>NC_133819.1:118065768-118368798 GCF_047830755.1 Zonotrichia albicollis | reverse complement strand
ATGTATGAAATGCATGTGCATTACAAATACCAACTGTGGGTTATAATGTTTACTAATACTAGCTATGTTGGCTAAATATTTTCTAATGGAGCAGCAAATATTGTTCTTGCAATTTCTCAGTATTTACTTTTACTGCTGATTGAAATTCAGTGGCAATGTGAGCGCTTTCCTAACTAGAAATGATATTTTGTGGATTTTTCTTACAACAAATGTCTTGTTTGGATTGTAAGTAGTTTATGATAACCTGATATTCTGCATGTTTTTAAGTAATGTGTTGCTACATATGAAATGTTCTTTGTTATGTTCCATGAATTCATGATACCATTACTATATTGTAATTGGCCTTGAGTGCCTTAATTCTTCTAAGGCTGTACTTTAATAGTTTAATCTATTTTTTTTCCTGTGAGAATTGGAATTTAGGCAAAGTCCAACAACTTCCCCTTTAATATTATTTGCAGGATTGATTGCAACATTTTCTGAAAGCTTAGTGTGGGATAGCTTGCAACCAATTTATGCCATATATTTATTTATAATTACATTGCTGTATGAACTGGTCATAGTGTTGAAGACAAAAAAAGCTAATTAGCAACAGCAAACACCAAGGTACCAGGTGTACTTCAGGTGTGTAGCTTTTTATATCTGTTCAGTTGCAGCATGAGGCTGTGGAAACAGTCTCTATGTTACATTAACCACATATAGACTGCAAGGTGTTTTTTTCCTAGCAGTATATGAAAAATGCATGCTATTCACCATACAAACCTTCACGAGGAAAAAAGTGTATTTGCTAAGGAAAGTTTGCTGCTCATTCCAGTGTGGCTTTTCTTAGCATCTTGCATCAAGTTGAAATTTTTAGCATTTGTTCCATATTGTGCTTGGTATAACTTGGTTGCAAACTGCGTGTTTCAGAGACTGTAATAACTGTCGCTTAGCAATTCTTTCCTGAGTTTTGGATTATTTTTCAATGTTTGATATGAGAATAAATAAATGGCATATTTCAAATGTTTTATGTCAAAAACCATTTGGAAGGAAATATGATGTCATTCACTTTAGACCAAACTATGTAATTGAATTGTTCACTCCACAGAAACATTACACAACATTACACAGCTAGAGGCAGACTTGTGAGAAAGTCTGAATAAAAATAGAGGTGTTTATATGTAAAAGTCATTATTACTTCCTTAATAATATGGGAGTATTAGTTTCAAAATTAAATACAAATATTGCATACAGATTTAATGAAAAATCTCTGATTTTTATTGAATTAAAATTCCTTATTCTAGAGAATTCTACTGATATTGACAAATATTTTCAAAACTATGGCAAAATGGAAGTAAATATTGAACATTAAACATATTGAACATAAATTTCAAGGCTTCTGTTCTGATTGTTCTTATAACATATTCTCTGTATACCCTGTCACAGCCAAATGTGAATTGAAGTAAAGAAGCATAAGTGACACAACTTCAAAAGTAAAATAAAGAAAAAAATGTTGATGATAACTGAAAAACAAAGTTGTAAGAACCAACCAATTTACAATTATTGCTTTGATTTATTTCACTGAGTTTAGCCTAACCCAGCTAACTTTTTTGGACTTGATTTAATTCATCAGGACATTGCTGTTTCTTATTACTTGTACTTCTCAATATGTACTTCAGTTACCTTTTTCAAGTCTTTGCTTAATATGAGGTAGCAATATCAGTAAACCATTGTATTATAAATTTGTGTGATAATGTTTATAACTGTTACACTGTTGTCAAAGGTTCAAAATTTATTCTGATTTTCACGCTCACAGGCAAAAGTGGTTTTAGCATTCTGCAGAAGTTAGCAGTAAGATAATAGGGGCATGGTTTTCTCTAGATTAACACTTCATTTGGATGCAGCTACAGTATAAGTCAAGCTTATTTCCTGGCTGCATGGTGTGAGATGTTCCTAAAGGTTTAAAACTAATTTGTTTAAATTGCTTAAAGCTTAGGAGTTAACTGTGCAAGTTTAAATCTAACAAACATTAAATAATAATTTGATCAAAGCTTTTACATGGCTGTTCATAAGATGTTTTTTGACTTAAGAATGGTTCTCTTATTGAACATTTCCTCTTTTTTAAATGAAAAACTAAAAAGTAAAAGAAGCTATTAAAGAATCACTCAAGAAGTTAAGGGAGAAGCAGGAATCCAAAAAGGAGGAAAATGAAGAAGAAAAAAAGAAAACCAGAAAAGGAAAAGATGCCACTGATCGAAAGGAAAAGAAAGCTGTTGATATGAATAAATTAAAGAAAGATTCTGACAAGGCTAAAAGAGACAGAGGAAAGGAAAAAGGCCTAGACAAAAGTATGAAATCCAAGGAGACTACAAAAAGATCAGCCAGTGAAAAGGATGGCACCGTTCAGGTGGGGAAAAGACAAAGGAACAAAAAAGATAGTTAAAAGCCAATCCAAGGAAGACAAGAAAGAAAAGAAAGAAACAAGAGTTCCTGTTCTGCTAATGAGGAACAGACCTCAAGAATGTAAAATTCAGCATATTTATATGAATGTAGTAAAAATAGCAATAAGAAAATAATGTTTTCTGGAAATAAGTGTGAACAAACGCTATATATAATATTTTTTTAAAAACTGTTCAGTGTGTACTGATATTATAAACACAAAGCAGAAACATCTGCTGTGAAACTCAAGTATGTACATATGTTAATGTGCCCGGCTACCAATGTGTATTGAAAACATTCAAATGTCAGATTGATGCCAGTTACTTCAAGTCTACTCTAAATATGGGTTTGGGGTCTTGTGATTGTTTTTTTTTCTTTCCTTGTTTACTTGTATTTGCTTGATGTGGAGATAAAAGTCGAATGTTCTATATGAAATGCAAGTTTAAAAGCATTATTAACAGGCTTATCTGGACACATGTAGTGGAAACTCATAAGATATTTCTATTTCACAGAAACAACCAAGTGGTGCATTAATGGACTGTAGTGTCCATTATTAACCCAATAAATGTAACTTATTCTCTACAAAATTCTTTCCCTGAGGAAACTGGGGTTTTTTCTGAAAAAACTATTTTGTATGCAAATAGTCAAACCAACTTCAGAGTTGCACTTTATTGTGAGACCTTAGGGTATACTCAATCAAAATGTTCCTGCATTTTGTCTTTTGATCTCATGACAATGTTTCTGGTTTTCTTCCATTCCCTATTTACTTAATTATTTTATTTCTCTATATTTGTGTTGGAAATCTTGATTCATTATCACATTTTTATTTTACTGTGTCATGATTTTTTCCAAGTTTGACAGTCTTTTGGTAAGGAATACTGATGAAAATTAGGCCCTCTATTTCATCATTGATAAGTATTGTTGTATTCCAATTACATGTAAGATGTGATATGCTAGTACTACTCTATTCTGGTTGAACTTGTTTAGAGAACAGCTTGGATATTTTGCAACTATTATCTTCTTCAACACTTTCAAGTGCATGATGCTTCTATAAGCAAAATCTTGTGTTAGTTTGTTCTTACAGCTTCTGTATTTTCAGCATCAATGAAGGATTTATTCAGCAGTCTCATTAGAGCAAATAAAGTTGCAAAAACATTTTTGCAGAGATAATAGAGAGATTTCAGAATATTTTGAATCTATGGTTGCTGTCAAGTTTTTCTAGAAATTAATATTTTCCAAATAAATTTGAAAGCAAGTATATTGTATGGAACTGCACAATATAATTACACAGGGTTTAGAGCAACATTTGTGATGGAAGTTTAAGATTCTTTCTTGATGTACTGCAGTGTTAGTTTCAGGAAAACAAAACAAAGGAGTGAAATTGAGAATGAGTATATATATATATGCATGTGGATGGTAATTTAAGATTGAAGTCCTGAAGGTTAATTCTCTTTTTGGTTTTGCTAAAATTTTGTGTTTAACAGTTGGCAATACACTTAGCTCAGCCATTCCATACATATCTCATATCTCTGCATCATGCTTTGATCCCTAGAGTTATAAGATGCGATAATAAGGTTAAAGATGATTTTATTTTATTTTTTTTAGAGAAAATGAAACGTTCAAACAGTTGTGAAAAGTAGTTCAAATTAAAGCTGTAGGAAACAGTACAGTATCTTAAGATTCTGGCTGTGATATTTAACAGAGGTGATGTACTCTGAGGTATATTGTAAATATTTATAAATTCATGAGGAGGGAGGGAAGAGATGTGCATTGTGAACATTACAATTCCTAGCAAAAAATATGAGAGAATGAAGATCTAATAAATGCACCTTCATAATGAACATTCTCTGTTAGTTTTTGGTGATGATACATATACTTTTTCAGCCTTGCTCTGGTAAGTGTTAAAATGCATATTTGACCAGAGGAGCATTCAAATCACTCTTCTCAAGGATGGTGGCACAATGGTATGGTGCACATCACTTTTTTATTTTCTCCTGTAATGTGCCAGAACTTTTAACTGTGTGGGAGTGAAATTTCAAATGAATTGCTGTTCTGATTAACATATTGTATCTGTGACCCAAAGTTTATGGGGTTCTGGAAAGACTGGGTTGTTTTATTTTTTTCCTTTCCAAAGAAAGTTTTATTTGAATAGCACTCCAGGCTATACAGACAGCCACAAAATAAAGTATTTTTGCTCCAGACATCTGTTGTCTTGTTGTATATCTCTATGAAGTATTGTCATTAAACTGAATGCAACAAGTCACCACATTAGCTCAAAGAATGCACCAGGCAAGTAAAAGCTAAATGTAATTTTAATAAACAGAGGAGAGAAAATAATATCTTACAAAAAGTAAATTATTTGGTATATTACCTACTTGAAAGATTGAATAGAAATCAGTGTTAAGCACAATAGACGTGTATAAAAAGCTTGAAGGGTAAATTGAGAAATGTGCAAGTGAAACAAAGACACTCTTGTTGGTTCCTTCTTTCCTGTTAAGTACCCATAGTTCTTGTTTGGTGTGGAGTATTGGCTGTCTTTTGAAATGCTTTGAATTCATTTTTGTTCATGAAGCAGAGTATGTGATTGTCTGGATCTGAACATGGGGGTGGCTTATTGAGGGTACAAAATCTTCTTTAAAGCAGTGTATGTGTAAAGTAACTGAACTGTGTTTGTGAAAGCAAGGTGGCTGTTTCCATGCTTATGGATTCTGAGGTGTGAGAACAGTTAATATGACTTACTGGTTTTGTCTCCATCCTAAGATGATTGTAGAAGGAAGTAACTTCTTACTCTTGTAGCCATTAATATTCCTGCAGGAAAAGATGAATGTCTTAATAATATTTTTTAATATTCTAAGTGGGTGTTTTTTTTAATGACAGAAGAAAATTGGCCAAAAATTAAGTGTAAATTTGGCATTTTTCTTTACCTTCTCATTTTGACTCCTAAGTGGTGGACTCTTAGTTACACTACTTTTGGATAGAGCCTAACTACCAATTTTCAAATAATTGAAATTTAAATAATAATATAAATATTAAATAATTTATTTGAATAATATTAAATAATAAGATAGACCTGATTCTGTTATCCTGTCGCCATTACTTGAAGTAAATACATGCTTTTCTCACAATGCATAAAATTATATCTCTACACAAATTTAGTTTGAGACATACTAGTCCAGTTTGCATTGAGATATGTTTGACTCCAATAGAAATGTGGTAATTACTAATTTTTTAATTGTACATACTTGAAATATAATATTTACCACTTAAGAGATGCTCTTACAGGATTGCTAGTACTACAGGAGTGTTCAATATAGTTTAGCCTCTGCTTTTTTACATTCTATCTTTTCTGTTGATTTCCACGTATACAGCTGTTGAAAAACTAGTTTGCTTTGGGCAGTGGTGTTTGTTGAGAAGGGAGTCTTACCTTAATTGACCTTGGATGTAGGATTATCAGCCAATGCCAATTTGAAGGGATTTTGGTAGATCCTTATTCCAACATCCTGCTCAAAACAGTGTCATTTCAGAGGAATGACCAAGTTACTCCAGCCATTTTCCAGTGTGGTCTTTCAAACCTCCGAAGATGGGAATGCACAGTCTCTCTGTGCAGTCCTTTCCACTGATTTCAGTGCCCTCATAGAGGTGGGGGGTTGTGGGTGTGTGAGTTTTTCTTATGCCCAGTCTGAACCTCTTGTATAAGTTTTGTTTGAACCCTCTTAAAGGAGAGTTGAGAGGAGAATTAGTCTAATACCAACACATTCTTGACCATATGGTGTCTTAAGATGAGGCATAATCTATCACAGCTGTATCTTTATCTCCTGCCATGATGATGATGTTGGTCATTACATTTATTGGTTGCTTTCTTTTCATTGTGTTTTGATCTAGAAAAAGACTGTGGTATAGATAGTCACAATCTTAGTGATAAAATTGCATCAGTCACACTTTTTCAATAGTCATTTAGTTGTCAAACTAATCTTAATCAAATCTTCTAAGATGTAGACATGAATTTAAAGTAATTCTTATTCTGTGCAGCTTTTTGTAAAGTTCAAATTAGTTCTTCATAGAACCTGTAAAATTTATCATATGAAGCACTTTTTGCCACTTATTCTAGGGCAAAACCAGAGAGAAACAGAGAGAAAAATTTGCTGCCTGTTTTTTTATTGGATACTGAATAAATGTTGGAATACCATAGTCATTTGTTCAGTTACTTTGAAATAAAAGCAAGTGCTTAAATTTCTGTCCCTTTTTACCTCCTCATTCTATGTTTGTCTTCTAAACATCTTTGTTTACTATCTGAATATGCTTTAGTCTTTTTGTATATCACTGTATATTATGACAACCCTGTAATTGTGATTGTTTGAATGCATTTTTGGAGAGTGTAACATCAGTTAATTTAATTGAAAGAACTTTCTTATGTTATAACTGAATCAGTTCAAAAAGGGCATTAAGTTAACTTTATAACTGAAAAATGCAGGCCTTAAAGAAAGATCTGTCCCAGCACAGCCAGCATCACCAGAATATGAGGAGACTGTCCAGCCTGCTGAAAAGTCGTATGTTGAATCAGGTAAGACCTTTTGTCAATTTTAGGCAAAACAAAAGACATGATGCTTCATTTGAACTATAGTTCTGTGTCATTAGCATGCAAACTCTTTTATAGATTTTGTGTTGCTTATTTACTGAAGTTTATTTAACAGGTATCATTATTTATAGCTTCGTATAAATCACTGACCGTGAAAATTGTAAAATGTCATGGTTACCATTGTAAGCGTATCAGATCAGAATAACTTTCTGATGATGTATGGTTGTGGTTTAGATTGATTTCCAACTTATATCCAGCCAGAATAACAGCAAATTCTTCACCTTAAAAAGAAACAAAACCCTCTCAACAACCAACTTAGTAAGATAATAAAGTATTCACTTTTCTGCTAAAACTACTATATGAAAAAACTAAATAACTAAAGATTAATATATAATAAATACAATAAATGGAGCTCCTACTGTTAAAAAAATAATCTAAACATTTTTAAAGCCCTATACTATTAGTGGAATGTATTAAAATTAAGTGGGATTCAAGAAGAAATATTTAACGTGTGACATTTCACATGAGCGATTTGCATTAGTGTTATTCAGAGAGTAGATGTTTTTCTGGGTTATTGAAGAGGCTTATCCTTTGTGATGTTTATGTGAATCTGATACATAAATATATAAATCTAGAGGATATGGCCAGTGGAATCTATGGAATATAGATTTTGCTTCAGAAGACTTGCATTACTTTTCTTAGGATGTCAATTATAAAATATATCAAGACATGGTTTCCTGTTCGGGTGGGTTTTTCTGTAAGTGTGTGGTTTTTGGTTTTGTGGGACCGTTTTTTGTAACTGGTGCCATTTTGGATCCTTATTTGAAAATGCAGCTGTTACCTGGTTTACAGCTTTTTTTGTCAGATGTGTCATTGTAGGGTTTCTCAATGTTAATTTCAGGACATTTATATGAAGACAACACTTCATACAAATTCCTATTATGTCCTGAGCTGGTGTGTTGGATGGCAATCACTTGTCCATGAAACCAGTTTGTGATTTCTCCTGGCAGTTCGTAGCAGAACAAGACCTTGATACTGTAATGTATCTATTTTCCCTGTTTATAAAGTTGACAGGACCCTACTTCTGCAACTCACATTTTGTTGTCAAATATGACTTCCTAGTGCTGCTGCCTAAATTGTAGGAAGGTAATGGATGAAAGTGTTAGTAAATTAATTCCTTAGAAGATAGTTCTTGGTTTGAATAGTTATTTGAAATTGTTACTGAAAAATATATGTGCAAAAAATGCAGTGTAGATAAATTCTTGCAATTCATCTTCAGATGGACGAATCTGATGTGATTGTTGCACACTTTCTATATTGGAGAATAAGCAAGACAAAGTTGTTTTTCTAATTGTGTGAGTTGCAGAGGTTCAGCAGGTCAGTCTCTAGGGAACTTTGTGAAAGGGATTAAGAACATTATGGAGCCTACTAAAAGCTGCAAGCTTTGAGTTAATGTTTAGATTTTTCCTTTTGCGCTTACCTTCACTGCAATTTATAATCCTTTTAGAGCACAAGACTGCTGACATAGAATTGGAAGAGGAAATTCAATCTGTTCTTCATGAAGCTCTCCATTCCCATCCTGGTAATGCATTAACACTTAGAAATCACTGAAGAGTTTATAAATACTGCCATAGGCTAGATGAATCTCAGAGTCTGGTTTTGGTATGGTATGCACTTAAAGTACTTTTGCCTGCATAAAACATTCAAATCAACTCATTTGTCATTTTCAAAAAAATTCAGAAAGTTCAGTCACCAAATCCTAAAACTGTATCTTCTTACCCAGACTTGTTTGGCAGTAATAGCTTGAATAATTTATTTAACAAAAGCTTCCTCAAAACACTGTATAGAGGGCAAGAGTGGACAGAGCAGAGTTGGCCTTTATTGTGGGCAAAGAAGGTCCTGGCAAGTTGGGTTTATAATGCTGGACTGTGCAGATAAGTTTACTGTAACTCCCCATTTCTCTTTGGAGACTAGTTGGAAAGCACAGAGGGTGTACTGAGGACTGAATATTTGCTGGTAATAGAGTATACCAAAGAAAATGTATTCAATTTATTCACTAACAATCTGCATTGTTGGTTAGGAGAAAGACATGAAGATGTAGATGAAAGTGTAAGTGACCAGTGGCAAGCAAAGGAAGAAATACATGGAGAAACTTTTGAAGCTCCTGCAACAGATGACATGCTCAGAGAATTTGAGACTGAAATTTCAGAAGCATATGAGACACCAGACTCAGTTCAGAAAGGTATCTGAATGACTAAATACATTTAAAATAAATCTGCAAGCAAAAACCCAACGCAGACAAATGAAAATGTGTCTCATTAAAACCTGGACTTGTAATTTCTGCTTAAAACAGAGCCTTAGGAAGTGTCAACCACAACATTATTTGGCAAATGCATATATTTTAAGTCAAAATGGGATATTTTAATGCTATGTGTTTTGGAATCCAGGTAACTGTATATTCTACTGTATGGGCTTTAAACAAAATTATTCTGTGCTCCAAATATGCATATCTCTCCCCAACAGAGGCATGAATATAATCCTATACAATGGTTTTGATTGAAAGGAGCTTTAAAGATCACCTAGTTGTAACTCTTCTGCCATGAAGGACACCTTTCTCTAGACCAGATTATACCAAACCCCATCTAGCCTGGCCTTGAACACTCCAGGAATGAGGCATTCACAGCTTCTCTGGGCAGCTGTTTTCTGAAGCACTGTTCCAGTGCTTCATCACCCTCGCAGGGAAGAATTTTTACTTTGTATCCAATCTCAACCTGCTCCCTTTCAGTTCAAAGCCAAAACTCCTTTCCTGTCAATACATGCCCTTGTAGAAACATCCCTCTTCAGCTTCTTTGTCCCCTTAAGATACTGAAGGGCTGCAATTAGGACATCCCAGAGTATTTTTTCCTCCAGGCTGAACCCCAGTTCTCAGCCTTTTTTCACCTTTGGAGACGCGTTCCATGTCCAGTCTTTCATGTACCTGACCCCCAAGTGCTTCTTGGTGGGGCTGCTCTCAATCTGTTCATTCCCCATCAGTAAAACCTGTATGGAGTCTGCTTCTGGACCTTTCAGTTTATTAAACTAAATTTGATAGTTTATTAAAACAGTATTTTCTATATTTTATTCTCATTCTCCTTTCATTCAGATATGGCTCCCAAAGAACATTAATTATATTTAAGTCCTGCAGAGATGAAGACATCATATAAAGATACTCATATCTTGTCACCTTGGGGCATTGGCTGGATAATGAAAATTGAAGTCAAAATATTAAAGCAGAGTTATATGATCTAAATCAAACTAGGGGGAAATTTTTCTGAATGCTCTTTATTTGTTCTGTTGAAATTTTTACCTTTCTCTTAGTATCTCTTGATACCTTTTGATAAAACCCATGTAATCGATGTCATATAAAAGCTGTGATGTCTGGAAGTGCACTGAGATTGTTTCTTCACAATCAAACTCTTTAGTCCGGGTCTATTAAAGCTCCTTGTTTCTGTATCTCTCTTACTCATCCACAGCACAAGTCAAAGTAGAAGACTAGAGGAGAAATTCAAATTCCATTTACTTTGAATCTTTGAAATTAAGAAAGCAAAGTGAACATATTCTTCTTTCCTCCAATTTATTCAGAAATTTCTGTGGAGAGTCGTCTTTTTTTTGAGAAAATGTGTATAGAGTTTATTCTTTTATACGCATTCTCAATATTGTATATAAATGAAATAGTAACTTTTTTTCAGTCTGTGTATACATATCTTGCTGCTATTAGGGGAAATTTGCTTAGAATACAGCTTGTTCTTACATAATATCTGTTAGAGGGCTTGTGTTATTGTTTATTGATTTTAAAAATGTTAAAATTTGTGCAAATGTATTTATTTCTCAGATGCTGATCCTATGGTGGAAGATGTTGGAGTAGTGGAGTCTGAATCATATGAAATTCCAGGTATCATTTTGTTTTTTGGTACTCAATAATAATGGTTTTCTGCCTCAATATAACAAATTATGCGAGAGAGAATAATAGAAAAGGTTAGACTGGTTTAGAAATAGATCATTTTGAATTTGGGTTTTTTTCTCTCAATTAATAGTTGTTATTGTCTTGGAGAATTTTACTTTGGGATGACTTTATCATACTTGCTGTTGAAAGTCTTTATTACAATTAACAGGTGACAGGTGTGGAAACTTTGCTTTCATTGGTGCAAAAACATTTTATTTACTATGTGTTCCTGGCTATTGTGTGTTATTGGGGACTGGGTAGGCAAGTGATCTGTGGTTGTACAGTCTGAAAAGAGAGAATGAGATTTATTGTTTATATTTTCTTCAGACAGTCTGTATTACTAAGGTTCTTCTAGAATATTTTTGGCATTAGGAGCATCCAGGCTTTTGTACCTTTCCTTCCGAACTGTTTGTTCTTTGTGACTGACTCTGCTGTCAGAGAATGATTCAACACCAAGGATGTAATTCTGAACTATACTTGTTCTGTTTTCTGCACATCTTAATTAATCTTGAAAGCTTTTTGAAATTTGGCTTGGACTAATCTGATTACCTTATAGTCATCTTGATGTTATGCTTGATACCATGTACAATGGCATTAGCTCATCTTTCCCATTATGAAGAAGCATTAAGTGGATATTGCAATTTCCCTATTGTCTGATAAGTATTTTCTTCAGGATTCTCACCATGTTTCTTTACAGTATGGACAGTCTCTTGCATTTACATTAGGCATTGATTTCTATTTGTAGTAGGCTTCTCATGTTTGACTCAGTGTTAAGACTTTGTAAAGACTCTAGACTTTGCAGTTGTGTTTGGTGTCACAGATGTGATGGAAAAATAGTTGTATTTTTTTGATACAGCTAAAAGTGTTTATTCCAAACTGTGTGGGGGATAACTGGTTTAGAATCCAAGCTATTGTACTTCAAAAGTAAAAGGATAAGCTACTCTACCTTCACTATTGTGTTTTCTCAGGTGTGTCATAGCGAGTATATTAACAGCATTGAAAAGAATAGTAGTTATATAGGAAAATAACCCCCAAATTTAGCTAGATAATGAAAGGAAGTAAATTGGTCTAAATAGGAGATGCCAGAAATAAAGTATGTATTTTGCAAGGTCAGTTTCTGATTCATATCTTATCTTCTTAGATCCATCACCAAGTGACCCTCCTGCACATTAGTAAAGAAGATAGTTTGCAGTTTTGAAGATGGAGGATGTTTGCATTTTTTATTCATATAAATATTAAAAAATACTGATGCAGACCAATGGCTCTTGTTGCTCTAGTTTTCCTCCAGAGAGTATAGCAGAAGGCTGGAAGAGAGACTAACCCAACACCTTCCATTAGATTGCCATATGTCAAGTTGCAAGTGTCACTATATAAAGTTTTAGTTTTTCAGTCTTCAACTAAGGAGCTACATTTAGCCATTGATGAACTCATTTTGGGTACAAGTTAAAACAATGAAATATTGGACATATTTAATATCTTAATTTCAATATATTTATTTGTTTATATTTAATTTACAGCTATAGATGATTATGTTGCAGATTTGGAAGAGAGAGTAAGCGATCCAGACACTCCAGGTTTGTAAATCTTCATTACTTCAAATGATAATATAATCACTCTTTTTAAAACGTGCTACAGAGTTATGTGTCATATTGACTGTTTCTTCACAGTTTTGTTTTCAAATGGTTTTTAGATAGTTTAAAGTAGGCCTGAGTTTTATGCCACTATGTTACCATTACATTTGTGAGCATAGCACTCCATGAATCCAATGTATAAATACTTAGACAAATTGTTCTGTCAGGAGTTTCCCAGTCTAATCAATGGTCTGGTTATCCAACACCTTCTTATATTCCTAACTTTAGGCCTGAATACAAATATGCATAAACTTGTTGTTTTATGGTTTAGTTCCTAGCTGTATTTTATAATTTAGCTGTCACTTTTAAATAAGATATTGTAGTATTAAATCAGTATGATTGTCTCTTTCATTTTTGAGCTAAATACGTCACCTTTTTAAGCTCTCTTGTGCTATTTAGCTTCTTCATGAAAATTCAATTGGAATATAAAATATTAAATATTTATATTTAAGGTGACTCTGAGATAATGTCAGAAGATACTGTGGAACATTATGCAGGTACGGTCCAAAGTCTTCTTTCTTTTTATTGAAGATTCACTGAATTTTGGCCCCAAACCAAGACAATCACATACCAAAAATAAAAGCAAACCAAACCAACCAATCAAACAAAACAAAGCACAACAACACACAAGACTTTAGAGCTTATAGGTGATATTTTTTCAGAATGTAAATTAAAAATGTAGACATAATAACTTCCTAAGGAAGTTATGCTAAAGCCTACATGAGTACTACATCACTGTAATATCAGCCAAATGGGCTGAATAATGTTTTGAGGGTTGAATTTCCAGGAGAATGGGTATTGGTATTTTAAATTGTATAGAAGTGATTTTGTGGATGAAAAATAATTTAAATATGCCAGAGATGTTGTTGTTAGTGTGATGTCAAGAAAAAAGTAGTATCTCTAAGTTTTTTTAAAAGCAAGTAAGCCATAGCAAGTAGATGCCAAAATTACTCTGTAGAAGTTAGCTGTATATATAAATGATTTATAAATAATTCAGAATCAAAATATTTATGAATATTTATGAACCATATAAGAAAGCCTGCTGATATTGCTTTCTTTTTTAAGTCTATCTTTTGGTGCCAGAAAATCAATCAGTTCTTCTACAGGATCTGTTAGAAATCTTCATCTTTGCACTTTTATTAACTTTATTACTGTATGAACTACTATAGTTTCAAATTTTTTTTAACTGAATAATCTTGTCATTGTATTGTATTGTTTATGTGTCTTTATTGTCTTAAAACTCCATTAATTTTCCTGTTCATTTTTCTTTTTTTTTAAACAGAGGATAGAGTGCATGAAGATTACAGTGAAGACCAAGGTATGACAGCTGCTATATTTAGTGTATTACAGGATCAAAATCTTTTGGTAATATGCAAGTGGAATTACTTAAAAAAAAAAAAAAATCCTACGCTGCCACATTACTTTGCAAGTTCTCAGCTAAGATTTTGGGTTGTCTGTTCAAACTCCCTGTGTTTGTAATCAGTCAATCAATCAATCTTTTAACACTGGTCCAAGTGTAGAGTATGCATACTCATTATATTCCCATGCTGGTCCTAATGCCATAGTTTGTACATACGTGGAAGAAGAATGTTAAAGGCTTTGCCATGCCTTTTTCCTTGTGAAACCCTGCCCGGGTCAGATGTGGTTTACTGCATCTGTTTAGCTCAGTATCACCTTTTCATCTTGTCTGCCACTACCAGTTCTTTGGGAATTACCATTTTAGTTTGATTTGGTTGATGATTTGCTAATGATTGCTGAGACCAAATCAAAAAGTAAACAAGAATAGTAGTCACAGACTTGAAACAAAGGTGTGTGATTGTGATTCCTGCTGTGATGTCCTTCTGGAGACTACCACACTTCAGAAGAGTTAAAGAGTTACATACCTTTAAGACACTTTTGTTTATTTCCCATGTTTATGTAACCTGAGCAAAGGACAGGATTTCTACAAAATATTTGCTACAGAAAACCTTGAGGTGCATTCTTTGTTATCAGGAGGTAAATTCCAACATCTTGCTTTGGATAGAAGTCAAAATTCCATTGAAAGACTTTCAATGGCCCAAAGGTGTAATTAACCCTTAGCTTGTGTCTTTCTCAGTGTGCAGAAAATAATTATTTACCTCAGTGATGGTGCCCTTGACAAAATGCCTCAGCAGTAATAGGATAGAAAAGCAAGTGACTCTAGGTTTTTCCCAGGGCTTATTTTTCACTTGCCTTTCCAGGACATAGTTATTTTATGATCAGTTCCTAATCAAGAATCACTTCTCTTGCTTCTCACACCATGATATGAAGAAGTGCAACTTCTAATCTTTACTTTTCATGCTCTTTCATATGTAGTGGTAACACAAACCGAAAATGCTTCCATGCCCTTCTGAAGAGACATCTGGATCTCCTTTTTGACAAAGTTGATCAGGAAGGTCACAAAGTAAATTGCATCAGCTTTTTTTAAAATCAGTTCCAAAAGCATTTAATATTCTGCAGTCTCTTCTGGCACCCCAACACAATAACAGTGAATCACTGTATTTTGTGACTCACAAAATACAGTGATTCATTTACTTCAGGAAGCAGCAGTGCCACTCTGGACTGTAATGAGAGTTTTAAATAGTATCAGAAAAATCCCCTTACACTTTCTTTATTCTTGCCAGTCCTCTGATTTGGACAATAAGTAGAATAGGAATTTCCATTCTTTTTCTCAAAAGGAAATTGTAAGGTAGCATGTGACTGTCAAAAAAAACTATTATTCTTGGCTATCAAATTGTCAAGCTTCTTTATGTAGTAGATTATTTCCACAGTTCAACATAATCCCTGGAAAACTGCTTTCCTCTTGATAAAATTTGTCTTTTCACAACATAATTTTACCTTGCTTTCAAGTTCCACCTTGAAGGCATTCTGGTTGTGAGAGAAAGCACAATGCATCCTTTGTACTTTTTAGAAGAATTTTATTTCAGAGCTCCAGCCTGGAGCAGTGGAGAAGAAAAAGACCAGTGAGATGAGGCTGCCTTTCTGTCACACACCATTTTTTTATTTCTCACCTCAGTCTGAGTGCAGTCCATGGAGTTTCAGGGCATGTTCATATTCATGTGCTAGACACCATTTTAGCATTTGCATCTGTTTTTCATCCCTTTTGTCTCTAGGCCCATCTTTCTTGTACCTTTTGACATGGTTTTAGTTGGATTGAAAGTGAAACAGATTTACTTTGTTTTTGGAGAAGAGCGATTTTGGTTCTGTTTTTCTGAAGTGAAAGAATGCTTGGAAGCCATAGTGGAGATCTGAAATCCTTGCTCTCAAAAGTGAAGCTTGTGGTTTTGGCATGGGCTCCAAAACTGCACTTGAACCCCATAAGAAGATTCACATTAAAGCCTTCAGATGCAGTTGTGTGTGAAATCAGCAGAAGTACTGCTTTGAGTCAATTTCTCTTCCCCATTTCTATCATATGTTTCCCCTCTTTTTTTTTTCTAGTGGAATATTTTCTTCAATCCTGGTGCTTTCTAGAGTTCTCAAAGCTAAAGACAGTGCAAGATGATTGGTGGCCAGAGCAGTCCAATTTCTTTTGTGACTCTGGCTTTGTGAGGCTTGGTTCTTAATTCACATCAGGAGCTGCTCTAATAGGATCGCTGTAATCACATCACTGAGGTTATTGCTAATGTTAAAAATTCTTTAGTGGAAATAAGTGCCCACAGTGGAGGGTGTAAATGATTGATCATAGCATTTGGAATACAAGAACTCAGTTATTGTACATAACTTCCAGTTTGAAGAGTTTCCTACATTTTCTGGCCATGAAACTAGAGAAAGAAAGCAACCTTGAGATTTTCATTAGAAAGAAAGAGTTGTGGATGTTTTTTTAAGGATATTCTATAAGAACTCTTTTTCAAAGGAGTATGGAGAGAGCCACACAACCGTTAGTAACATACAACAATATCTTAAATGATACAATGATAATATAAAGGTGGACTTTTTTTTGTTTTTGTTAGTGTTATGTAAATGGCCTTTTTCAGATGAGGATTAGTACCTGTTAGACAATTTAATTATCCAAACTGAATGAATCTTTTTCAGTCTAAAATTCAGAGTAAGTGTATATTGAAAATTCAGACAATGGATAGCATTTTGTCTATTTTCAGACATTATCTAAAATTAAATAATGAATATTCTTGATCTGCTTCTTCAGAATTACAAAAATTAGACAGTGCAAAGATTAAATCTATGCAAAGATGAAGAATGTAGAAGAATTGTAACAACTGTTCTGAGTGATAGATTTGTTATGATTGTTTTCAAAATTCCATCTCTGTGATAGAAAGTCTTGAAATTTTAGCAATATGTACACATATGGCTTGGGGTTTTTAATGCAGAATTTCTACTACAAGCTCCAGAAAGGCTTCATGTATCTATTCCCCCAAACCAGGGAAAGTTTTTTTTAAGGCCTTTGCTTTTGTCATTAACAAAATAACTGTGTGTTTAACTAAATTTTTAGAATACTTTGTGCGTGTCAACCACCCAGGAGCTTTATTTTTCTTTCCTTTCAGAACCAAAACATGAAAAGCAGACTGAGACTCAAGATACAAGTATATACCTCTATATATATATATCTATAAAAAATATTTTAGGCAAATTAGCATAAAGATAGTAGACTTAGTCTTGCTGTTTATATATATTGAAGTACACAATCTGTGTGTGAGCTTCGGTCATGCCATTGCCAGTTATGGCAAAGGTTCATTGCAGCCTGTGTTGTTATGAGATCAGGTTTTTACTGTGACCTGAAAAACTTTGTTCTAATATGCCATCCTTGAGGATTCATCTTGAAGGTCTCAGCTGACACAGAGTGGGGTGTCTGAGGCTTTTAGTGAACAGCTGGACCACAGTAGTTCATCACAGACTCTACTTCTTGAAATGAGCCCTCCTCCTAATCCTGCAACCAGTGTGTAAGATCATTCCAAGTGTACAGGCTGTCAGTGCTAGCTCTGCTTTGATGCAGACCTCTTGCTGGTGCATTTGTCTAATTAGTAGAAGCAATTTCAAATTATTTGTCTGCAGATTCTCTCTGAGTTCTGTATACTTTGTTGTCTTGAAATGCCTGCTCTTCTGAGGGTCATCGCAGACAGCTGACTGAAAAAACTCCACAATCATTTAGTTTAGAAGGAAGCCAAGAAGTTCTCTAGTGTAAATAAATGGTAACAATCTGTTTTGTCACCTTTGTTATCATAATCTTAAGAGGACAGTCAAATGAATTTTAAAAGTGCCATATTAAGAGAAAACAAAAAGAAATTATTTTTACTGTAGAATCCATTAAGTTGTAGAGTTTCTTTGTTGTGCTTCAGGAAAGAAATCAGGAAAGAAATTAGGATTCACAAATGAATTGCATGTTTATCCAAATAAGACTTTTGAAGTTTATAGCTATGCAGGTTTTTTGGTTGGTTTTCCCTATGTCTAGGAGATGGATTTGGTGCTGCAAAGCAAGAACATGGGAGTACTTGAATGTATTTAGAAAGATTAAGAAGTGTTGTTGTATTATAATTCAGGCAACAGTTGTTGTTGTATCATAATCCAGGCAACAATTGTTGAAAAGGTACAATTGAAATAACTAGCTGATGAATAGAAGAGCTATTTAGTGAAACAGAAAAGAATATTTAAGGTGTATCTTTCCCCTGGAATTCATCAAAGTGTCTGCTTGTTAATGTCAGGTAAACATGTTTACCTGCTAGCTGTGTTCTTTTGTGTAGTGTGTAAGTTCCATCGCCTGAGGGCTTGAATTCATTCTTGCTCTGAATGGAATGTTTTCTTAGCTGTTGAGGACCTTCCAAAGGGAGTGAATAAAGCCACAGGTATATATTTTATAATTATAATTGTGGTCTTAGTGTTTTGATGAAACAGTTATGTTTGAAAAACAAGTTAAAAAACCCCAAGCTGATTATACATTTTCCTTTTTATACTTATAGAGGAAATTAATGAAGATTTTGATATTGCTAAAGACCTCTCAGGTATGAAATTTTATAGCTTGAAAAAGCTTTTTTCTTCAATTTATACTTATTAATATATTTAAAAAAAATAAACAAAAACACAGCTGAGAATAGAATAGTGGAATATATAGAAGGGATATTTGAAGATCATCTAGTTCAAATTCCCTGCCATGTCTAGGGACATCTTATTCTTAGTCAGCTAGTTCAAAGCTCTGACTTTAGTCCAGCCTGAGTTTAAACACTTCCAGGGATGGAGCATCCATTAAAGTGCTGGTCACCCTGTTCCAGTGACTCACCACACTCTCATAAAAAGTCTCCTTATGTCCTATCTCTGCCTCCCCTTTTTCACTTCAAAATCTGTTGTCCTGTTGCTACAGGTATGAGTAAAAAAATCTCTCTCCATCTCTTTTACAAGATCCCTTGTCTAAAGACTGCGGTAGGGTCTCACTGGGGTCCTCTTTTGTCCAGGCTGAACAGTCCCAGCCTGTCAGCCTGCCTTCCTAGGAGAGATGCTCCAGCCCTCTGATCATCTTCATGGGCCTCATCTGAACCTGTTCTAACAGGTCCATGTCTGTCTTGAGCTAAAAACTGCAGAGCTGGATGCAGCACTGTGTGGGGGTCTGGTGAGAGACTCCTCTTTAGATGCATCCACAGATGCAGCTGGCCTTCTGGGCTGGGGGTGTACACTTTTGGCTCATGTCCAGTGTTTTATCCACCAGAACATCCCAGTCATTCTCCAAAGGGATGCTCTCAATCTCTTCTTTCCCCAATGTTTATTGATATTGGAGGTTGCCCTGACCCTGGTGCAGGATCTTGTACGTGGCCTTGTTGAACTTCATGGCATTCTTATGAAGTGCTTATTCCATTGCTCAAATTGAGCTCTCTGGTAATTTCCCACATTGCTACTCAGAAAGGTTATGTTGTAAATTTTTGTGTGCTGTATTGTTCTTGAAGAATTTTAAATGAGTACTGTGTTAAATGTAATTATAAGATCTGCTCTAAGATGTTAAAAATTTTGTTAAAGTTTTTCTCAAGCGTGATGTTGATTGAGTCAGCTAGAGCAAAGTCATCTAAGCAGTTTAGCCTGAGCACTGTGTGTAGGATTTGATTCTATGTTTATTTAGGTTTTCTGTTTAAAAAATGTATTCTTGTATGATTCAAAGGGATAACCTACATTGTTTCACTCAAATAACAATTGTAACTAAAAACCTTCCAGTGTGTGCAGTAGAAGTCCTAGTAAGTAAACTTTTGGATGTGAAATGCAATTAGTACCATTTTTCCTACTCTTCAGTTAACTGAACTTGTTAGTTTGTAATTTAAGTCTTCCTTTTTGTTTGATACTAATTCAAATGTGTGGCTGCTGGGAAATAAAATTATGAATGTAATGTGAATAACTATCAACACTTCTTTTCTGTCTAGGAATAGAAAGTAAGCAAACAGAAGATGATGTGGCCATTGAACCAGAGGAATCAGGTTTGTAAATTGTGTTTTCCACGCCTTTGCTACTTTAAAAATTAATAATTTGGAATGATAAATACTATGGAATAGGATTCTATGCTGCAATAAAAATACATTCATAACTTTTTCTGCAGCTATTTTCTTTCAAGGAGAAACATATCTGTGTTTTTGGAATCTAGCATCTTGGACTTCTTAATGACATATTTAGTGGCTTAGAAAGCACTCTTCAGTTTTAGAAGTCGAGAGTGCTTTTTTACAGAAAAGCTTGTACCGATAAAAATGACCAGATTTGGTTATATGATGGAACTGAAAATTTCTTTTCCATGCTCTGTTTTCCACCAGCCAGTCAGATGTGCATACTCAGGAAAGAGGGTATATGTAAGGAATAAAGTGGAATGTCTCCTAAGCTTTGAGCTCTTTATTTATAGGCTTCCAAAATCAGAGACAATATTTACCCTCTTCAAATCTTCCTATTATTTACAGCCAGCATCCTGGCTATTGTGAATTTTTTCTGGTGAGCTTGTGTCCTTTCAAGCATGTGTGCAGACTTCAGTGACGTGTGACATGTCTAATTTAAAAATCCATATAGAAATAAAAGTAACTGGATTTTGAAGTCAAGTATTTCACAGTTACACCTAGAAACATAATAGGTATATGTGGATGTTTTCTAAGCCCATACTATAGTAGCATGTGAAACTGGAATATGTGTGCTTTGGATAGTATAGTTTCAGAAATTTGAAGTATCATTTTTGAAACTGTGCAGTCCTACAATATTGGCCTACTTAAGTATGAGTCTTATCCTTGGAAAAATTTAGCCAAAGAAGTTTGCATCCCACTTCTGCAAAAGTAGTATTACAGAGCAGTCTTAATAGGTCACTGTGGAAAAATAAAAGGGGGCTTTTTGTAAATATTTGGGAAGTGGTTGAGTTTGAATTATATTTACATTTTTCATTTACAGAAAAACCTGTTAAAGCTGAAGATTATTCAGATGATGTTCAAGTAGGTAAGTCAATATTGGATGCTTGGTTTTTTTCCTAAAAATCTGAAGCTGTAACTACATGGAAATTAGTAATCAAATTACTTTGCAAAGGGATATCACTATTGTCAAAGTTGCTTCTTGGTTTAGAAGCAATAATTTTTCTGTTATACTTGATAAATGCCAATGATAATTACTGGGTTGTATGAAAGCATTCCAGATAAGCTAGGTAGTTTTAATTTCGAATTTATTTTTAATGATTTCAGATAGAACTGAGTACTTTTGAAAGGGAAATGCAACAATTTCAGGTCTCAATATGCATGTGCTTCCTCTCCAGGGCAATCATCATGGACAATGATAGTGTTACTTCTCTGTGTGTCAGTTGGATCTATTGGAATCTGACTGTGGCACATTCTTTGGGCACTGATCTGGAAACAGGGACTGTTTTGTCATGTCATCACATTTTTCTTGGCGTAACTGATTTTAAGAACAGGAGCACTTCCAGTTTTTCCATCTGTTGCCTGACAGTAGTAGACATGGATTTTACCAAAACCATTTTTAGCATAGATAAGTGGCTTCTAAATTCAAGAACTGCATATTGGTACATTTCTTGGAGTTAATTATTGCAGTTGCTTATTTGCTTGTTTTACCAAACTAGTTGTGTTGAGTGGAACTCAGAGTTGTATCTCAGGGCAGTACATCAGAGAAGCTGCAATCCAAGACCTCTAACAGCTGTATTCTTGTTTTGTGTTGGTTAGCCTGAACCCCCTTTCTGGGTTAGTTATTCTTTGTACTATGCAGGAGCTCTTACAAGATGTGGTGCTCAGAGTTCTGCATTGTTGGTTTTTTTTTTCCTTAGACTATTTGTATTTGGTTCTTAGTCATGCTAAAAGTAGCCAGAGAAGTGAAGAAAACACAGGAGGCCTTTTGTGGTTGTCCAGTACAGATTGGAGGCATGGTTTAGTTCATGTTTTAGTTTGTGTGCTGAACCTTAGCTGAGATGGTTTCAAATGCTCCTCTTGGTGCATAACTGTGCTGTCTGCAAGGTCTTTCCAAGCTGTTTGTCACAACAGCCATGTGGTGTGTTGGAAAGTTTGAAGCCATAGCTATTATTTAATAGATGCATTAAGTGAAAGTATTTTGTTTCATAATGAACACGAGGTGTTCTTAACCAAAGCTTATAATCAGTGTAGAAACAAATAGTAGTTATCTTTGACAGTATGGGCAAGAAGTTCAGCAAAGGTAATCTTCACTCAGTTTGTTATGCATTAAGTTGGAACTGGAGAAGAGGAAAAGATGTTTTCTCTCAGCAAAGGTTGCTGTTTAAAGTTAAAATTACAAAAAGGCCCTTAAAGAAGTATTACAAAATTTCAACAGTAGATAATTCCACCACAATATCAGTTGAGGATATTGAGATGATTTCTTGAATTACACATGCTGTTTTGAAATTCAGTTCAGCATAGAAGTGCCAAGTTGAAATCTTGGGGTTTTGGACCATATTTCTATTGGGTTTTGTATTGTAATTTTAAATATAATAATTTTAAATAATTTTAAAATAATAATTTTAATATTGTAATGGCTCAGTCTTTCAGCTGTAAATTAATTTTTCTACCTTCACCAAAAATAAAAACAACTTAGGTGTTTTATATAGTAGTGGTGGATTTTGAAATATGCCATTTTGAATCATAACATCATTTAGATTGGAAAAGACCCTTAAAGTCAAGTTCAGCTTTAGACCTAAAACTGGCAAGTCCACCACTAAACAATGTCCCCAGGTGTCATATCTACACATCTTTTAAATGCCTTCAGGCTGGGGACTCTGCCTCTTCCTTGGGCAGCCTGTTCCCATGCTTCACCACCCTTTTGGGGAAGAAATTTTTCCTCACACCTAATCTAAATCTCTCCTGGTGCAACTCAGCACTGTTTTCTCAAACTGTCTCTTGCTACTTGGCAAATAAGACTGACCCTCACCTGGCTACAACCTCTTTTCAGAAGTTGTAGCTTTTCAGAAGGAGCACTGAGGTTCCTCCTGAGCCTCCTCGATTCCGAGCAACCCCAGCTCCCTCAGCTGGTCCTTATGACACTTGTGCTCCAGACCCACCCCCAGCTCTGTCCTTCTCTGGACAAGCTGCAGCACCTCAGTGTCCTTCTTGCAGTGAGGGGCCCAAAAGTGAGCACAGGTTTTGAGATAAAGCCTCCCCAGTGCCAAGTGGAGGGCAATGATCGCTCCTCTAATTGCAGATGTATTTGCAAATCAGATGGTGGAACTGAACATAGTTATCCACTCTCATTTTGTTGTATTATGGTACTGAGAGACTCCTTGCCATTTTCAAACACTGCTAGAATGAGAAATAGCTTGTTCTACTTTGAAATTGTAGGTATTTCTGAGTGAATCTTTTAGATTTATTCTTTTTTTACCTGTGGTTGTTTTCAAAATTAGTGCAACACACCATTTAAATCACAAAATTATCTTGACATCTATCATGGCATAGCTTTTGAAAACATAATAGCAGCAGCACTCAAAGGAAGGAAATATTTTCCTCTTCCCTTTATAGGAAAAAAGTGAGAGAATAAATCAAAATGTATTTTAAAGACAGTTATTACAGTTATTAAAGACACAATGATTATTAGATGTAGTACAATGCTCATGATCCTTTGTTTAGGAAGTAGAAAATGAAAATAATTTGATCACAATCTGAGCACAAAATTGAGCACTGCACTATGTTAAGAATCCTTATAATTTGTGTAGTTACGTGGGAACCACTCTGAAGGCAGGAGAACCAGTATTTATAACTTTTTCTAAAAATCTTATTTTTCCAGCACATAAAGTTCAAGTAGCATTTTAGGAAATTGACAAAAGAAACAGAAGACATAAACTACTGACAATGAATAAAATTTTATTAAATTATTCGTTCTTCTGCTATTAAGTATATTTACCTGGGTTTTTTTTAATGTGAATGTTTCATTTTGAAAGCAACATTACTCTCAAATTTTCCTCTCAGATTATGACATTCATGTTTTCTGGGTTTCTTTTATATCTTCTTTGTGATGGAGGATTCAGTATGGGAGATTTTGTTGTCAGGAGACTTTCTTCTTTGTTTGATTTTATTTCATCAGTTGTTCAAAGCTAATGTTTCCTGTTCTTTAAGCAGTAGCAAACATAACTTCAGGTAGTGTGAAATAAATTCAGAAATGTCACTATGTATTCCTTATTCTTCAGTAGTTTAAATTATGCAACTGCATTTGAAGCATGGTGGCACCAGTTTGTATCAAGTTTGGAGCAGTTGTTTGGTTTTTAGTTTAAACATAGGAACTTAGTTTTTTGGAAGGAAAACGGGAGATAGCTCAGAGATTGAATTTAGCTGTTAGGAACATTGTCATATCACCAGGGAAAACACTGGGTGTGGGATTTGAATATACTGGAGTGCAACTCAAAAGTTTTTTGCTGACTTTAGGGCATATCACAAGAAAGTTCATAGTAGTCAAGTACATCCTTAGGTACCTGTAAGTCCTGTTTTCCAATTCTCTTGAGTTTACTTCTGAAATTACTGCCAGTATTGTTTTCCAGATGTAGGATACTTCTGCTGTTATAATCTGCACTTTTATAAACCAATGGATTTTGTAAACGAATGGTTTGATAAACTAGCTTGAAATATTACTGATTCAGATTTTCTGGCTGATCCTGCTTTACACTGGTACATAAATTGCAGTGGTTGTGATAGAGTGGTACTTGTTGGACACATATTTTAGGGAGACATTGCAGGTTTAGGGGCTACCGTTACTCTTTGTATTTGCTTGTATGTGTTTAGATTTAAAATATCTAAGGGTTGCTCCACTCCTCCCCTTTGCCTTGTATCCTTGTCATTTTTATAACTCTACATTTATTTTACCAACTGCTGAAACCCCTTAGATGTAGAGAAGTTTCCACTTTAGAACCTTGACCCTTCCTCATTCCCTGGCTCCTCTTTTCTGGTTGCCTTTGACTTTAACAAATAAAACCCCAAATCAAACCAACACTGAAAACCAAACCAAAACCAAAATTAAAAATGTTTGAATGCATTTGTGGCATGGCCTAGATATTCTTTACAAGGTAAATAAAGTGCCATATGGTAATAAAAAATTTACTGCCTAGAAAAATACTTAAAAGTTTGTTTCCCACCTTATACAGCAACTTTGTGAACATTCATTAAGGTAGCTCTTAGAAATTATAACTTTTTCATATTAACTAGTCTGATACAAAGTTGCATTTTTTAGCTTTTAAGATTTTTTGTTGTTGTTTTAGAGGAAGTTGTGTTTTGGTTGGTCCTTTAATATAGATTTCCCCTTATTTTTTCAGATACTTAAAGCTTCAAAAGAAAAGTCCCTACATCAGGAGGACCAGTCCTAACCATACGCTACAAAAGGGGAGCAGATGGTTGAAATAGACCTTATGATGTAATTACCAAGCAGTTCAGGGTTTGGGGAATGAACACTAAGATGTTGTTAATGGGTTTTAGCCAACTGTCATTTTAGTAAGCATTTTTAACACTTGGATGTTTAGTTTACATTCCTGTCTGATATTTTTTTTCCCTTGGTCAAGTTTAGTGAATTCATTATTTTTCTTCTGTGTTTGTGACAAAGTTACAGCTTAGAGCTGCATTTCATGTACTGTTTAAGCAACTGTTAATATCCTATTTATAACATAGCAGCAGGTACATTTTTTTCAGATTTTAATATATATCTTTTGTTGTGGATTCATACAGTATGTACAGAGCAGTCTGGTCAAATGAAACATATGATGTTATGAATTTTTAAATGTTTCATAACTGCTGATATAGAATACAGCCTAATTGCATTTTATTAAAAAACACTAATCAGGCACACACTATGCTGTGAAGTTTGACTTATATCTCTTTGCACTGATGTTATGTCAACAGTTAACGACATGAATTTCAGGTGATTTTTAAAATACCCTAACAAGGTATAAAAATTGTGTTTAATTCATATTAGTAAAAGGCCGGATTACAAAATTAGAGTTTTCAAAAACCTGTTATGTATGAATTAGCACTTTTTATTTATGATCATCTGAATTTTTCAAGCAAAAATGTCAAGAGACTAGATGCTAGCCTGACAGGGAGTCAGTGGACATTGCAACAAGACTCAGTTGCTGGAATCAGGTTTAATTCAGTAAAATTATTCCATTTTGGTTCACCTACCTATAATGATCTCAAAGCTGGCTTTAAGAAGTTTTATATTCAGTAAATTATTATAAAAGTCAAATTTGCGTAAACACTCGATTTGCAAATTTTATTTTAAAAAAGTATTTGGAAATTCAACCTTAAAAAAATATGATGTCAGAATTTAAGACCTACAGTTATGAATGCTCTTAAAAATGGTACATCTGAAATTTAGGTACTGTGAGTGATTTAGAATTTTAATGTAAAAGGTGTGCTTTTTACCTGTTCTGTGCTGCTGTTCCACAATTACGAAGACATATTTTATTCTTTGATATTTTGCATGTGTTCCTTTTTGGCTCAGGAATAATTGCTGTGATTTTAGGAAGTTGCCAAGCCTGTTACAGGAGCTTAGGAGAAATAAAGTAAGATAAATTTATAAAAAGGAAAACCAATTTGGTAACCCTAACAGTTGGTTGCCTTTTGGTTTACAGGATGACTTTCAATTTCTGTAACACTGTTTTGAAGTCAGGGTTTTAGATGCTTACATTTGTAGTGAAAGGGGCACCATATATGCTTGCCCTTTTTTTGGGTTTGGGATGTCACTAAGACTCCATATGTTACATCTGATCAACAAATACAGATGTCCTAAAGTGATATCTTTAGACTTTTCAGGAAAGCAATAATACTCTTAGACTGTGATGTGTTTTGGGGTGGGATATTCTAGTAAATTTACCTGTGATTGTGAATTGCAGAGCAATAATTTTTACAAAGCCATATTTTGTGAGGTATCTTGAGAATTATTTTAGAATGGTGAATGGAGGACTTTTTATATAACAGTGGCAGCCTATTTGTAGAATTATGGGACTGTGAGAGTATATTACGCTGTGATTGAATTTTAGTATTTTGTAACTGGGTATGTGACTTTACGTGCTTCATGTTTACAAAAAAATGCCAAGCTAAGCAAGGTCAAGTGGACTATTAAAATATGTATATTTAAACCATTTTAATGTTTGGCTGCAATAAAACACAGAAGAATATCTTTGTCGTTCTAGTGTCCTTATTTATTCCCAAATGTATTAAATATTAGGTATACAGATAAATATTTGACTCAGCCACTAATTAATATGTTTTTCAATTGTGAATTTGAATATTAAAAAATATATTTGAAAGTACTGTTCACAAGGGGCAAGTAGCAAGTAAAATAAATTAATTTTATTTCTGGCTGCTGTTATGTGAAGGAAATGGGCCCTATGCTAAGGTCTGTGTCTTCTATAATTGTGTCGTGATTGTCTTTTTGGAGTATTGACATTCTGCAACCAGCTAGGCCTGAATTTTTTCCATGAAATATCATTTCTGTTTGTAACTCATAATGGATGTGATAGCACTTCTTAACAAACACAAATGTCTGGGAAAAGTGATATATCTGTTTTGCATACAGACTATTATGGTTATGATCCATAGTTTAAATAAGAAATCTGATAAGGTCCATGCACTTCTGTGAAAGCAAAAATCTTCTTTGACCTTTTCAGTTTTCAGACAACTCCATAGCTTTAATGGTCTGGTATTGCTGAACAGTAGTTTAAGAAAAAGTCAGAAGATTACCTTTTCCTTAGTATTTTCACATTGCTACCTAGCCACTTGTTATATGTCAGTGAATCTATGAAATCTTGGATTCAGTTCCTTTTTTTTGGAAATCCCAGGAAGAAATACCAGTAAGCAAAGAGTAGCATACTAAAGTTGTATTTTAGTACTGCCAATTTACTACAGTTTAAGTGACTTTCTAACATTCTCTGTAATTGAAAAAGTACTATATCATAGCACTTCTTTCTAGGAAGTAAAGAAAATAGCTAAGATTTCACATAGTAAAGATACTGAAAAAGGTAATGATTTTACTGAGCATCATTTGTAATTTTACATGTTTCAAAAATTACATATCTGTAAATAAATTGTATTGTGAATTTATAGTGTTGATTGATATTCATATAAAATCTGCAAGGTCTGAAACACATTTTTAATTGTGACTTGGGTCGTTCTCATATGCCATCAAACATTTAGTTGTAATATGAAAAATAAATTTATCCTTCCTAGTAGAAACCTGCATGGGAGTCCCTGGTGCCTTGTTACATAGTGATAGCACTCCTAGCCTACAGAGATTAGCTAAAGCTGTTTTGTCTGTCATTTACATCTTGAATTATTTTGCTGGAAATGAAGACATTGCATAAAGGATGAGTGGTTTGAAGAGCTAAGATTTTTTTGTTTGTTTGCTTAAGCTACAGTTGGTTTAAGTTGATGAAAAAATAGTCTCAAGATTTATTATCATATCCCTTTCTTTGAGAGAGCACATTTTTAAGCCTCTATCAGAAATAGCATGATTAAAACCTTTTGCACCATTGAAATATGCTAGGGATCAGTGTGGAAGGAACAAAGCAATATGTGCTGAATATGATGCTGAAGTGAATTCTTAGTGAAGTGTAAATTCTTAGCTTCAGAGCTAACAAGATCAAGTTGTGATGAATTTCAAAACAGCTACATAGGAGGAAAAGTGGGAGTATTTAAAGATCGTTGGAGAGGCTTTGGTGAAGTCAATGGCAACTAATCTTGCAGAATGCAGGTTGAAAATAGTCTGAGAGTTTGGAGAACTGATTCTAGTGCATAAATAGCTATAGAGGGCTGTAGGTTATATGTTGCATGAGTCTCAGGAATAAAGATAGGTGAAGCCAGACAAGAAATGGGAGATGGGAGCAGGCTTTAGAGTGGTGAGGTCATATACATTGTTGTTCCTCTAATGCCACAGAAGTTGCAGAAGTAACATGAATGTCCAAGATTGGACAAGGTGTATCCAGTGACCTAGAATGAGAAGAGGGCCAGGTGAGAATCTCAAGTGCTGCTGATAAAGGAGAGGATACATGGAAAATGGGTGGCTAACTAGCATGATGTGTCATGGTAATGGGAGGTGGTAAAAATACAAATATGAGTATATGAATTGGTTTGTGTGAAAACTGTAAAAGTAAACTATTATTTCATCTGGAGCTGCATTATTGCTCTTTTTAAAATGTAGTGTTTTGGATGACATATGACCATTTTATTGATTGTGTGATATGTGCAAAAAAATACAGTAGCCAGGGTTTTAGGAAGTACTGCACAATGCTTTCATTAATCACTGCTACAGTAATAATTGTTCTTAGTATGTAATTGACCCTATAGATCTTTAGTCATTTCTTACAATTTAATTGACATTCTAGATCTCATGATGTAATTGAAGAGGTGAATGACTTTCAGCATGACCATATTTATTTAATTTACCATATAATCAAGTTAATGCTCATTCTGCCTTGTACTGAATATAAATTAGTTATAGTGTCCATACATTCAGGAATAGCAGGTGTCAGCCTATAGTAAAGGATGAAATTAGACTGTTGAAAAATTTGATTTCATGTGTGTGCATAATCCAGTTTCTTCCTTAAAAAATGCAATGTTTTTCTGCATTTTAAAATGTCATATTCACACTATAATGCTTCTGAGCAGTCAGTTTAAAAAGCAGTAAGGACTGAGTGTTCAGAGAAGGTGTCTCTAAATTACTTGGAAATTAAAGAAAATGTTTTTTATATATGTAAGAATACCTCAAAATTAACCACTATATGTTAAAGAGGACAGTAATTAGCTAAAAAGGCAACAGAGCTCCCTATTTAATGTTCTCTGAGTTTATTAGGAGGAAATATTGGAAGTTTATTGGGAAAAAAAATGGAAACAGAAACAGAATAACAGTGTTAGAATTGTGAGGCAAGATGCTTTGTATGTTATAGAGTAGGGCAGGATCAAAAAATGTTTGAGGGGGGGAAGATCTTTCTGTATCTACCACCTTCATGAAATATGTATACATGATTTTTGTCCAGGATTTAGTTTGCCTTTGGTACAGACTTTTTAAATGCTTACTTAACATCTACCTCTGCAGTCAGATGTTTTCAAAACACCTGTTACATTGTTTTAGAAGTTGAAAAAAGACAAAAGCTTCCAAGTCACTTCTAAAAAGGAGATTAAGTCCCAACTGATTTTGTTTTTCACATTTTAACCAAATGTATTGGGTATTAAGCTAGTGTTTCCAATATCTTTTAATTAGGGAACAGATTTTCTTTCTTGCAAAATAGCTTGCATTGTAAGTGTATATCAACAAAATTTATTAAATATCTAGAGGAGAATTTCTGTGAAATGTTTTGTGATGGAAGCAATATTGTAATATTTGAAGCATCTGCAGGGAAAGACCTTTTAGGTAACCAAATAGGTAACTAAGAAAATAATCTGTGGTTATTTTAAAAAATAAAAAAGAAACAAAAAAATCCTGTAGACTCAATTATTTTTTAATATAAATTGTCATTTTCTTATATCTCTTTGTTATCATAAAATGTTAACATAAATTTATTTCAATGAAATTATATTTTTAATGTTCTAGGGAAAAGTGAAAAAGAAACAGAACAAGACAAAACAGAAAAAGGTAAGTCCGAAAGTAACATTCTGTTCTGAAATTCAAGACCATGCTTTCTGGGAGGATTGATTTAAATCAGACTAAAGACTAGTGAATCTTTGCTCCAGTACATCTCGTGTAGATAAACTGCTGTTGAATAAACATCCAGAGAGCATGTACTTTTATAGGCAAACACTTGGTTGTTTCCAAGGCTGGCACCAATGTATGCCAATCAATCTTACCTGGTTGCAGAATGGAATGATAGAATTGTTTAGGTTGGAAAAGACCTTTAAGGTCATCAAGTCCAGCTCATAATCTAACACTCACTGAACCATATCTCTAAGCAACATCTTTTAAATGCCACCAGGACAGCCTGGCAACCTTTCCAGTGAAAATATTTCCTAATATCCACTCTAAACCCACCCAGGAGCAACTTGAGGCCATGGCATCTTGTTCTGTCCTTTGTTACCTGTGGAAAGTGACCAACCTCCACCTCACTGCACTCACTACAATCTCCTTTCAGGGCACTGTGGAGAACAATAAGGTCCTTCCTGAGCCTCCTTTTCTCCAGGTTAAACACTCCCAGCTGCCTCATCAGATTTATGCTCTGGACCCTTCCCCAGCTCCGTTGACCTTCTCTGGACACACTCCAGCCCCTCAATGTCTTTCTTGTAGTGAGGAGCTCAAAACTGATCACGTTTTGTTAATTTTTGGGTGGAGGATTTGGGTGCAACCTCACCAGTGCCGAGTACAGAGGGACAACAACTGCCCTGCTCCTGCTGGCCACACTAATGCTGATACAGGCCAGGATGCATTGGCCTTCTTGGCCACCTGGGCACACTCTGGCTCATCAGCTGCTGTAGACCATTACCCGTGGCTGCTTTTCTGAAGGGCAGCTTTCCAGCCACTCTGCCCCAAGCCTGTAGCATTGCACTGAGTCATGGGATGGTTGTGACAACTCCTGCAGTTTCAGGACTAGAATATTCAGTGTCATACTCCTAGATTAGTATTCTGGAGGTCAGAGTTCCACCAAGCTCTTTGTTCCTCAGGGTACACATTGCAAGAGGCAATGTGAGCTACCTGGCCCCTGGGGCTGGGCTCAGCACTGCCGGCTATGCTGAGTGTGAAGAGACAAGTGACATGCAAACAGTCCTTGTTGAGACCATGATTGCATAATCTGTTTTAGGTTAGGTAGGAAGGTGCAGAGACAGATTAGATGGAAAAGTGAGGGTTTGTTGAAGAGCACTGTGAATCTGCTCTCCCTGCAATGACATTTGTTCTGGCCCCATGCATTCCCTGTCACTGTACAAAGATTGCACAACCTCCTTCACTGGGATCATTGTCAGCTGGTTGCTGACAATGCCCAGAAACCTCAGAGCCTGTGCCAAAGGATTCAGTAGCTCTACTCCTTTTTCATATTGTTTCCATTTCTTTTGTGGGTATTATGTTATGTTTGAGTATTTAGAAATGCTGCTTTTCCAATGTTTCGGTACGGTTTATTTGGTTTGGATTTGTATATTGCTGGTTTAAACATAAGTTTCTAGGACTAGCAAACTTCAGACATTTTTATATTTAAATATTAAGTATGCCACATGTAAATATTACATATAAAAAGTAAAAACACCAACCAAAACAACTTGGAAAGCTTGGCAATTATGCCTGCATTTCCATTTTTTGGCAGGGAATATCTTACTGCAATGGATTTACCTACTTGGTACTGGGAAAAAAACCACCATTATGTGCTGCTTCTACTGACCTGTTAGAAAAGTATAATAAAATTATGTACAAGAGCCATCCAGTATGGGAAAAAAGCAGTCATAAGTAAAAATGCCAGCTTGTGTAAGAAACATACTAGTATGCAATATTACTCATCAGAGCCTGTACAAGAGCTTTAGATTCTGAAAGTATGACAGAGTGGAGCAACTTCCCTTTTTTACTCTAGGTGCTTAGTGGTTTTGTTTCTTTTTAAACAGCAACTAAATAAATGTCACTGCAGAATATAGAATTTCAATAAGGTAGAAAAACGGATAGTTTTGTGTTCCAGGTTAAATTGTTAGAATTTTTCATCCTACCAGGAAAAACAACCCTGCATTTTAATGAACTTTGTTTATGGGTACACTGCTTGTGTGATCTTCATACAATCTGAATTTTGTTGAACTTCTTTCATAGTTTGAACTGGTTTAAGTTTCCACTTTAACTAAAAGTGGTTGGCTATAGATGTCCTAGTCACAGGAAGTGGTATAAGGTACTATTGAATTTGTTTATTTTAAATTACCCTAATAAAATGCAACAATAAATTGATGAGAGATGGATTAAAAGATATACTGTACTGTGACTGTTACGTGTAGGAAACTTGGAAATCTAAGGAGTTGGGAATTTGAAACTTCATGTTTGGCTTATGTTTAGGGTTTGTTTCTGATTCTGAGAGTACATTCTGATGTGCTAGTCTGCATTTGTTTTGTGGTATTTGAACATACATGCTCTAAAGAGCTTCTGTGCAGAAAGTATTTATAGCTTTGAGTAGCTCTTGCAACTAAATATTTTTCCTGCTGCAGCCTTGATAGTACTTGGTTAGCAAAGTGTCCTCCTAATAATTATGTAAATTTTAGTATTCAACAGTAATTCATCAAGTTTATTAAAAGTCTTACTGAAAATTCTTTGGTATTAACAAAACCCCTATCTGGAAAGTTATCTAAAGAAATAAAAATTAAAATAAACTTGTTTGTAACATACAGTTGCTTCAAGGTTTCTCTGTTATATTTAATTGAGGTAGATTCTTCATCTTCTCCATAAGAATGTAATCAGACTTTATATTTAAACAAGTATTTGAAATGGGATGGGTATTCCAGGTGAATGTGAGAACTAATTCTTTAAAAGGTTTCACAGGTAGTACAATGCAGGACATACATGCCACATCCATAAGTTGTCTTTCCATCTGAGGTGGTTTTTGTTGTTTTGGATCACATAGTCTAAAAAAAAAAACCAAAATTAACTAATCAGCCTAATTTTTTAAATTTGATTTGTATTGGACATATATTAAATACTTATTTATATTGCTGAACAGATATAGAAAATGAAAATATAATTTTCAGCTATGGACCTGTTTGTTTCATATATTGAACTTCAGCATAGGTGTACAAATAATAATGTTCCCTTTTCAAAAATGATGAAGCATGTCAGTAAAAATGAATGCTGTTTGGCTGGAACACTCAGCTGCATTGCATCAGGAACAGAAGTACATGTAAGCCAGGCTTAGGACAATATCATTCCACACATGGCCCTGCCCCTTGGTGTCATTTTGATAACAGGTCAGCACTCACCACTATTCTCTCTGGGCATTTACCTTTGAAGATATGTAAGATTCCACTGTGATACCAGTAGAGATCTAATCTGAGGAGATTAAAGTGGTGTTCTTCTGACTAAATGTAGGGCTTTGCTGCAGGGATTTGCCCTAAATTCCATTGAGAACAGAGCTCTTGTCTGGAGAAAGAACTTACATGGTTAGCTCACCTCCAGCATTGTCTCCTGGAGTTAGGTGGGCTGAGTTCCACCCTTTCAAGCTCTGCTTATAACAGTATGCATATTACCTATTGATTTGCAAATTTGATACAGGTTACAATTAAATACCTGTGAGCTGTGTGCAGAATGGCCAACACAGAAGTGTAGTCATCAAAGTCCAAAACTGCTGCATAATGCCATTCTGAACTAAATATATAGGACATTAGAATGTTACAGTGTATTTTTTAATAGAAAATCAATGCAGAAGTTTCTTTCTGGTTTTGTCAGAGGATTGCTCAAGTCTAGCCTTTGAGTGAATCCAAAAGTCTTAATGGTGAAAGAGAGGTGAATGATAGAAATATATACCAAAATGAAAATTATCATTCTGCTGTTGTTTCTTATGATCAACATCTAACCAACCAACAATAATTTCATACAGAAAGCCCTGTAGAATACTTTTTACTGCAAGGGAAATTGTCCTGGAATAACTGCAGTTAAAGATTTATTATAGTAATTAGATTCCAGCTTTATTAGTCTCTAAAATGCCTCAGTTTTTATTGTCTGATTACTTCCCCAGATAAGTTGATTATAGTGGTTTTGCCTGTTCTACCAATAGAGTTTCGAAAGATCTTTTAATTATTCTAGTGCTCCTGGATTTAAATTGTGTAGCTGCAGTTTACTTGGTTTTATACATTCTAAGTTATCATTTATAGAAGCCCATAAACAAGTAGATAACTTACACTCTGTATCTCACCTAATGAGCTTCCCAAACAACAGGACAATGACAGGAGTTTTTCATCATCATCAAATTCTCATTCAAGTGTCCAGTGAGATGCAGCACAATTTCCCAAACTAATTTGGGTAATGATATGGGGCTGGTATCAGGAGGGAGGACAATTACTTGAGCAAATTTTGAATTCCAAGTAAAAGTCTACTAATATATGTATGTTCTTCAGAACATCATTGAAACTTTGAGCTGGGAAGGTGTAGGGTTGTTAGAGGGTGCCAAAAGGAATTAGTAAAACAGAAGGTCACGAAATTAGTTTGAAAATTACTACAGACCATCATCATCAATATCTACTTGTCATTGACCTACACTCAGAAGCTGCCATTCACAAGTTGCCAAGAGCATTGTTTTGGAATTTGTATCACAGCAGGGATGGGAGGATGTTTAGAAAACAAAGCCTATGACCCCCTCTGGAAATTGCTTCCTTAGTTTTTCAAAGTTTAAGATAGAGAACTGACAGGAGGAGCCTTTGCTGCAAGTGACTTATGAGGCTGTGTCACATGAAGGGGTTTTTATTTCTGATTCGCTTTAGAGATGGCATAACATAAGGAGACATAACTATATAGTTATAGTCTCTACAATTAAATAATTATAACTTCTATTAAACCTTCATTTAAGACTCAAATAATAAAATTATAGAACAGTTTGGGTTGGAAAGGACCTTTAAAGGCCATTTTGTCCAACCCCTGCGTTGAGGTAATTCAATTTTCTGGCTAGCAGTAAGCACAACATACAGTCAGTGGAGTAGGATTGTTCCAGTGTACTTCAAAATCAGTAACTGGGGACCACGTGTCCTCAAGGTGGCTGTAAAGACCAGCCTTTATCTTGAATCACTTATATGTAACAGAGTAATTAAAACTGGAGTCCTAACTCCTCTCTGTTTTGCATGTGAGTAATAGCAGATGTAATATCAAGGAAGCCACCAGGAATGCTCCCTTAACATCATAGTGACAATATGAATGAATCAATAAGTGAATAAAAAAATCTAATTACAAGAACCAAACAACATTTATGAGGTGGTTTTTAGATAGGGAATAGTGTCTTTCCATCCTCATGTTTTCTCCTGCAGGTCCACAGAGGGATTGTAATGTTATTGTCTCACCGTTTCTGAGGACCTAGAAATTTCATTAAAGACAAGTTTAACAAGAGATACTTATGCTAATATGTAATATGGACTCTCACAGAGCAGGCCCCTCTCAATTGATTGTAAATCTCACAGCATTAGTTTCCAAAGACTGAAGCAAGACTTGTTTGTCCTCTGGGAAGGCAACCTTTCCCCCAAAACCCCAAGTCAGACCAGCCAGGCTGTCACTCATTGTTCTCAGTGAACAGACCAGGTTCAAAATGTAAGCTCCAGCACTGGAGGTAAGCCTGCCCCACAGCCACACCAATATTCTTAGGCTCTGAATATAAGAAAGAGAGCAGAAGGCTTAGGAAGGGAATCATTAGAGCAAGAGGGAGGAGGAGAAAAGGGCAGCAAGTGGAAAACTGCCTGAGGTGGTCCTAGTTGTGATTTCCTCCTGGTCATCGTTGCATATCACCTAGCAAGCTGTTTGAGATGTCCTTCCTGGCATGTCTGTTGGAACAGAATAAAATCATAGAATTGTAGAATATCTGCTCCAAATATTTTACAGGAGTGAGAGATGATTTGTATTAAGTGTATGGAAGTGCATACTGTTTTTTAGATACAAACACTAATTGTTCTGGAAGTGTTAATAGCAGCATGATGCTATCTCCTACTCACTTTGCTTTGGAAGAAAACTGTACATGCATCCTTTGATCAGAGGCTCAGAGTATGGCAGCAAGGACAAAACAATTCATGCTATGTGTTGTGGTAAAGATACCCTATCTTTTAAATTATCTTCTCAGGAAACAACAATTTGAAGCCTCTACAGTGTAGAAAATACCGTCATCCACTTAAATTTGCTATCTGTTAAAATGCCCAGTGTGTGCCATCTCTCTAGGGTAAAAGAAGTGTGTTAGTTGTCAAAGATAATCATGATAGCATTCAATATTTTTGTCCAATTCTGGCTAATGTTAACTGGTTTGACATACCAGACTGATATCTTATCAGGCAGGTCATCAGTGTTTTCTCTTTTAGGAGAATGCGGTTTTCCTTAGCCTGGATGATGGTGTTATATTTCAGATGAAAAGATGAAATGGAGAGATTTCACACACACAACCATTCCCACTTGTCTGGAAGCTAGAGAGGATTCATTTGCTCCATTATAGAAGTGGCATTATTAGTTATTTGTGACATTTCTGAGGTTTTTCTCTATTGCTTTGGACTTAGGGTCATATGTAATCAATTTTTTTGACATGTACTAGTTATCTCTTTTTGTTTTCCTTGTTTCCATGTAACTGCCTTAACATAATTATCTAGTTGGTGTTTTATACCAATTTCCAACCTTGGGTTCTGCTCAGTTACACAAGAATTTGCAGACATTTGATCCTGTGAGCACATTAGTCTAGAAATTCTAGAAAGTTTTAATTCCTTTATTATTATATCTTTAGGCAGCTTTTCACATTAAAAGTTATCAGGTACCAAAAAATGTAATTTTGTGATTAAATCAACAGTTTGCAAAATTGCTTTTCTGGTGCTGTTTGGTTGCTTTCTTAAAGTAAAAAAATCTGCTTCAAATGAAGATTTACAGAACTTGATTTTTTGAATGTTATTATTATTTTATTTTTTACAGAAAAAGCTAATAAGAGCAGTGAGAATTGAGATTGCTTTCTATCACAAGACAGTGTTTTTAATCACTTATGGCTTTTCTGGAATTATAGCACTGAGGTGAAATTTTACATTGGGAAAATTTTTGGAGCTTCAATATTCTATTGCTGGCATTGGGCTAGGAGGAATCTCAGCTACTGTGATGACTGGCACAGTGAGCTCCTGTGAGGATTTCTTTGGTTGTCAAATGAGGGAGTGAAGGTTCCTTGTGTAGTTACAGTGTTGGCACTAAAGCACATTGTCTTATAATAATACTTTACAGAAATTGTTGAACATATGACTAAGTGGGACCCTAAAGCTTACTTTGTCTCTTTAGTTGACTGAAGGCCTTATCAACTGTGTGCATTGTTCTTGGCAGATGCTTACACATCTTGTTAATTCAAATAAACAGAATTTTCAGTAATTAGAATTTCACAATTGCCCTCAGCAAACCGGTTCTACTGTGCTTGCTCAGAGATAGGAGCTCCAGATGTTCAAGCCAAATTTTCTGTTATAGCTGTTTTAAGTCTTCTCTTCCTTATCCTAACTATGATGATACAGAAAATAATTTATTCTTTTCATCTCTGTAGCTATGTTTTACAAGGTAGTGTGTATCTGTCTTCCCATGGCAAACTCTTTACTACTGCCTTTTAGCCTTTCTCACCGTTTTTACTTACTGTTGCTCCCCTCCCCACTCAGTTAAAGGCAAAATATTTTTAAACCAGTCTTCAAGAGTGATTCAATTCTGTTTATTAATTTGTTTACTTTTCCTTTATTTTGATGCGGTTCTCTTGGGGTCTGAAGAGAATCTAGCAGTGTGTTCATTATTATTCAAAAGGAATTTCTCTGTCCCTTATAGAAGTAAGACTGTCACTGCTTTTGGTGATGACAAGGTGCTTTTCAACATAAACCCAAAATATGCCTGGTATTTTAGTTTTCATTTACCAAAACAGTTATATGAAATATTTAATCAAGTTTCATTGGATTATATGACAGGCTATTAAGTTTACTGTATTGTAATACATTGCTACTCCTAATTTTTTTTAATTCTGTACCTTGATAAATGAGATATGAGATTGTTTGTCATCACTGGTAATTGTTTGTTTTGTCTCCAGCAAAAGAACTAGCATAGAGTTTCTTGTGAGACTTCTTCCCAGCTTGCTGCTTTTTCAGTGGAAACTGTTTTCTCTAAGGAAGTCTTCAGGAATCCTATGTCAGCAGTCCTAGATATAATGCCTATTCTCCAAGGCTATTATTGAAAATACTCAGTAGTATTCTTGAAAGTCCAGGATTATTACCATTCGGTAAAAGGATTATTGCCATTTTAATGCTCAACCTAATTTGGACCACAAACCAGCCAAGCAGTTGTGTGATCATGCACGACTTCAGTGTCATTGCGAAATTTGTCATTGAAGAAAAATTACATATATTTTCCTCTGAAAACAGATAAGTTAACTTCTTTGTATCATTGAATTTAATATATTGGGTCACATCTGCTAAAGGATTATTGCACTAGAAGGAGGCAATGGATAATTTATTAAAATACCCCTGCAGGGAGATAGCAGGCTATCTGGTTAATATAGAGGAATGCTTGATGGTTACACTGAAAGCTCCCTGGTGAATCCTTTAACATAGAATAGAATGGGGGATGAAAATGATTGCTCGTTATATAATGTTTACTGTGTTATATTGGTGCCTAGCAGATGAATAATATTTATGTTAACAACTCCTTTCCAGCTTTTTATATTGATCTCCTGCTGGTCTAGGGCTGATATATAATTGTACTGAAAATAGGAAGATAGTACTTTTTTTTGTAAAGGAGGGTGGTAAATAGGTTCTTCTAACATATCACCCAAGGTGGATATGAAAAGGAAGATATTGTATCTTTGTGCCACAGACTTGTAAGATTTTAATTTCCTTTTTTAATTTACTTTTTCTTCTGAGCTCTTTCTCATGTCCTTGTAAACTTAAATGAACTGTAGAGAGTGTCCCAGAGGCAGTGGGAGTTTCCTGGTGGGTGGGAAAGCTTCTTTCCTTTGCCTCAAAGGAACCTCACTGTTGCCATGCTTACTCAGTTTGAGGAAGACCACATGACTCTGTCTTTCCACGAATGCTCAAAGCTGAAAAGCTGACAAATCGCTGTCCTGCCTCACTGAAATGCAGTTCCTGTGTAGCTGGCCGACCTTAAATAAAGATTTTCATTCATGCTGTAAGAACTGAGAACTCACATTTTAGTTGCTGTTTATGTTACTTAGAGAACAGAAACTAAACCAAATGTTTGGTGGCAATATCCCATTGGAAGCCCCTCAGATACTGCACCCAGAGGAACTGACATGGCTCAGTTTTCTTGCTAACAGCAAAGGACAGTTTCACACGGCAGCTAAGAGCAAAATGAACCTAAAAAGTCCTCAAGGTCACTTGCTGTCATTGGTTCCTTGGGTTGATGTTTCTGGGTTCTTCCACTGCTGCTGTTAAGCAAGCCAGACCTTAGAAATAGCAATGGTTTCTTGAAAAACTGAGCTGGCATATTTTTTAAAAAGAAAAAAAAAAAAAAAAAGGCAAAACCCAACAAACCTTTTGCATGTTAAGGGTGTTCTTTTCAGGCCCAATGTGAGAAACTTCTCACCTGTCAGTCACTGTGGTCTGAGGGTTTGGAGTGGAGAAGAGCTGTTCATGTGAATTTTACTGGATTTTACCTGGAAGAGAGCCACTGCTGAGCTCCTTAACCATTATTATCGTTAAATGCATGAAAAGGCAGTGAAGACATTGCTTTCCTATGAAATGGAGGATAATAAATAAGACAGAAAAGACTGGCATCAGCAACAAATTAGTAACCTTTGTGATCTTCATGGTAAAGAAGTTCTTCCTTTTGTTCAGGTGGAACTTCCATGCATTAATTTCCACCTGTTGCCTCTTGTCCTAATGAGAGAGCACTGAGAAGAGCCTGACTCCCTCCTCTTTTCATCTACTTTTAAGATATTTATACACATTGATGAGGTCCCCTCTCAGTTATTTCTTCTCAAGGCTGAGCAGGCCCAACTCCCTCAGCCTTTCCTCGTAAAAGAGACACTGCAGTCCCTTAATCATCCATCTTCATTGCCCTCCACTGGACCCACTCCAGGAGTTCCATGTCTCTCTTGTCCCGAGGAGCCCAGGATTGCACACAGCACTCCAGATGCAGCCTCAGCAATTGCTCTAGGCAAAGCATATAGTCACAACTTTTAGAAACTACTAGTGTGCTCTGATGATCATGTTTTTCATGATACCATATAAATGTAGGAAAATAACAGTTCCCTTTGCTCTTCCTGGTCAGTTGAACCATTTGGGAAAAAAAGATCCTTGACTGTAATGTGATGAAAAATGCTTTATTCTAAACTTAACTGCCAAGTTACTCAATTTGAATGACTGAAGTTTGCTTTTCCATATAGGAGTTTGTGACTGTAATAAGTAAGAAATCAGTTCCTTTTCAGAGTAATTTGAAGCTGCCTTACTTGAAAATGATGCACTTTGCCAACACAGTCCTGGCTAAGTGTTACTCCAGGCAATTGAAATAAGAAAGAAGTAATGAACTGTCTGTTTGTTCAATCTTCTAGCTAAAAAGAGGAAGAAGCCAAAGCTCTTAAACAAGTTTGATAAGACCATAAAAGCTGAACTAGATGCTGCAGAAAAACTACGTAAAAAAGTAAGTTTTGAATGTCTCTCTCAGTACTGTACGCAGTGGATAAAAATCAATAAATTAAATACTTGTTAAAAGGGAGAATGAATTTTAGATTACTTTTTGTGAAATTAACTTTTTGAAATAGTCAGTGCATATTTGTCCTTCAAGTTTAATTTCTGCTGGATAGTTTGTCTTAAATTTTTTAAAGTTGTACATGAATATCTGTTCATACATGTTTGTTAACCTTGAAGATGTGTAGCCTAATCATGTAGCCTAATTTCTGCTTAAATGAAACATCAAACAGGGTCAGTTTTGTCCTATCACTCTTGTCCAGCTGACTGCTGAAGTCAAATGCTACCAGATAACTCTGTGTGTGTTAGCAGGCATCTCTCAGTGAGTGTTCTGCTGCCTCATGAGCTTTAGGTGCCCATCACTGAAGTAGATGTTGTTGCTGTTGAGATTCTGAGTCCTGGGAGTGCCTAGGCTGCTGTACAGCTGCTTAGAGGATGAAACAGATGTTCCTGCTTCTCACCAGGGGCAGCAAGACCTTCACATCAATCATTCAGTTTAGGTAGTTCTGAATTTAATAATTTGACCATGAAAAAGAAACAAAAAGCTCCTCAGTCATCTCCCCCTTATAGCTTCCAATTTTATACTTTCATTTTAATATTTCAGAAAATAATACCTTTGCAGAGATGTCCCTTTTCCAGATAGGAGATTATGTAGTAAAGCAAGATTGTGGCTGTTAAAAATGAGGAACTTCAAGTCTTTTGAATGTATTTCTTGTTAAAACTCTGATATGTCTCACAGACAGTCCTAGCACATAAAGAACAACTGCAGGTCTTTGCTGTACCCTAGATTTGAGGTGGATGAGCAGTGAGATATAATATTTTCAGTACTGTAAAATAAAAACCAATTTGGTCATTGCAGGTGCAGGATTATTTTTGATTTTCAGGACATACTGTGCAGTTTTGACTTTATCTTGCCACCTATGCAGCCCCAGAGTTCTGGTAGGTCTGATGGGACTGGAGGGCTCTTGCATAGAGCCCTAACCTCTGACTGCCGCTGCTGCTGTTCCTCACTACAAGACTTCTTTACATGTTAGAATACAAAAGCAAAAGAAATTTTCGTGCTTCTTGTTACTTAAGCAATTGGTTAATCACAAATAGGTGTGGAAGAAACATTTGATGAATCTGTAGGGTCAGCTTGTTGACTCTCTTTTCCTGCTGTATTTCTTGATATGTTACAGATAGTCATGCATGTCATGTAGGAATCAGGATAAATTTAGAAGCAAATCAGACATGTGTAATATTTGAAGATAGCAAGGCAAGTTGTGTATAATTCATACACATATAACTCATATTTATAAAGCTGTAAAGAGGTGGAAGTGGCAGAAAGATCTATTGCTAAATGTTGCCAAGCAGTGCTAGTACCTATTTGACAGTGGGGCTGGTTCTTCTCAACATCCATCTGTACTTGCTAGTCACTGTGCATCACAGGATCAGCATCCAGCAGGACAATACCAAGTTGCACTTGGACTTGTGTGACATGTCCTGACGGATGCCATCATGCAAAAACTTGGGGGAAAGAGCCGTACGTTGTGGTTGAGTCTACAGTATTTCCCAGAAGAGCTGTAGTTATGATGCTGTTCATCATGAGAGGCATGCCAAGGGAAAATTTCCACCTGTCTCCAGAATTTTCTTCCTGTTCTCTATTATTTCTGGTCTGGAGTTTGTTATTTGTGACGATGTTCACAGGGGTTTTCAGTTGAGGGAAGAGACAGAGATCTGACTCTATATTTTAGAAGGCTTGATTTATTATTTTATTATATATATTACATTAAAACTATACTAAAAGAATAGAAGAAAAGGTTCTCTTCAGAAGGCTAGCAAAGCTAAGAATAGAAAGGAAAGTGATAACAAAAGCAGCTGTCTCGGACACTCTGAGCCAGCTGTGCTGTGATTTGCCACTAATTACAAACAAGCACATAAGACCAATCACAGATCTATCTGTTGCATTGCACAGCAGCAAATAATCATTGTTTACAATTTGTTCCTGAGGCTTCTCAGCTTCTCAGGAGGAAAAAATCTTAAGGAAAGGATTTTTCATAGAAAAATGTCTGTGACAGTTATTAGCAGTACAGTCTTTACTATTCTATGCAGAAAAGTTATTTTCATCTCAGCATCTTGTCCAGCAAACAAGGAAAAGTGAGTAAAGTATGAAAAACCAAATTATTCATTTTCACCACGAAAATTAGATTATATTGTTTCATAAATAATGACAATTCCTCTTAAAAAGGAAATCCCAACAAAAGTCTGAGTGAAAGCCGTTGATTCAGTCTGCATTGTTTAGTGTTTGTTCTTTAATTGTAAAATTAATGCGTTATTAGGTCCTGCATCCTTCAGCATTTTTATTAGATAGAATTGCTGATAAATATCTCTGCTTTTCAGGGGAAAGTTGAAGAAGCTCTAAGGGCCTTTGAAGCATTAGTGAATCAATATCCACAAAGTCCTCGAGCAAGATATGGGAAAGCACAGGTACTTATAAAAAAAGTGATAGATGTTGAAAAAAGCTAAATTAAACATTTTGTTTTACCAATAGAGTTATAAACACTATGTGGAATTAATTTATAAATTTATGCTGGTTTTGTAGGTAAAAAAAAGAATCATGTGATCTGTCATATCTATCTCTTCAGTCAACTGTCCTTCCTCAATTGCTTTGGCAGCTTTTGTGGAACTTCAGTGGGAAGTACTGTAAATAACAAAAAAAATAAGGTACATCCTGTAGATCTCAGGAGAACTGTGAGGTGAATGGCAAGAGATAAATACCAACTAATGGCCCAGTGCAGAAACAACAGGCAGAGCCTACCTGTTACATACTATTTGCTGTAGCTGGGAAATCAACACATCTGTCAGCCTGGGATAAATGCTGCTTTTTGCTCTAGTGTGACTAGAGAAGAGGATTTGGAGTTTTTAGAGAGAAAGAGTTAAAGGATAAAGAACATAAGTTCTCAGGCAGTGAGGCTTAATTAGCTTGACTTGTAGAGTGAGTTATGTTTCAGGTGTTTCCCTTAAAAAACAAATACTGGAAAAACCAACCAAAACCCAGAAGGCATCAGAAAATAATCTCTGCATTTATAATATTTTTAGGCTGTGTTGAGATGTCTCAAAAAGGAATAGTAGTAGGATAATCCTGCTGCACTAGGAGTAATAAAAAACCTCCTTGAAGTGATATTAATCAGGATAAAAAAGTGAAGCCCTCACTGCAGGAAGGAATGGTGCTGTTAGACAATTGATGAGGACCTTGGAGTCACAACCAGTCTCCACTTGGTTAATAATAGTCATGCTAAAATAATAGTCATCCTGTGATTATCCAAAAATCTATCACACAGGCACTTGATACAGAGCAGACCAAATGCTTCAGTGCTCTCTGTGGTGACAGTTTGCTGTACACTTTGCCTTTTTTACAGTAGGAGACAGCTTTGTTCATACGCATGATGAACTTACCTCTGTTAAGTTACACTTTTAATATTTACCAATTTATACAAATCTACTTGTTATATTTAATAGAATATGCTTCCTGCCTCCTCAATGGCTTTAGGGAGAAGTGCATATCACTGCAGGCAGTTGTGAAATTTATTCTCATTCAGAATTCCCATCTCAGTGACCCAACTTCATTTGTCCATTTACAGCAATTTGTAGCTGCCTACTGCTACTTTAGTAATCCATGAAAGGTCAATATAGACCAAGATCTGAAGAAATAATTAGATGCATTTCCTGGGAGTGTGTAAAAACAATGATAAATTAATTTCTGTAGCCTTTGAAGGTTCATACTAGTCATTTTGCTGAACAGTCATATTAATATTATCAATGGCAATTTTATTGAACCCAGTATGTGTAAGTTTAAGCTGTTTGAAGGAAGAGGAAAATCATGGGCTACAGACAGATGAATTATTCTTAACATTTGCATTGTAACACAGATTTATTTTTAAATGGGGATTCATACCAACAAAATTCATTTAAATTTACTACTTCTCATCACTAACTAAAACTGCAAATGATAAAGTTAAAGGCCTTGAAGGTTAAAGCTAAAGAAGATCAAGAATTCACCACAAAAGTGTAGTTCTCCTTTTCTTTGAAGCACAAAACAGCATTACATGCTAATTTTGTAGATTCAATTTTTAATAAGACATGAGGATTGATTTGTTCTGGATCCTTTAATGGCTTTAAAAGGCAGCTGTTTTCCAAAAAAAACCTGTAAAATATTTCATTGTTGGTGTGTTTTTCAGAAATATGAGCAATTCTTTATTTGCTGTCTGAATTACACTTGAGCCAGATAAAATTATACTCTACAGAATTCTTAACATCTTTAGAGCTGGAAAGAACAATGGATAAGTTTTTAATCTCCTTATATGATTTATACTGGTGGAGTTATGCAGTGCTGACAATTCTTACTTCTTTGTTATATATCTGGAATATTCTTTGCCCTGCAATACCTTTGAAGAAAGGATAAATAAATTTCCTAGTGAATGTACATCAGAAAAAATAAGTTATTGCTTTAAACTGATTTCTGAAGTTGTCTCTGAAAGCTGCTTGATGAACTGTTTGTCTGAATACCCATATTTTTTGGTATTTCCAATATTAAGTTTTAAAACAACTCAAGGAAAAAACTAAAGGACAGAAGTGCAAAAAGATTTCAGATATTTGTTATAACATATAGAGAAAACAGAAGTGAAGCAATTTAATTTAATGTGTGCATCTTTGATGCAACAGTGAATTTAAATAGACTAACAACAACTTCTGCACCATCATGCTTGTGATTCATGCTCCATGGCTCTTGTCTTAAGAACATACATAAGCCAATAAATTTAGAAATATTTGAGAAAAGTGCATTAAACATGTGAAAATACATACATTTCTATAAACAATTCAAAGTAAGGCTTTAAAAATTATGCATTTGAGACATAGTGTTTTTCAGCTATGGAAGCAAAGTATGAACATGCCTTACCACAGGTGAGATCAGTCATAGCTTCTGTTAGATTCACTGAAGCTGTAATTTCGCTGTAGCAAGCTCATATATCCTTTGCTCTGCTTCTGAATTTGATGCACAAGTTTTAAGTTTTGCAGGAGTTGTAGGGTACATATTCTATCAATGTATGGAAGGCAAAAGGCAATTTCTAGTTCATTTCGCAATAAAGAGTGTAAATAAATGTGTCAGAATAGATAAAAATGTTTGTTGGTGTGTTTTGACCCATGTATTGCTTTCAAAGTAAGGCTTAGTATACAAATAATCCATAGGCAAAATTTTGCATTTCTTCTGTGTTATTAAAAATATTGCTTCATCTGCTTTTGAAAGCGGGAATTATGAATTCTACAAATATTAATCAAAAATCTGTGTTAATGTATGTTTTAGGTGCAAATTTTCTCATACTTCTCCTTTCAAATAATTTATAGGTAACAAGATTTAATGGTAATTCTAGTGTGCTTTCCCATAAAGCAGAATCCATATTCTAACAATTGCATAATTTCCTGGTAAGAAAATAGTTGGTTTTAAAACTAATGGATTATTAGCTGTTCTAATAATGGCTTTGTTATTCTTTCTAGTCTGAAGATGACTTAGCTGAGAAAATGAGGAGCAATGAGATGCTGCAACAAGCTATCAACACCTATGATGAGGTGGTTAATCTGCCAAATGTCCCTTCAGACCTGATAAAACTGAGCTTGAAGCGAGAAGCAGACAGGCAGCAGTTCCTTGGTAAGTTTTGAGTATGTTATGAAAATTACAGAAGTTGTCTGAGTGAGGATTTCAAGACATCACCAAGGATTTTAAGGTGACAATTCCATTGAATATTTCGTTGGACTTGTCTTCCTAGTATTTTAAATGAAAGCCATTTTTACATTATTTAATTCTTTTCTAGGGAACTAATGTCTATAATTTAGGATAATAGTGCCTGTAGAAAGCTACAGCAGATGCTCTGATAAGCTATGATGATAGGTGGTCAAAAATTTTTATTGACAGACAAAAAAGAAACTTTTTCTACTGAAGCTGAAGAAAATCAAGAGGAAATTACTGGCATAAGCAGAGTAAATACACTCAGAATAAACTTTCAGTAAGCATAGAGAAGAATGGAATTGAACATGGGGAGAACAGCCCCAAGATTTAGGTTTAGATTCTACTTTTAGATCTCAATTCTGTGATGTATGAAAGGTGATTATTAGAGTATGAGGCAAAATCAGGAGTTCTGTTCCTATGGGTTGGATTTTTAATTAATATCAATTTTTTTTGTTCTTGCTTTTCTTTAGCAAGACCTCATTTAGGAAGCCAAGGAACATACTTAATTTTAAGCACATAAAGCATGATAAACTTCATAACAGGAGTAGAACTATTACTTAACACTAGAAATCAATTGAATTTATTTAATTAAAGGTGAAGTTTATTACTATATGTTTACTTAGTTTTTTCCAGTGCTTTGCTATCTGTGTATGATAGAGCAACTAAAGCTTAAATAATGTTATTTCTGCACTGTGAAGGGTCCTCCACAAGAGGCTGCCATAGCACTGTGTGATTGCAGTGATTCTCTGAGATATTCCTGCTACACCCTCAGTGACAGCCAGGCAGCTGAATATGCTCCTGTCTGCACAAGTTTTTCCAGGTTCTCCTTCTTGATTGTTAGTGAAAGTGAATCACTTGCCTCTGATTTGTGTTTCCTTAGATGTTATGTAAACATCTTGCAACTGTTTCTTATATCTGCACTGGTAATTAAGTCTTGTTCAATCAAATCAGGTCGCATGAGGGGCTCCCTGGTTACTCTACAGAAATTAGTTCAGCTGTTTCCCAGTGAGACTTCATTCAAGAATGACCTTGGTGTTGGTTACCTCTTGATAGGCGATAACAGCAATGCTAAGAAAGTTTATGAAGAGGTGAGTTTCCATTCCAGCCAAGGAAAATTACTATTTACATTCCTATGTTCGTTTGAAAGATTGATTGATTCTAACATTTTTAGTTGTTAAACATGTCACATGTGAGATTTTTGAAGAGTTAATATCAATATATAATTTTTTTTAGTGAAGTTATCTTCTAATTTAATTTATATTTTCTGATACTGTCATGCTTAGTTTTTCCTCATTGACAGAGGAATGCAGGTTATTTCCATATGCTTAATAATAAAAATCTTCTATCTTCTGGTAATCAGGTCTGGAATATATTGACAACACATCTAGGTATGTTGTATGTAACTTGTAAAATGTGATGCATACTATAAAAAAAGATAACCAATTTTCAAGACAAGGGAAGCAGAAGTAAGCCAGCTTCTTCACAGGAACAGCATCTCTAACCATGTAATCAAGTAGATCAGTTCTCACAAAGCTATTTTACCTTAGTTTTTCATCTTTTTATAAACAGCTTAAGATCTGTTATTCTTTCATGATGTTTGTAGTGTGGACAATTCACTGGATTTATACTTCTGTCTTATACTGTGGTTATCTGGCTGGGGAAGCTTCACTGCCAGGAAAGGCCACTCTGCTCCTGTGATCTAGAAACCCTGTTAACATCTGGAAGCTGTCTGACAGATGTGGAGTCTGACATCATTGGTACAGCACAAATCATCACACCTGACCAGGAATGGTCCTGTTGATGTTGGCACACTCGTGGTGCTTGCTAATTGTCTGCTTATGGAGGCTGGAAAGGGATCAGCAGGATTAATGCCACCTCCTGAGAATAAAGGCTCAGTTTTCCATCCCCCACATCTGAGGGGCTGAAGAGATTCTCAACTCTGATAGCTTCTGAAAGAGAAGGATGATGTTCAACCATATGGTGGGAAGCAGAAGCCAAACACTAGGAGTACCAGTTTTTTTCCTCAAGCTCCTCTGGTAGTCTCAGATGTTGCCAGAATAATGTTTGCTTTGCTACTTTGGCTACTTTTTAGGTCCTTCCATAAAACTTTTCTGTCCAATAATTTTTGGCTTGCTGTCAAAATTTCTCAGAGGATTGGAAATATTGGCTTTTAAAAGTAGAATTTATTAAACAAACCTGCTACTCAAGCTGCAAGGAATTTGAGAAAACAAAACCATACTCATTTTGGGCAAGATTTTCCCATGCAATTATTCAGTGTTTTGTTGCAAACAATATATTTGTTAGAATTTCTCAATAATCACAGGGATTTTTATACATGAAAGAAGGTCATGAATTTGCTATGTAATTACTTTGATACTTCAGAAGAAATACATAGGGCTCTGATGAAGAACAGATATACAACTGGTGTGCTTTTAACATAATGTTTTCCATTCTTCTTTATCCAGTGTAATTACTCTATTTTGTAGTTCACTAACACTAAAATAGAATATAGTGATGTTCTGTCATTGTAAAAGGAGGACAAATAATTTTTTTTTTTAAAGATTTGGATTCATCTTTTTTGAAAATCATGGTGGGTTTGTCTGTATTTTAGGTATTAGTCAGACTGAATTCCAACACAATACTCTAATTTTTTTGTTGCCATTCAGGATAAGTTTACACTAAGGATTTTAAAAATAATACCCAAAGAAACAGGGAGAATCTCATGTGTGCCTACTTTGGTTCTTGGTTCTACTTGCATGATTTTGGGCAGATTGCTTAGGGGCTGCATGGCCTGCTCTGGAGTGCTTTGCTCAGCTGTTGCAAGGCATATTTATAAAGTGCTTGGTTTTCAGCTCCCAACATAGGTGCTCAGATTCTCTGCATGGTAGAGAAAGGGGCAAACTGAATAGTGGCTCTGAGGGCCTCAAGGAGACATCTTGTCCTTCCCATGATTTTTAAAAAAGCTAGGAAACTTCTGCAGTGTGACTAACTCCTTCTCACTTGTATAATGTTTTGATACAAAAATGTTAAGAGAGCACAGACAAGAGCATGAACTCATTGCTGCAAAGTAGATACCTCCAATATTTATGAATTCTGTGTTCTGTTTCCCAATGTAAGGTTGTTCATACATTTTATTCAAGTGTTCTTTAATGCAGAAAGGACAGGCATCTTACACATCCTCAGGAGAGCATACCCTTTATTAACTTAAAGTCTCAGCTTTTTGTTGATTTCCTTCTAGCTTTATTCCTTCTGGTTGTCTAAATTCCTGTGTATGTGGTACTTGTTTCTGCTGCTCAGGAAAGTTCCCAAGTAGTTAAACACTCTTCTCTGTGGAGGAACTTAGACTCCAAGTTTCCCATTTCCTGGGAAGCTGCTAGATTCATGGGCAAAATCTTTGCTTCCTACTGTATAATTGCAATCTCCATTCAGTGTTACTGGTCTGTGTTAAGCATGCACTGAGCACATGCATCCAGATGAACTCTGCACAGGTATTGTTCCCTACATGGGCTCACAGTACATGCCATTTCAGACCAGCCATTTCAGATGCAAACCCAGGCTTGCATCATCTCCAAGGAATTGAATAGAAGCCCAGGGAATCCTAGAAGATGAAAACTTTCTGCTATGCTTTGCATTTAATAGCCAGTTTACTTATTTGCCTGTCAATTCTTATTTTTCTTTCCAAATTTGTTACATCTGAGCAGCTTATTTTAAAAGTCTTTAGTATATGTTTCTTCTTTTAGCTACAGAAGCAATGTGTATAAACACTGAACTTCAGACCAAGAGAGTTTTTTGCTTCCAACTGTTGTGTGGTATAGTATAACTTGCCCAAAATGCACTTTTCTAGTTTCTGTTTGCCAGAATTTTTTGCTGAACCACAGATGGAAAATAGTGTCCAGCTGGAGAGGATCTCAATTTTGCCTCTAATATTAAATCATTTTCCTTTGAATTCACTTAGGGACATGGAAACATAATGTTAAGTATAATCCTAGTAGAATTCAGAACTATTACAATTTTCAAAGAGAACATAACTTTAAAAGTAGTTCTGGTAGAATTAGAACTATTTTTGGTTCAAGCATCCACAGATTATTAAAAAACACAGCAAAAGAGAACTTTGTAAGACTGGTTACTCAGCTAATATCTCTTTTTCTGCCTCCTTGCTGGGGCATGTGTGCATGGTTCAGTGCAGCATTATAGAGACAGGCATAAGCCAGCTCTGATTGAGCTATCTCAGGTACCAAAACCAGAATATCCACATTAACACAGTACTCTGCCATGGCTAATTAGTCTCTGATAGCCCCAGAGGTTAATTTCTATATTCATGATTAATATTTAATGGCCTATGAGCAGTTTAGTAAAACTTATTTCTAAACATAATTAATATTGCACGCAGCAACAGCAACAGAGTAATACAATTTACATTAAATACTTCCAGTGTAATTTCTGCTGATTGTATCTCTTTGCTTCTCTTTAGGGGCTCTAAATGTAGATCATTCCTTAATGCAACTCGGCATAGTTTAAATGAACCGTAATACAGAAAATTCTATTCTGTCTTAATTAATCAGATAGCTTTATCCTATAGTTAAAGAAACTGTAACGAAATTATGTGGCTAATAAATATTTCTGTCAGTCATATCATTTCACCCTGCAGGTGCAGATTCTTGGATCAAAATAATTATAATTAGAATCCTGTAGTCAAAAGGCATAAGATGCAGAAGGTGGTAGTGTAGTCTTATACTAGGGATCAAGCTCATCCTTACTGTGGTACTTTTTCCTAATAATGCCTCATACTATGGACTTCCAATAGATTCTCAAATTGTTTGTTCCTTCATAATAAGTATTTTCTGTGAAATGTTGCTATTTTTAACTCATAACATTTTGTACCTTCATGGCTGTGATTTTTGGTTTTGGATGTAGTTGGTGTGTTTAAGATTTGAGAAAAGAGACAAGCTGGTCCAGAAAATGTCTTATGATTCTGCTTGTAATTATTTTTAATGAAAAGTGATGTCAGACAGTGGCTGGAAAAGACAAAGGGAAATAACTATAATGTATGCAGGAATTTTATCCCCAGCATAAGTTTAGTAGCTTCAAAAATGGATTTAGGCAAGAGAAATTGCTCATCTGTCTGTTGTTTTGCGTTTAGCAGCCGTCTAGACATTCAGTGGATATCAGCTTCTGTAATTCCACTGCCTGCCAGGCTCCTGTGATGATCCTCACAGGCTGAGGGTCTATCCTGATAAAACTGTCCACCCTTATTTTAAGGAAAGAAGAGATGTAAAACAGATTAACTTAACCATGTGATTGATATTGCATAGAGCTACAAATTATATTGAATATGTACATCATAGAAATGCTGAGCTGGAAGTAGATCAAGACATTTGCTCTAATTTTTGCCCTTGGCTGAGGAAGACAAATGCACTTAAATTATCTGACTGGTGTCGGGGATGCATATTTCAGAATTCAGGTTGGCAGCTTCACACTTCCTTCCCCTGAAACACTGCCCCATACACTGATTCTTCCCTACATCTGTCCCTGTATTCACAAATCCTTCTCTTCCACAGTCCCCATGAAATATCCATCTCTGGACGTGTGCCCATGAGTTTCCATTTTCTGCAGAATTAAGCCAGTTTGTAAACTCAGATACGATCTGAATCTTGTTGAGCGTACAAAATGTTTTAGCTGAATTTAGCATGCTTGGTCTTGGTCAAAGAATGCAGCACACAACTACACAAGAATAATGTGTGCTTTCACATTGAGTCACTAGTGCAGTAGACTTTTTATTACCTTCTTTCCCATGGCCAGAAAAGTGCACACAGTTACAGACAGTGCTCCAGTTCACCACTGTGCTGGGAGTGCCCTTGGTGTTCCAGGGTTTGCACATCCCCATCTCACGATGCTGACATTACATTGCAGCTTCTTCCTGAATTGTGGTCATTATGCTTCACATCCTTTCTCTTGCAAAAACTAGTTTGCTAATACTGGAAATCTAATTTAAAACTATTTTAGGTATGTTTCTGCTACAAATTTTTTCAAGAGTAGCTGCTTTCTTTCTGATTAGTCCAACCTGGAATAAGTAACTTAAGTGTTGATAGCGGGTTTAATTCTGTAATGAAGCATGCTATAACTCAAGAGAGAAGTGTAGAAAAGGACAAGTGAAAAATAAAGCAATTTCTGTTGAAATAATTTTACTTCTGAGACTTCAAAGTTTGATTTGTCTGGAGAAAGCACAAAAGTGAACAAGGAAAAGAAAGCACAGACAAGCCAAGGGTTTCCCTGAGAATCTGTAATGGAAGAAAATACAATTGCATTACTAAATGTTATTCTGTACACAGGGTTGTTAATTTGCATAGATTGATACAGGTGTATTTAATTTATTTTCTCTCAAACAGGTTCTAAGTCTGGCTCCAAATGATGGCTTTGCCAAAGTACATTATGGCTTCATCCTGAAGGCAGAAAACAAGATAGCAGAGAGCATACCTTATCTACAGGTACTTTTTCACCCACAGTAAATGTTTTACCAGCAAACAGTAGAATTGGAATGTATGAAATGTGTCAGACTAGAAGTGTGCTAATTACAAATCACTGCTTAAGCTATTTGTTGGAGTTATACTGGTGTATCACTGCTTATGAACTGGAACAAATTTGTTCATTGAAAATCATCAATTCTTAAACATCAAGTATTTGTTTTATTAATGGTTAACCCGAAGTACAGAGCTCTGAGCCTCAAATTCTTTGAGGTTGGTAGTATGCTGCAAACCTAAGGGTCTTGAAAGATCCAAAGAAGCCTTATGTATACTTCTGGGTGTTTGGGAAGAAATACTACAAAATAAAACCTTGGTCCAGCTTTATAAAATGCTTGTGTAAATGTTTATAGGGTCAGGGACAAGTATCCATCTCTGAATATGCCTCTGTCTTAGAGGGATTGAAGGGAGAGGCTGTGGGATTTGGAAAACTGGTAACCTTTCTCAATGACTTTCTACTTACATATTGTATTTATTCAGCTTAAATTCCAGGTTACCATGGTGGTTACATTTTTTAGCTAGTTTCATAGCCTGTCTCTTGCATAGGATTGACAGACTATTTACAGCAATCAAATGAACTCTTTTAGAAGTCCTGTAAGTTTTCTTATACCTTTCATATTTATTTATTTGTTTGTTTGTTTATGTGATTTTTAGGAAGGACTGGAGTCTGGTGACCCTGGCACAGATGATGGACGTTTTTATTTTCATCTGGGTGATGCGTTACAGAGAATGGGAGACAAAGAGGTACTGTTTAACCTGTTCTTGCTTTAAAATCTAAATCTGTGAGTGGCTGCAGAATCCAGGAAAGCATTTAAGGATGGGTTTATTGTTGAAAACAACACTAGTTTGATTGCAACAACAATCCAGCCTGTATGTGTAGAAGTCAAGATGATCAATAGCAAAAAAAACCATTTGTAGGCATTACAATACAATCTCTTAGCATCCCTTGCTTTAGATTTAACTGAGAATGTTTAAGCTGGCATAGGGCAGCTTGAAACAAGGGACTAAAAATTTACAAAAATTTTAAATGGTTTTAGAAACTGTATTCTGCTTATATCACTTACAACACAGGTTTTAATGAGTTAAAATAATCAGTTACTTGTATTTTACTGTATAGAAGTTCTTGTCTAATACTGTTTTGTAAATCTTCCTTAATTTCCAAGGAAAAAGCACCAATGTTTATGAGATAAAAGAGGATCATGAGAGGACTGAATGTGTGGGCTGAGTTATGAAATTTTTTCAATAACTAAATTAGCAAATCAATCAGGAAAACAGAAATTTGTACTATGTATCTGTTGAGAGCCCAACAAAAACAAACATATGATGCTGGAAGCCATAGGAGTTTCTCTTTCGTTTATTTGAAATCAAATTATACTTAAAAGTGAAATTTAAGTATGTGACTTTCCACTGTTGTCATGGCAGGGGAGCAAAGGACCTTTTCTGAAGACTCTGATTAGTCAAGGACTTTAATAGGAGCATGAATTTAAAAGCAACAGCAAAAAAAATCCAGTTCCTATGTGGGAAATATGAAGAGAATAAGCATTAAAAATCTGAGTTGAAATAGCCATGAAAATCACTGCTTTTTAATTACTTTCTTAGTAATGTAAGTAATAATTAATGCCTTAAAAACTGTAAAACTAATACCTAAAAACTGTAAAAATATGAATACCTAATTATTAATAATTAATACCTTAAACCTGTAAAATTAATATTAATACCTAAAAACTGTTAAAAATGCTGACCCCTTTAATGCTGTAGCCCAGTCAGTAGATGCTACTCCAGTATGAACTGCAGACAAGTGGGCTGTGGTGAAGCCACTGTATGTGATCTTCCTCTAGTCTAGTTCATCAGTTCACCTTTTTTTAAAATAATTCACAGAACTTTTATTACAATACTTTATACATACAGTAGATCTAGAATGTAATATCTGAATTTTAAGCCAGATTACCTTCCCTCAATACTCTTCCAATGACTTATTTTAATTGTTCATTTATAAGTAAGAATTATTTTACTTCATTTTACTTAGAAACATACGCACACACAGAGTCTGCTTTCACACTCTGTCTCCTTCTCTCAAATCCCTGTACATTTCCGTGGGACACTTCTGGCTTGAGTTGCTGAGCCTAGAACATCCCATTGCCATTTGTTTGAATAAAGATACCACACAGATGTAATTAATGTACAGCATCTCTAACTCCAGGATAATTATGTGTTAATGTTTATGGAGTTAATGGCCAAATCTGCTGTAGAAAAAGTTTAATTAATGACAAATGAACTTCTTGGGATAGAGGAGACTTCTAAATTTATCAGTGGAAAGTCCATTGTTCAGCTAAATTTTCCTCACTGACCTTGCTAGACTTGCTGAATTTCAAGATTTAATCAAGGAAACAGATCAATATTTAAGTTAGATGTGAAATTGTTATCACTGAAGGTTTGTTGAAGGGAGATATTCATCTATTAGAGCTAAATTAGGAATTATGAATGTGGCCCTGGGAAGTGTGAGTGGAACAGTATCGAGTATGCCCTTTCCAACTATAATTTGATAAAATGCCATATTGGCTTAAGAAAAGAGAAATTAAAACCTAGAATTTGTTACACAACAAAGCACTCTTCACACAGAATGTATAAACTGGGTGCATCTCAAACAGTTTCTGTCCTGGAAAGGAGAGCTACGCTGTTGTAGCTGTCCATGTTCCCCTGCCAAGACCTGCATGAGAAAAGAATTTTTTCTGAGAATCTTGGGAATGGAAAGGATGAGTGAGGCAGCCTAACCCTACTCCGTCCTGATAAAGGCAATTTCTTTGGCACAATTTTTCTAATAAATAAAAATTAATTGCATTACACATTGTAATTATAGCTCATGTATCTTAAAGAACAGCAACATTCATACTCGTCACTCAGGGGCTGAAACAAATAATTCATTCCCCTTATCATTTGGGCTAACTCCAGACATTGCAATTGATTGCAGGCAGTCAGCATGAACCATCACTTGGTATCTCACTGATATTTTAACGTTTGGGGGAACAAATGTTATAAATCCTAATGTTTCCATTTCAGACAGTTAACCAAGATAACATCAACATTTAAATGTATGCTGTGTATTACCTTATTATTTTTTTGACCCATGCAAAATTTTACTGAGCTTCTCTAGGCAACAAAAGATGACAGTTTATATATGATTTACTGTTATTCTATTCATCCACACTACTTTTGTGTACTTCAAATAAATACTGTAGGGCAACAATGTATTGCAGACTTTGCTCCATACTTTGGGAGACTTATAAAGACCAGAGTACAACAATTTTCAAAAACTTGGAGAAAGTTTACAAACTCTCAATAAGGACTTTGACCAGTTGTTCAAGGCAGGGATTGCCACCTGCCTCAGTCCCTTGACTCTGGAATTATTGTTCTTATATTTCCCTACTTAGCTGTCTTGGGTTTTTATTAGTTTTTGGTGGGGGTTTTTTTTGGCTTGTTTTTTTTTGGGGGGGGGGGAGTTGGGGGAGGGGTGTTTATTTTTTTGTTTATTGGAGGATTTTTTAAAATTATGTTGTCTGAACTATTGCAGCTGTAGCAGCAACGCTGTGCAGGAAGGAGGCAGCTCTGTATAACTTTATCTGCATTTGGTTTCTCACAGTACTACGAATGCTGGATCTTTTTTTTCCAAGAATCCCATTTTCTTTCTTTGCTGCTATGCAGGGGTAAAACAAGTAAAAGGGAGAGTAAAGACAAAAAAAGGTCCAGTATTAACTTCAGCAGGTTTCTGTCGTGTGATCAGTTAGGGTATGGCAAAAAATATTTGAAGAAACTCAAGTGCATTTAAGTATTAGATAACTAACACTTTAAGTCATCATCATTTTCATCATCACAGGATCTCCACTGGCAACAGAAGACAGTCATCTTTCACTTGTAGGTAGAGGATTGAAACAGAAAATTAAATTGACCAAGATGAGAAACAATTGAATATTCCAAGTCCAAGGACAGGGATTACCAGCCCATATTTGATGTGAATGGTTGTGAGAAGATTATCCTGTTTTGTTAATGTTGGACTGAACTCTCTTGGCTGACTGATCTAATTTGTTATTTGGGTTTTTTTGTCTGTTTCTGTTTTTTTTTTTCTTAAAGTATTCATTAGTACATTTTACTGAAAGAATAACCCCAACATCTGAAGAGACAGTCTCTGTCTTGCCAGGAAGTGTTGCTTTTTTCCTGTAGGAGCTTGGCTGATGTGAGTTTGATTGTTTACACCTGCAATGTTTTAGGCATACAAGTGGTATGAGCTTGGGTACCAAAGAGGTCACTTTGCATCAGTTTGGCAGCGCTCCCTCTACAATGTCAAGGGACTAAAGGCTCAGCCTTGGTGGACAGCAAGGGAAACTGGATATACAGAACTGGTGAAGGTAAGGCTTCATTATCCTTTTGTTTTTATTAAAATTACAGCTATAATTTCCATTATTAAGCAGAGAAAATGCTAATCAATAAGGTCAGAACTACTGACTGTGAATTCCAGACAGCACTGTCAGACTGAGCACAAGAATTAAATAAGATACTATAAAATAAGCTTAGACATTTTCAAATTTGAGAATGGGAACAGGATGACTGAAATTATTAATAAATACAAAATTTGCATGGTAGACAAATGTAACATCTCAAGTGGAAAATGACAGCACAATTTGGTAATGTCTGGAATACCCATTGTGAATTTTTAATTAGTCAGGAAAGGCTGTGCTTTTGAGCCCTTGTCTAATATTTAGTGAATTTAGAAGCTTTTAATTGCATGAGAGAAACAAGTGTAGGTTCCCAGTGATGGATTTAACAAAAGATAATAATGCAGAATTTAAATTCTTTAAAAGGTTTTTTATTTATTTAACGCAAGGCAAGTAGTGTGGTTGTTGTTCATAACAATAGCTCTTATTTCCAAATTTGCATTGTTTTTTATTAATTTACTAGAATTCTAATAATAATTCCTAAAAAAATAGGAAAAGCCTTTTTTCTTGTATGTTTCAATTATTGATGTGTCGTTTAGAGAATCCGCTATGATAAATTATTTAAACCCAAAAAATTATATTTGTAAGGAACAAATTCCTTCAGAGTGGTTGTTTCTTTATACTTAGTTTCATAGCATGTTTAAGAAAACACTGTGGAAGGATGGTTATTTTTAAAAAAATAAAAGTAGTTTAAAAAGGAAGATTGCTCTTTGTTATGGTTTTGATGGCAAAAAAATAAGGCTGGAAATTTAGATTAAAGTGTGATTCTCCACTGTGATCTCAGCCACACCAAAAAGCAGTGAGCTTTATGGGCTAGCACATGAAATGTTCTCATATTGAATTAATTCTTGAGGTATATGGGGAATGGATTCTTCTTGCCATAAAAGATACGGAGAAACTGAGAACTTCTTAATATGTTTCTGTCAAACAAAAAGGAAGCATGAGTATTATTTGATTAGTGTTTTAGAGCTAGATGCAGTGTGGTTTTACAGTTCCTTGCATGTAAACCTTACAAATTCCTATGTCTCAGAAGGTAATGATCCATTCAGCCTTGGCATGAGTCAGCTTTGAAGGGTGAAAGAATTCACTTGATGTTATAAAATGGCCAGAGCTTCACCTTGAAGGTTTTTTTCAGGTGAATCAGGCCATATATGGAGGCCTTGGTTTGGATCAGCATCTTGAGTGGCTTCTAGAAGAGCTGCTCAGAAAACCAGCAAGGATAAAAATTCATCCCAGACCTCCACAGTACAACTGCCTCTCTGGAATTCAATAATACCTTTTCATTTGGTGGTTCATGTTTTGGCTGTTTTATTAGCAATATGTCAGTGAATCTAGATTAAATTGTCACTGGTAAATTGCTTGTACAGGTATCATAATTTGGGAGCAGTAAGATCTTTAAAACAACACTCACAGTTTAAAGTATAAAGCCAAAATGTAGTTATATGCATCAGGACAAATATTTGTATTGTTGCGTTTTTTGTAACTCAAGAAAATACTTGAAGTTTTGAAAGAAAGCACATTCAATTCTAATTACATGCAATGCTGTAAGCAAGCAAGCAGAACTAGAGGTAGTATTCTTCAGGAAGCAGCAAAACATTATTGATGACATTAGTTTTCTAATTTCTGAAGCACTCCAACTTCTGTACATGGTTTAGTTAAAATAATTATTTCCCCTTCTCACAAAGCAGAAACGAATCAACAGTTAGTTCCTACTGCTTCATTTCATAACATTCTTCTTCTGTCTGTGTGGGAAATGCTTCTAGATCACCATGGTAGAATTCAATATGGATATATACTGTATACATTGGTACATGCTGTGCACACTGGTATATATTGTAGACAGCACTGGAGGCCCGGTGCTTCTCTCTGACTTTCACTGCTTGTTAAATGGGAATGAGCTATTTTCAATAGCTTGGTATCTTAATAATGCTGACTGAGCATTTATTTGGGGCTGGGGCAGTAGTAATGCTGAACTCTCTTTGGTTCATTCCATTTACCAGCACAGCTGTGGTCAGTGCCATCTTACAGCACAGACCTGGCTTGATTTTCTTATAAAGGGTCATCTAGTTTCTTGGGCCTAGAGATGAAGATGTGAATTTTGACACTACTTTGCTTTTTCCACAGAAAGCCTAAAGAGAAAATTGTCTTTTTACAGTATCCTCAGTTTAATAATTTCCTTCTGAGGGGCATTCAGCTTGACTAGCTGAAATCATACATATTGAGACATACTGTCCATGCTAGTGGCATTGTTTGCAAGTGAAAAAAAGGGTATTTCCATAGGATGATTCATTTTTACAATGCTAAATAACTGTCTAAATATGGCATGTCTCCTTTTAACTCCATGGTGTTAACTGTCCTACTGCTTTACTTAAAAAATGAGTCCTGATGCTTAACTTCCTGATGGGTAAGGTTAAAAAAAGACAATCTCCTACTTTATCTCTTTTAATATTACCTGCTTGCTTGGATGTCTTAAGGAGGAGGGTTTTGGGCGGGGTTTTTCTGGGGGGCGAGGAGGCAGGGAAGACTGAGAATCTCAGTAATACTTATCAAGACATTGTAGATCTTAATTAGTGGAACTGTGCTGAAGGGGAGTTTTGAATCTCTCTGCAGCTCACTGAGGTTTAATGTTTTTCCTTGAAAGAATAAGGAGAGACACCTGATTTCTCAGGGAGAAGAAAATATAAACCTTTATATTAGGAAGGGTGTGGTGAGTAATTTATGTAGAGATGTTCTACTAATGTTTCTGATTTACAGGCATTTTAGGCCTTTGGATCTGGGAATTCAAGAAACTGTCTTCCTCTTTTGACCTCAATTGAAAGGAAACTTTACTTTCATCTTTGAAAGCCCATCCTTTTCCCTTGGAATGATTATCTTTCCTCAGCCGGTCTGAGTCATTGCATCTTTCTCCAGTACCTTCTGCAGAACCTCATTTATAGCATTATTCTATTCTGGTGCTCATAAAAAAAATAATAAAAGAGATACAATGATGTTGGATCCTAGAGACTTTCCACTGGTCTGAAATTAATATGTAGGCAATGAGTTAATTAATTTTGTCCTTTCTGCATGTTGTGTCCTTTGACACTTGGAAAGGACCAGATGATGCTTTGCCAATAATTTACTACAATTTACTGGTTGATTAAAGTAGATCTTGTATTGTTGCTTTTCTCTGATGGTTTAGATTTTATTATATAAATTTTCAAGTGCATCAAGAAAAATGCAGAAAGAATGAAAGTATTGGCAACAGAACATATCTTTATAGTTTTCCATAGGTTGACAGCTGGGCCTTAATGGTTTTGGTAATAGTAGCTAAACATTCATAGGCAAGGGAGAAATTAAATTGAAAGGTGTATTTAAAGTGTGGTTGGATGCTTTAAGGGGAGCCTTGTGTTGAAAAGAGCAAAGATGATGCATTCAAGTGCTGATGTTGGAGCTTTGTCAGTGATTGGATGGGTGCAAGGAATCTGTTTTGAGCAGTTTAAAACACTGCCCCCCTTGCTTGGAGTTTATCAGCATTACCCAGTGGAGATGTGGTAACTGATTGTGAATACTTTCCTATTCTGTTTCAACAACAAAGTGAAGTACATTAAACTCTTCACCATGATTTTATTTTATAGTTCAGTGAATTAAAATGGGTGTGTGGTCAGTAGTTATGCCTCATATGAGGGGTAGCCACCTCTTAATCTCTTCCTGTGTCATTTATAACCACGCTTTGAAAGGGTTTGACAGCACAGAGTAAGGATAATTTCAATGTAATAGTCTCACATAAAAACCTCCCATATTAAACAATCCCTATTTAAATAAAATCTACATTATTGCCAGATGTACAGCAACTGTAAACTTCAATTGTTATTAAAAACTGTGTTTAAAAAGCCATATGGAGGTTTATGGGAATCAGCTGCTAGCAAACAAGTACATATGCTCCCAGTGCTTGTTGTCTTCTGATTTTTCAGTTGTAATCAGGATACTGCATCAAATTTAATATTAATTTTTTGCTCTAACCTGGAGCTTGAATCCTTTCATATCATGGAGGCATAAGTACATTTAACTTTCTTTCCTGCAGATACCAACTCTTAGATCAGGAGCCATAAGTCCAAGTCCTGGACTTAAACATGTTTGAATGCTTTTTGTGTTCTTACTGTTCAAGATATCCCTGAGAGTCTGTAGTGTCAGGGAGACAAGGCTGGATAGTGTTTGAACTCCCCACTTTATTTCTCCCAGGAGTTTTCTGTTGGTCATTATAAAGCACTATCAGTGTGTTTTACAGGTGGGGGTCTGTGTTTGCAGAACAGAAACCCTATTGAAATCTGAGCAATTTATGTCTAAAACCATTGAGGATTTAGCTCTAAATTGATGAGATGAATTCAAATAAATTTGTATCTAACATGTTGGGGAGGGAGCCTTTAAACACAAGGACAAACACTCACCTTTATAGGTTAACCTTCAATTGGCACTTGAGGGACAGTAGAGGTGACAGAGCAGCTGTTGCCAACAATGCCTTGGACCACCAGTGCTCTTCGTGTGTCATCTTGTCTGCATGGATGAATGTTCCGTCTTACCTTTTTTCAGCTGAGGAAGTAAGAGAAGTTTGAGGAAGCACAGAAGAACTTGGAATATCTTTGAAAGTTTTCCAGTTTTGTTGCTCTAAATCACTTTAAATTGGGGCTGGTGTGAGTGTAGGTTATTTTCATTTTTCTCTTCTCCAGCCAGTGCAAAACCAGGCACTCAAGCTGGCATTTCCTTTTGTAGATAGGGCAGTGTTGAATAAGTAGCAGCACTGGTCTCATATACATCTCTGATTAGGTGGACATTTTCGATCTTTTTTGTACCCTACACTTTTTGGAAAAGTCAGTTTTCCAAAGATATTCTAAAGAAAAAAAAAACAACCCCAAAACAAGTCTTTGCAATTTTACTTAATGCTAGCTGTTAAATGAGTGTTATAGAAACCATCAATGAGGGAGAATAACGTGAATACACTAGGAAAAATAAGCATTCTTCCCCATTTTTTTGCTAAGTGCGAGAAAAAACCAATTTGTTATGATAGAGATTACTGTAATAACAGAAGTGAAATCCATATTTTCATACATTTTAGCCTAGCTAAAATTGCTCTAGTGGGAGAAAGTAGCTGTATTATAGGCATGTTCTAGGCAAAGTTTGCTTTGTTGAGCCTCTTATGATATAGCAATACAAACCAATTTTGTCAGAGCAACTTTTCCTTTAAGTAAAAAAACCTCAAGTGGAAAATGTAACTGTTTATTTTACATGAGGATGGCTAATAAACATATGAAGTTTTAAGACTGAAAGGGGACACTTATATCGCCTAGCTATATCACCTTTTACTCATCATATATGGAGGTAGTGTGGGAACATGCCATAGCTTATTTCAGTGTGAAATGGATGGAAAATGTCTTAGAGAAATGCATTGTTCAAGAGCACAAAGGAATAATGAAAACTATTCACCCAAAATAAGGTTTAGTGAGAAAAGTAAGCTGCTGGGAAATTGAAGTTACTTTTATCCAGACCCATTGTTATACTGTGGGTTTTCCATTTATAGTGCTATAACATTAAAATTACTTATTATTGGTAGACTAAAAGGTTTTCTAAGCTATCTGATTCCTCCAAATATAACGTTCTAAGGCAGCAGAGAACAGAAATTTTAATTCTGCTGTTTTATGGGTTTGTATGTATGAAGTGTCAGGCAGCTCACACATTCTCAATTGTAATGTCCATAAATGATCAGCTGGCATTTCAAGTTGTATATGACTTTTGCAATAGCATCAACACATGCAAGTGAATCTCAGCAAGCCTTTTTGAAGGTTTCAATCATAAACTTCAACTCAAGTGGCGTGTTTAAATTTGGCCTCTTTGGACTGTAATATTCTGCCAACACCTGGAGTTCCAGGTTATGTAAGTGGTTTTCCAGTTGCAGGAATGATTCCAGGTCACATGCACATCATTTAGGAAGATCAATACATTTAGCTTGCAATACAAAATGATCACTTAAAGAGCCCTTAGGTTCATCAAAAAGCAAGTCAAAGTGAGGCCTGGTCTGCAAAGAGGCTGGCTATTGTTGAAATCTTACAATCCCAATGTAATTGAATCTGAAGAGTGTGAAAGTTATTTTTCCTGCCTTAACATGTCAGAAGGAACAGAATTTAAAGCAACTTGATAAAAACGGCAAGCACTTTCTTTTATTGCTTTTAAATATATAAAAAAGCTAATAATGCCAGGAAAAAATAAAAATGATACTAAAGCCAAACACAGTAATTTCTCAGTGCAGTAACATGTCTCTCACAACAGTCCTTAGAGAAAAACTGGAAGCTCATTCGGGATGAGGGTCTTGCTGTGATGGATAAAAAACGAAGCCTCTTCCTGCCTGAAGATGAGAACCTACGGGAGAAAGGAGACTGGAGCCAGTTTACCTTATGGCAACAAGGTAAAACAGTCTGTATTTCTTGTCTTTCCTCAATTTCATGATCTCAGATTAACATAGTTTAGTAAGGACTATCAATACAGCTTTTTCTAAAACTGTTTTTGTAATCAGTATGTACAGAGGAAGGGAATTGATAAAACAGTGTTTGGGATCCCTGTGACAATGAGCAGGAGTTCTTCATTCTGAACCACGTTGTCTCCAAATACCTCTAAGGGTCCCTTGAGTATGGTAACTGTTCAATGAGTGCACTCCTCTTGTGGCATAATGCATAGTACAGGGTAAGCCTGAGGGAAGATGAGGACCTGGGAGAAGGCACATCCTCAATTCTGGGTTGCCAGCTAGGGGAGCTCTGTCATTCAGAAATGGTGTGAGCAAAAGAATATGGCTTTAATGAGCCTGCTGCCCTGCCCCTGCGCTGTGCACTGGGAGGCCCAACTCTTGGAATGACCATAAATTCTTATAAAACTCCACATATGAAAGAGTATTGTAAAATAAAATATTAAAGGCAAATTTATATCAAAATATAATCTGGTGTTGAAATTTTATGATACTGGGGGCATTTTAAATCTTTTATTTCCTCTGCATCCCCATTAGTGATTCTACATTTAAAATAACACCTTTTTAATGGTAGAAAGCCTGCTATTCACAAATAATGTAAAAGTAAAATGTGTAGGCTGCTATTACAGCATGGAGGTACTTAGGTTGCAGAGTCCTAAAATGAGAACAGTAATATTTACCTGTCTCTCAGTGTCAGGTCTTTGGCAGCTTTGTTGCTCTTCTGCAAAGCAGAAAATGGAAATGTTCATTCATTGCTCTTACCAATGCTCTATCCATTATTTTCACTAGGAAGAAAAAATGAGAATGCTTGTAAAAGTGTTCCGAAAACCTGTGCTTTATTGGAAAGATTCCCAGAAGCTACTGGCTGCAGAAGAGGGCAGGTACCTGGCAAACTTCTTCATTTTTGCAAATTCATAATGCTAGGAGCAGGTGATTTTGGGGAATAGAGGGACATGTATAGAGGAATGCACAATTTTGATATATTTAATGATACCTCAAGCACATGATAAACTTAACAATAAAAATATGCCCCTATTTAACTGTCAGCAAATACCAGGTAAAATATGTTAGCTGAAGCCTTTCTGTGGACTCTTTAGTTGAGCCATTTTACCTTGTGTTTCCTGGGAGCTCATGGTAGGTAAGTAGTTATTTGCCATGGGTCAACCAATAAGTAAAGCCTTAATAAACCTCAGCCTGAAGTGACCTGATCTGACCCATAGCCTAACCTCCTCTGAGCAGGAGGTTGGATGAGGTGCTTTCTAACCTGAGCTTTATTTTCTGATCTGAACCTAACTTCACATAGCTAATTTAGTGAGCCAGATTCTCCCTGTGATAAACTTCACCTGTCTACCCCAACCTGACTGCATTAGACAGAGGGAGGATCACATTGTGGAAGCCAAATAGTGCTGCCACATGCTACTTTCCTGAAGGAAATATAATTCATAGACATTTCTAGACTGATCTGCATGGGCAGATCATGTACATGACAGCAATCAATGTTCAGTGCTGGCGCATATTGGCATTACAGAATTGTTTCGCTCAGATATTAGTAAGCATCCTGCACCACCACTTGTTTGCATTGTGTCAGGGTCTAACACATCACAGTGTAGCAGAGTTGGTTGGGAGGATTTGTGTTCAGCATAGCCACTGGAACTCATCACTTGCTGTCATAAGAAACTGCCAGTAAGCTGAAACCTCAGCTTAGAGGCACAAAAAAACCTCAGACAAGAGGCACACGCTGTCTTCTGCTGGTTCTGTTAACAGTTGAAGAGCATGCAACACCTTAATCTGTAACATTTATAAAAATTACTCTGTTCCAGCCAAATGTGCAGATTTCTCAGTTGAAAAGGTACTTCTCATCCCTGTCATGCATTATTCATGCTTCCTGTTCCCTGAGTTGTTGTAGAATTAATCAGAAAGGTCAAGGTGAGAAGGGAAATGTGGAGATTACCCTTGCTTAAAGTATGATGAATTAGAGCAGGTTGCTGTGTCCAGCCAGGTTTTGAATGCCTCTGAGGATAGAGACTCTACAGCCTCTCTGGGCAACCTGTTCCTGTTTACAGTAAAAAAAGGTGTTTCCTTATGCTTAAATGGCATTTGCTGTGTTTCAATCTGTGTCCATTGCCTCTTTGCCTTTCCCTGGATACCTTTGAGAAGAGCCTGCCTCTGCCTTCTTCACTCCTCTCATCAGGTATTTAAATGCATTGATAAGATCCTTCCTTGAACCTTATGTTCTCCAGGCTGAACAGTCCCAACCACCTCAGCTTCCCCTTGTATATTAGATCCTCCCATCCCTTAATCCCCTTTATACCCTTCACCTGCTCCAGTGAATCCATGTCTCTCTCGCAGTAGGTTGCACAGAACTGGGTCCAACAATTAAGACATCTCATGAACTCTCTTAGGGGAAGGATAACCTCCTTCAGTGGGCTGCCAGAGCTCTCCATAATGCAGCCCTGGAAGCTGTTGGTGGCTTTGCTGCAATGCTGGCTCCTGCTTAATTTTGGCACTGTGAGGACCCTTTGAGGGCCTCCCTGTGAGGATCCCACAGTCTCTTTCTAGAAAGTTGCTTTCCAGACACTTGTCCATCAGCCTGTATTGGTGCATGCCTCCCTAATGCAGAATTTTATGCTGCTTTCTGTCAAATATTTTAAGATTTGTGTTTTCCTCCTTTCTCCATCCTGCCAAGGTCTTTATGAAAGGCAGGGGAACAAAAATGTAGTGTATTGGCCATTCCTATTCAATTTTCTATCATCTGCAAACTTACTGAGGGGAATGCACTCTGTCCTATCTTCTGAGTCACTGTGAAGCTCTTAAACAGTGCTGGACCCAGTATTGAGCCCTGGGATGCACCTCTGATGAGTGGCTTCAGCTGGACTTCATGCCTCTGATCATAACTTGTTGAGCCTGGCTTAAATGCCGGGTTTCAATCCTCTTCACTGGGAACTTATCTAGATTCTATTTCCTCACTTTGTTGATTAGGATGTTTATGGCAGACTTAACGTTGAGATAAACAATATCCACCAAGCTAGAAACCTCACCACAGAAAGCTGGTAAAGTACAGAATCCCCTTCATAAACCCATACTGGCTACACTCAGGTATTCTTTTCCTTCGTGTGTTTGAAAATTGTTTCCAGGATTTCTTGCTCCATCACCTTTCCAAGGGTTGAGGTGAGGCTGACTAGACAGTACATCCTCAGACCATCCTACTTGTCCTTCTTGAAGACAGCAACATTTCCTTTCTACCAGGGGACCTCTGCTGGTGGCAGTGACCTTTCAAAGACTGCCTGGATTATGTATGGATTCACATCATCCATTTCCCTCAGGCCTCATGGATGGATCCCATCAGGACCCATGAACCAGGTTGTGGAGTTTGTTTAAATGTTTCCTAACCTGCTCCACAGAAGATCAATCATCACTGCTCCAGTCTATTTCACTGGTCTCGGGTGCCTGGTGCTCCTGAAAGTCAGACCAGCAAAGATTGAGGCAAAGAAGACATGAAGTGCCTCAGCCTTTTCCATGTCCTTTGTCATCAGATATTCTGTCATGTTTAGTAGGTGGGCATGTTTTTCCTAGACTTCCTGTTATTGCTGAGATATTTGTAGGAATCTCTCCTGTTACCCTTCAGTTCTATCTCCAGATTCAGCACCAGGAGAGCTTTGACTTTCCCAGCCTCACCCCTGCCCTTGCAGAGAGTGTCTCTACAGTCTTCCTGGCTGGCCTGACCCTGCTTCCATCTCCTGTTTGCTTCCTTTTCGTGTTTCTTTTTTTTTCTGGTTGCCTTGCTTCCTGCACATAGGAATTATTGAGTTTGGACAAGGTGCTACTTAAAAATCAACCATCTCTCCTAGACCCCTCTTCTCTCATGGGATTTTTCCCAGCAGATCCCTGAGCAAGACCAAATCTGCTCTCCTGAAGCTGTGGATAGTAATTCTGTTTTTTTACTTTCTCCATCCACTCATGATCTTGAGCTCCAGTTTCTCATGGTTGCTACAGCCGAGGCTGACAGTGACCTCCACAGACATGTCATCTGAGAGGGGCTGGCCAGTCTGATGAACACAGATTTGTGTCTCCTATTGTCCATCCTTTTAAATCTTTCCATAGGAAAGAAGGTATTTTTTCTGACTGTAGGCAGAAGATATTTTCAGCCTGAAGTATGAATACTGGTTATTTTAAGTAAAATTAAAACAGTGTACTTTCACTCACAAATACACCCCTGGTTTCACACACACACACCACAAGACATATGTTTTGTAGTATTAAATGCCTTTAGGATATGACACAGAATTGCTGCTGAAACTCAAACAAAAGATGGCATTACACTTTTCACCCATCACCAAGGATGAGACTAAATGAAGTCCTGACTCCCTGCAGCATAGTTGTGAAGCAGAATGTGTTAAAAAATGTGCTTTTCTCTTCTTGCAGATCAAATATTCTATCATGCACCCAGGGACTCATGTCTGGCCCCACACTGGGCCCACCAATTGTCGGCTGAGGATGCATTTGGGCTTGGTGATCCCTAAGGAAGGCTGCAGAATACGGTGTGCCCAGGAGAACAGGTATGGCTCCAATATTGGGGTTCTTTTTAATGTTTTGGGAGGAAGGGAGTTGCTTGCTTGCTTGCTTCTTTTTGTGTTTTTTTCCCCACTTTCCTCAAGGCTGAAGAAGGGATGGGACTGCATGTAGCTAAAAAAGAAGAAAAGGGGTTGTTTTGATGACCAGGATGTGTAACATATTTCATTAAACAGGCAGTTTGCACTCTGATTCATGGTACAAACTTATAAAAATCATTTCTGAAACAGTGCCAGGAGAACCTTTTGAGACAAACCTGCTCTTCTCTGCTATGGCATGGAAATAACAGTGGGTTTGGTCTATGGGGCCTCTGTTTACTTTTACAATGACAGCCTAATGTTGCTGCCAACAGAGCTCCTGTATTTATTTTGACTTTGGAGAGATGTAGAATTTGTTACTGCTTTGGCAGAAGCTGACTAAGTTATACCTAGATTTTTCTCTGCTGTGACAAAATACCATGGTACTTCCAGAAGAAGCTTCCTTTTCAGCTTGTATTATTTGTTATAATTAATTTAAAATATTCCAGTTGAAGTTGATCTCAGGTTGAAGACATCTATGAAGTGTTAGGCCCAATGAATTACTCAGCAATTTTGTTTTAAAGTGTGCTTTAAGGGAATTTTCTTACCCATGAGGGAAAAATTGTACTGGATTTCAAGTCATTTTTATCTCTGTTTGCTCAGTCCAAATGAAATTAAATGCAATAGCTTATACATTTACAATCAGGGCATATACTCCCCTTAGAAAGATGGGAAAATGCTATGTTTTTTGTATTATATTATTAAGCACAGAAAGAAAAATGTAGTGTTAACTATATTGCTTATTGCTTTCAGGCTAAATTTGCTGGACTTAAGACATGTATTAATATCTGTATATATATTTTGATTAATATATTAATTTTATAGTTTAATTAATATCTGTACATATATTTTGAAATATTCTGCAGCTTCTGGGGGCAGCAAGTGCTAATTTTGAATTCTTTTCAATGCAATAATATAATTAATGGTAGAAATAGAATTAATTTGATATTGAGAAAGGAAATGCTACTCCTGTCTGCATGACTGCAATACATAGCAAAGGAGGGTTTTTTTTTAATAACATTTGAAAACAACCACAACCAGAAATATTTGGAATTTTTGAGGCTAGAAGTATCCAGCTGTTAATAACAGAAAGTGTTGTTGCTATACTCTCCTGCCAACATGTAGCTTATAATCAGTGTTACAACCTACACTGCCTACATCTAGAAAGTGACAGACTTTTTTTTTTCCAGCATTCAAGCCAATATCCAAAACAAGTTGGGTGGAGGGGGAGGTAGCTAATTTTTTTTGCTACCAATTTAATATTGCCCCAGAGGACTGATACAGAGGTGTGGAATCTTTTCACTTGATGACATTAATGTGAATTCAGATAGGTGGTGACTGCATGGCATTACCATTGCATGGCTGTTTAGTAGCTAGTGAGAACAAAATAGTGGTTTTGCTCTGCTGCCAAGAGAGCAGGTGTCCACAGCTCAGCACCTGTTATAGGGCTGGAACCCTTCTTTGTCTTAACCTGGACAGAAGGGATAATCCTGTGGAGAATGAACTTAACAACCTCCTTGGTAGCAACACTCCCTCAAAGTCAAGAGCAGAAAAATGCCTGTTGCTGCAGACAGAACATAGAGCATGTCAGTGTCCAGATTCCAGAACCTGGGTCAGTCTTATGCATCAGACATATTCATTTCACACACAAAGCACTTTAAGAGCTGACTACAACTTCTGCTGAAATGTGTTAAGATCAGTTGCTTACAACAAGAGCTGTACACTCAGAAACAAGGGCGAGATTTTCCCTGGAACACTCACAGTGTGTCTGCTGCTGGCAGTGAAAAGGCTTTTACATATCCTTCCCCTCTGGCAGAGGAGGTGTGTGAACTACTGGCAGAGGGAATGGTGCCAGGAGGAAGACCTAGGTTGAGCAATTTCCCTTCCTTTCCCCGTGGTGCTTCAGAGCAGTGGTAAACTGGTGGTTTCCAATATGAGAGCTGGCTGGGAAAGGAAGATTAGCATCATGGCTTTTCTGGCCTCCTGTGCTGCTGGTGTGTGCATGAGAGAGAGAACAGAAACAATGAGAATTTCGTGCTTGGTTACCTCTGTGCCAGCCTCTCGGGGGTCTCTGTGATCATGATGACCCTGAAATGTGTTAGAGAGTCTCTTTTTCCCAGCCCAGCAGCCGAAGACGGAGTCAAGATTCTTCTGTTCTTGTTCTCAAGGTTATTTATTATTTTTCGTCTATAACATTCTTTCTCCCACCCACTGAGGTCTGTCTGACAGTCGGTTCAAGGCACACTGACTGCCTTCAGAGGTGGTATCTTTTAAACTAAAAACTACATGGACATTATTTGCAATAAATTTCCAATACCTATCACCTATGTTTAGACAGTTTGTCTCTACCCTAAACCAATCTAAAAGTGCCAACATCACAGCAGAAGATGGAGGCCAAGAAGAAGAAGAAGAAAGACTGGACACGCCCAGATTTCTCCATCTTGCCCCCTGAACCCCCATTCTAAAAACCCCAAAATTCTACATTTCACCCTGTGATAAACTCACTAACATTCTATTCAAACTCTTGAGGCTTGTACATCTTCATACAAAGTTGGTAATTGTTTTTCCCAAGGGCTAAAATCGAAGGTACAAGTGTTTTTGACTCCGTGCCAAGGTCTCTGAGCCCCCTGCCAGGGTCTCGAGTCCTCCAGGACAGCCAGAGGAATTTCCTGCGTTCCAACACCACCCAGCATGGTTGTTTACAGGGTTACAATGGAACTCATCATTTGATGGACAGGCAAATAAGCACTGTCTTGTGCTGTGTTTTACTCCTTCATTTGCAGAAGAGCTTTTTGCAGCTGTTTGGAGTTGGTGTGTCTTGCAGTTGAGGGCCTCAAAGATGTTCAGAGGGCAGAAACACCTTTGCTATGAGGAAAGGCTGAGAGAGCTGGGGTTGTTTGGCTTTGAGAACAAGAGTCCAGAGAGACCTCATGATAGCCTTTAAGTTGAAGGGAGCTTTTAGGAAAGATTGGGACAGTTTGTATCAGATAGGTTGCAACAGGACAAGAGGTAATGCTTTTAAACTAACAGAGGGTCAGTTTAGATTATATATAAGGGAGAAGTGTTTTATAGAGATGGTGGTGAGACACTGGAACAGGTCACCCACAGGAATTATAGATGTTCTATCCATAGAAACATTCAAGATCAGGCTGGACAGGGCTTTGAGCAGCCTGATGGAGTTGAAGATGTCACTGCTCATTGCAGGTTTTGCCTTTAAAGGTTCTTTCAACTCAAACTATTATGATTCTATGTTTCTTGTTCTGTATAGCATTGATAATTTTAGGTCACTTGGCCATTTTGAAGTCCCAGCTCTGTAAAATGCAGGGTATAATGCACAAAAGTGGTAGGTAAATAATACCTAGTTATCATAATCCAGCATCTCTATCAAGGAAGGTAACCTTATCTTGAAATGAAGGTGAAGATAGAGCCATTGTGCAGAAGCCAGTCTGAGATCTCACCTTTAACAGGTGACATTAGAACTGATATGGAGAATTATCTGGAAACTACTGCAAAGTGGCTCAGCACCAGACCGGAACAATATGGTCTCTGTATTACCACTGAGAAGTGTTTCTCACACCATCAGGCTTCTAGAAAATATTTATTTGCATGCTAATGGTGGGGTTTGTAGCCTTTTCAAAAGGGGCTAATAGTCCCGTCAGCTTTATGACTTTTTCTTTGTTGTGCAAAACAGCCAATCCCATTATGATGCAAATTATAGATCCTGGGTTTTAACCTCTGGAGCTACTTCATCTGGGTGCCTGGGTTTTTATTGTCCTTAACTGAGTTGCACTTTCAGGCTATTTAGAGCAGTTCTTTTCAGGCTTGATTTAATTAAAAAAAAAGAAAAAAGAAAAAAAAAGAAAAAAAACAGAAGCAAAAAAAGAAACTCAAAAACCCCCTAAACCAAGGGAAAACCCAGCTACTCCCCCAACAAGAAAAACAACACTAGATCTCAATTGCTCCAAACAAAGCAAAGCCAAATCCCCCAACCCTCCCCACCAAACCCCCTTGGCACCACCTCCCAAAAAAACCCTATTCAAACCCATCCAAAACCAACCCCCCCCAAGAAAACCCCAAAAACTAAACCAACCCCAAAAAACAAACAAATTATACAGCCCAAAGTCTGCTTGATTTTTTTTACCACATTATAGCATTGCAAGTGGTTTACTCCCATGGACTTTAATAAAACCAATGTAACTTTAGTGCAGTACCAATAACTCAGGGTCTATGTGACATACAACATTTTCATTACCAGATAACTGATGTGGTAGCAAAAAAACCCACATGTTCATATCTGAAACCTGCAAAAGGCTGTTTATCTGGGCCTTTAAGGCATGTGCAAGTCAGTGTGAAATTATTTTACTATGTTATGCTCTCTGGTTTCTCTACTCTTGTTTAAAATATGTTTACCTGATTATTTCAATTGATCCTATTTCAATTTCTTTTCAGAACATTACAGCACATCCCCATAAATGTTGATGGTTACTTTTTCCTTTTGCTGAGTTAAAAATATGGAGATGAACTGGAAGTATGAACCTAGTTTTCACCCTGTTTTTGAAAAAGAAATTTGTTTTTTTTGTAAATGAATACAGCTGAATGAGCTTAAGCAGTGCATTTCCATCGGTGATGGCAACACCTTTGTTTCTTGACCATTTTTACTGTTCTTAGTACTTACTTTCCTCTGAGAGCATCCATCCTCTTGGATTGCTTCAGCTCCTGAGGAACCTTGTTAAAAAAATTGACTGTGTGTTCCTGGTAGAGTGACTTTAGGAAGGAATGTTCCTTTGACCATTGTTACCTTGACTGGTATTCATGCAGTCTCACCTGGAGGAGTATAATCAGGTGTTCAGCTTCTCTTCAAAATTATGAATCCGGGTCTCAGCAGGCTGGAGAAGCTGCCAGCTGAAATGTGATGAAGTTCAACAAATGCAAAAGCAAAGCCCTGCAGCTGAGAACAGATAAACACCTTGCAGCTGCAGTGGCAGGTGATGACTGCCTAGAAAACAGCTTTGCAGAAAAGGGCTTAAGGACCCTAGGGGCCAAGTTGAACATGACTTATAATCTTCTTTTTTATTGATGAAGTCTAGCTGTGTACTGGACTGAGTTAGTAAATTTGTAGGAAACACTTTGAGCAGTACAATTTTTTCCTCTCTCTTCTGCATTCAAGACACTGCCTCTGGAGTACAGTATCCAGTTTGGGAGGCTTTAGTACAAAAAAAGTCTTTGATAATCTAGAGGGACTCCAGTGGAGGATGGATAAGATGATTAGGAGGAGAAACTCAACAAACTGGTTTGGAGTCTGGAAACCAGAAGGCCTTAGAGTAGCCTAGTTACTTCTTAACTACTGAGGGGTGACTGTGAGGAAGACAGAGCCAGACTCTTTTCAGAGAGCTGCAGTTGTAGAATGAGAGGCAATGAACACAAGTGACAGTGAAGGAACTTTCACCTAGGTAAAAGGGAGTTTTCACAATAGGATGGTAGAGTGCCCATGGTTGCAGATATCTCAGGCTCTTCACTAGTGGATTTTTAAATATTTCATCTAATCTCAAAGTTGGATCTGACTTTGCAGTGAGTCCTTCTATGAGCAGAGGCTTGGACCACACGACCTTCCAAAGGCATTGTTCTGATTTTTAGAAAAAGCAAATTGATTTAAAGTAATTTATTTTTAAACTGTATGACCATGTTACTAGTCATTCCCTCCGTTTCTATCACTTATGCACATCACTGATGCGTCTGATTAGAAATGAAGAAAAGTGAATTATCACACCAGTACTATACTCACTCAAGTAATTAAAAGTATAATAAATAACATACACCATAAATGTCTGAATATGTTTGTGAGCATAACTGTGCAGAATGAGCGGGGAGAATCCCTCAATAATACAAAGGTCCATTAGACTAATCTTTCTGTAGTTTCTTTAAAGCTCCCATACTCCAGTCTCTCTGGATTAGGCAGTGAAATCTTGACTATGCAATCTGTACTGTTTAAATCTTTCTCATATGTCAAAGAGCATCTTCAGAGCTGATCTATAGCTTACCTGTTCCATGGCCCTTCAAGTACTACACTAAAGTGTGTTCTTTTTTGTTTTGCAGATACTGGGAAGAAGGGAAAGTTCTTATTTTTGATGACTCCTTTGAACATGAAGTATGGCAGGATGCTGAAAGTTACCGCCTGATATTCATCGTGGATGTGTGGCACCCTGAGTTAACAGCCCAACAGAGACGTACCCTTCCTGCTATTTAGGGGCTTTCTTCTGATGTGTGGAGCAGAGGAGTATTAACTCCTCTGGAGTATGAAAATGGGATTAATTTATCCAGCATACAAAGTATACAAACATTTTAAGGGTAAGAAAAGATAAGGATGACATTCAACAATCAGAGTGGATTGGTTTAAAAGCAGAAAGAAGCCATGTTTCGTTTCATACTGATACAGCACTGATGTGTATTGTTTTTCTGGCTGCAAGTCTGAAAACACAACTTTTGTCAGCCAAAAAGCAATAGGTCTGGATTTTCAAGCTGAGGAATGTGCAGATGTTTTTGCCATGCTTGTATTTTCTTTACAAAACCAGTCGGTCAGTCAGTCACCTGCTTGACTATGTTTAAGCACATGATTTATGATTTTACATCTAGGGAATACTTCCTGGCCTTTTGTCTGGGAAGCAACATGTAAGATATTTGCAAACATATGCACACAACTGACTTTGAAAATCAGTATGCAGGTGTAATGTTAGCTGCTTTAGGCATAGAACATGTCCCTATGTTATCACTGTAGATAATGTGAATGGATTATATGTGTTTTGTACTTTTTTCTACCTGAGTAACTGTATTTTTCTAGCTTAATTATGAACAAATCTTCCTTAATTAACCACTATATTTTAAAAAGGTGATATATATATGCAAATGTGTCTCTAGCTATCGGCAGAAGGAAAACACTATATATGAACAAATTTAATTTTTGCCAAGTGTGGCCTTCTTTTGCCTTCCTGGAAATGTAAACAGAAACTTTCATAATAGCTGCCTCGTGAAGCTTTGTTCTTCTAAAACAGAATAGTTCTCTTAGTTAGCAGGTGACCTGCAGTTTGATAATGTGATTTTGGAAAATGCTGAGCAAATCTGACATTTTGAAGTACTTGACCATTCTTAGGATTATATGGTGAGCTGCTGTTTCTCCTATCATTGCAAAAGCTTCTGGTGTGATATCCTTTCTCTACCGACCAAGGGTCTGGGGCCCCTCCTTCCAGGGGCTCCTCCTTGGCTGCCCTTGGGTGATCATTCAGCAGAAAAAAAAATGTATGAAGAATTTCTTGTGCTTTGGGCAGAGGGACAAGGTCCAACTTGGCTTCCTGCCGGAACGCAGAGCAGACAAAGACCTTCAAGTTATTTCCTCGTATTAACTTCCACTGCCAGCATCCTACAGAGTGCTAGAATGATCCTCTAATTGACCTCATGGTGTTTTCCTTGTCTTGAAATGAGTGACATAATGCTGAAGTAGCCTGATCCTGGTACTGTTTACAGTGTACTCTGTGTTTGCCATACAGAATTTACTACAGATAAGAAGGCCTATTTTCAAGAAAGAAAACTAGTCAGATGTTTAAGCAGATGGCAGATCTTTTAGGTCTGTACTGTTTGATGGGAGCTGGAGTGTGCAGGACCCACCACTTTTAACTTCTAAGAACACTAACAGGAGGGGGAGAGCAGAGCTTGCACTGCTGATGTTTGTGGCTGGCTGTTATCCCCTCAGCCACAGCGCCAGCTGAGTGTGGACAGGGGTGCTAGGATGCTCTGGGCATCCTTTCTGAGGGTTGTGAGTGACAAACACTAAGCAAGGAGGCACTGAGATTACTTATGCTCTGCAGCTTTGACTTTCTTGTCCAAAAGACATGGAACAGTTTTTATTTGTGTAGTACTCAGTGGTTTATTACTGCAGAGTCTACATCGTGGCATTGGAGTATCGTGACCTGAATGTCACATTTGCTGAAGCAAACTGCAGATAAGAGCTTTGCATTCCCATAAACTGAATGCTTTTCTGATTCTTATATTTTACTAGGTCATTAAATCTTCTAATGCCATATAACACATGGTGACTGCACCATAAATTAGTGTGAACAGTTTCTGGAAGTGTGCACTTTAATTTCCTTTTTTGAATATTAAACTGATAAACCCTGTCTATTCAAGAGTCACTTTTAGACAGCAAAGATAATTAGGTTTTAACGTGTTGTCCATATTAAAAATAATAATGAAACTATACACAATATACCAGAAAGTAACAGTTCTCAGTTAATAATAATGAAAAACTATAAAGATTTATAAGTTTCACATAATATAAAATGCTTTTGGAGATCATTTGGAGAATCATGCAAAACTGGAAATAAGGTACTTTTTGTGGGGGTAAAAGAGTAAAAATATTTTTAAATATCCCATTAGCTGTCAAGTCAGAGCCTATATTTTATATCTTTTTGAAGTGATCAAGCAGTACAAATTATAAGATAATTCTCTAAAATAATGACTGTGTGTGTAAAGAAAAAAATCAAGACCTTCTTAAACAAAATTGATGATTTAGGAATATTTTTATTAATGTTGCATTGTAGTTTCTGTAGCTCAGAGTAAATGATAAAGGAGTGGTAAAAGCTTTGGAGCTTTTTTTATGAAAATCCATGCCGTCCTTCAGATTGTTTTATTGTTCCTTTTTCTGGCTCATACTTTATCTTATTCAATTGCAATTGGCAAATAGATAAAATTGGCAAATAGATAAAAGGAATGTCCCCAAGATGTGTGTGTGCCAGAGCAGCACTGTTTATTAGATTGTGTAGTGATACATTAGCCATTTAAAAATCTTAAGTGCCTCAAATAAGACAAGGTGTTCCTGCAACACTGAAGGGAATCTATTCTGTGCCCACCTGTCAGGGAGCAGAGAGTGGATAATTTTGTTAGGTACAGTTACTGGATTAGCTCTGTATATGGGGAGGATATATAGAGCAGAAATTCTGCAGTGAATTTCAGGCATATTGTTTTAGGTGTTCCTGTTTGCCAAGTGATATTCTGTCTTGGAAAGGCTTTTCAGCATTGGAAATGCCAAGGGAGGGAGTGAAGTGGTTTTTTTCAATGGAAATCCATTGCAATTTGCTTTTTTTTTTTTTGTTAGATTTATTTACAGAGGGAAATGGCAGACAAGGGCAATGTAGTTTGTAACACAGTATGTACTCATCACCATGCTCCTCCCTGCCTGTTGTTACCTTGTTTGCACAGAATCTGTGTAAGAGTCTACAGTTAAATGCAGGCTTCATACAGTTATATACAAGGCATCATATGTATTTATTCACATCACAGTTAAAGAAAGTAAATCATTTATCCTTTGTGAGGTTTGATCCTCAAGGACTAGATTTCAGTGGTATTTGCACTTCTTGGGCAGATCAAGACCCACTTTAATGAACAGTGATTGTAACAGATCATCACAAAGATTCAATGGCAGTGGGGGTAAGTGTATTAACAGAGAAAAATTGTAAACCAAAGTATTCTTCCTCAATGCTGCAGTATAATAGCAAATGTCTGTCTTTTTTTGTCTCTTTTGGTTTTTGCTTTCTGTGTTAAGCATGTTCTCTTTGACAAATCCAAATGCCTTTTAGTCTCTGTGAGCCCAGGGAAGGGGACGGAGCTGCTACCAGGCCTTGACATCCTTGTTTCCTGTAATAGGTGGTGATGATGTCGGGTGGGGGGGGGGGGGGGATGGAAGAAGCCCCAAAGATAAATGGGCTCAGTCATCTTATTTTTATAATGTTCCTGCAAGCTTCTGCTTCTTTTTCTCGCTCCTGTGTTGCCTTGCTGGGACCATCCACAGCCTTAAAAGCTGGCTCTCTGTCATGGAGGCCAGGCTTTGTGTCAATGACATGTTGCTGCAGTGAGAGATTAGTCTGAGTGAGGTTATTCTGTACAAAAACTAGGGGGTAAATCCCAGGTGTATTGATAGGATCTGGCAGGATGTCCTTTCTGCCCTGTGCAGCCATAAAATGTTGTTGTAGATAAAGGCAGTATTTTGTTAGTCCATCTGTTAGAGCTGGCCATGTGCACTTGAACTGTATCATCACTTCAGCCTAACACTTGAGAATTCAGTGGATGTTCCAGTGCACATTAAAAACCCCTGTGCCCATTATCATCTCATTTTCTGTGTATGGTTTACACTGCTACCTTTGATATATTGTTGCCAACTGCTTGTTCTAGTGAATTGTCAATGTATGGCAATTTGATTGAAGATTTAAAGTGTGTACAGTGATTGTAACTGTTTTAAAAAATAAAGTCACTGCACATGCAATTTTATAATGATTGTTCTTTTATTTCTTTAATCTGGTTTCCATTTCAATGAAGGGATGGTACTCTCTTTGCAGCTAGAGCAAACAGAGATAAAACAAACTGATCTTTGGCATTTCAGTTCTTCTATTCTTCAACATTTCCTTCTAGCAGAAACTTGTACTGGATAATTAATTCTAAGATTTCCTTTTCATTTTAACCATGGCCCACATCTGCAATCAGCATACCTTTCTGGCTACACTTTTCCCTGACTGCAGGAGGGAAGGGGGTAAATGGTTCTGCAGAGCTTTCGTTTGCTGTTGTGACCTAAAGGAAACAATCTGGATTGAACCATTAATCCCTGCTGAATTTGTCCAGTGTGTCTCCCTGGAACCACCCCCTTCACACGTGCACACGCATGCACACGCACGTGTCTTATTGGCTCCTAAGTTGCCTGTGGAAATTTGAATCATCATTAAAATCAAGTAATTACGTTTCAAATTGTGTGTGTCTGCTGCTCACACAGCTCATTCCACTTAGCTGGCAGTTTTAGAAGGGCTTCAAAAGTTGAGAACAATTTTTGCTAGATACTGAAATGTGACCCCAAATAAGCTGCATGGATGAGGCAGGAGGCAGTCACAATGTGTCATGTTGAATGGCTTTATGCTGGCACTGGGGTTCTTTATTAAATGCAAAATCCTTCTGTAAAACTCAAGTACTCTATAGATGCTGATGGTTCTGCCCTCTAACCCAGATTGCACTTGCTGATTACAGCGTAAAGTTTAAATTTGAGATGCTTTTCTTTAAAACTCTCACAACCTTCACTTCTATAAAATGAACATCCCTGATGGAGTCTTCAGAAACACTATGAACACACCCTGGTTTCTTTAAACAGAGAATGCATTCTCACCATTTCCAATATTTTAATGTCACAAGTCAAAGAGAAAAAAAAAAACAAACCAGAAATCCAATTCCTTGTATATGGACAGACTGCTGTGTCAGTAGAAGTTTCTCAGTTCTTGTTCAGCACCAGCCCTGGGGACAGATGGCTGGTGACACTTGTTACTGGTCAGGAAACACGAAGGACTTGTCATCGAGCGGAACGCGTGTGTGCGTGCGTGTGTCTGAGCGTGGTGTGCTCCGTGGGGTTCTGCCATGGTGGGGTCTGCTCATGGATCTCCCTGGGGCTCCTGAGAGCTCAGTCCAGAGCCAGCAGTGGCTGCGTGTTCTCACTCTCCCCCTGGTCTTCGTGTTTCAGTGTGCCGGCTTCCACCACGGACTGGGACCTGTGTGCAGAAAAACACACATGATAGCAGTGACTGCTGCAGATGCACTCGCCTCCCTGGGTGCCCGTGCTCCTTTTTATGATCTTTGCTTTAGTCCATTCTCATCTTTATGGCTTTTTGCATGAGGAATTCGGGAAACACTCCTTTAAATACAAGCAGGGAAGGGAGCTGTTGAAGATCTCAAATGCTTTCAAAATATTTAGTGCTTACCTACTATCCCTAGTGCTGAATGTGCTCAGCAGCCTAAAGAGCTTCCAGGGCAGAGCTTCCACCCAAGACCAATAAAGAAGACAGGGTTCTTTAATATAATATGATGATGAGGGAGCTTCTGGTGTGCCCAGTCCTGCAGTTTATCTCCCTGCCTACACCCTTGAAGTATAACTTTCTTTAAAATTCATTTCTGTCTTCAAGATGGGAAGCATAGTTTATACTTTGTTATTAATGGATTAAAAAATTCCAACATGGGAAAAATGAGTAAACATTAGATAAAGAGGAGCATCATGATTTCTTGTGGTAACAAAATTGAATGGGATCAAAATTATGGGAAAATTCAAGACTATTTAATTTTCTGAGGTCTGTGTGCTGTAATGTTTGCTTGTTGAGCTTTGGAAGGAGGATCTGATGAATTTATTGTTACAGAGATTTGTTATCCTCCATTTTCTCTGTTTTGTGCTAGGAGTTGCCTCCCAATTTGGAGGAGACAATGAGCTTCAGAGCAAGATCTCTGAGTGAATCTGGTACTTTTAGAAAGGGAACTTTTTCATAAGCAATGATAGAGTCATCCAGACCAGGCATTCACATAGTGCATAGTATTGTTATAGAGAGCCAGTTTTCTCACGGTTAGCTTTTAGAATTAGGAGTAGCTGTCATTCCATACATGATGCATTTGTAGTTCCCAATTGTTCATTTATGCTTTAGCTATTTTGTGAGATTAGATGTCACCTCTCTTTTGATGAGAATCCTTAATAAATTACATCCTTTGCTACTGCAGGACTGAATATCGTGACTGTGAATTACTTGTATGATAATTATTCCTATTCTTATGCCTGGAGCTTTCATTAAAGCATAATAAAAAATTTTCATTAAAAAAAAATCTCCAAAGAAAGATAACAAAAACTGGATGCTCAATAGGAAGACTTTATGCCATAATTTTCAAAGAAATTATGTTTGCCCAAATGTTTTCACTGCATATTTTTTACAGATATGTGACATGAATAGTGATTTATGGTTGCATTTTAATATAGACAAGCAACTGATTTGGGAGATTATGCTAAATGGCAATTTACATATTTCTAGTATGAGGCAGCAAAAAATAATCATGTGGCTTTCAAACTGTTATGGAATGGACTGAAATTGCAACATCACCAGGTTTTTATTTTCTTTTTGACTACCAGATTAAATTATTATTAAATAGTATTCATCACTAGTATATTTTTTCTGTCTGACCCACTGCCCTTCAATGGATATAAAAAGTTGTGTGTCCTTTGCAGCATTTCCCAGCTGCAAGCTGAAAATTTCTGCTCTAAGTCAACTGTGAAAAATCTGAAAATTTTTCCTTTTGTGATCACTGTTGATCATCTCTGCTTTCATCTTATTACACACAAAAATTCTTGCATTCTCTAACAGCAAAATACAGGTTTCTCCACCACAATGGTACTTGGATGCACACCACCTTGGGAGCAACAATCCTAAATTCTCTGTTTAGATGCTATGCTGTTTCTTTTTACACAGAAACAAAAATCACAGCATTGAGTAAATATGTTCTAACCCACCTGACCTCCAAAGCCCAAAAGCCAAATAATTCAAATGCTATGCCCCGCCCTTCTGAATAACGTGGAGAGGGATCCAACTGAGATTTTTGTATCTACTAAGCTCTGCAGTAAAAATTTCTTTTTTGTTTCTGCTAAAAGCTGCTTAGATTCCTATTCTAAAATTCTGATATCTATCTGTAGGGCACAGTCATGGTTTGAACAATTGCTGCTATTTTCTAAGACACAAAAAAGGATTTGTGTTTGGATTTCCATTTTCCAAATACATCAGGGGTTTCTTTGCTGAAAAGTGTTTCCAGTTTTATTTTTAACTTACTTTTTTATGTAGAAAAATTAAAAAATCAGTCAATTCCGAAAAAGATTCCAAAATAATTTTGTTCACATTCTTCTTACTATGGTAAGTATTAAAAATGTAGATTGTCAGGTTTTCACGATATGAATCAATGCAGCTCACAATCTAATGTAATAACTTACCATGAGATATATATTTCACTGTCCTAAAACATCCTGATTTCATTCTATAGCTTTACTTTATTTAATGACAGAGAAAAGACGATTTGCAGTATTCTCAGCCACTGCTGCAGAAAGCATTTTCAGCTGACCAGTAAATGTAGAATCACAGATTGTGCTGAGTTGGAAGGGACCCACGAGGTTCATAGAATCCAACTTTTGGCCCTAGAGAGGACCATCCCCAAGAGTCACAGCATGTGCCTGAGAGCATTGTCCAAATGCCTTTTGAATCCTGTCTGGCTGGTGCTGTGACCACTTCCCTGGGGAGCCTGTTCCAGTGCCCAATCACACTCTGGGTGAAAAATCTTCTTCTGATATCCAAAATAACCTGACTCAGCTTCATGCCCTTTCCTGAGGTTATGTGGCTGGTTAGGAGAGTAAAGATATCACTTCCTTCCCTTCCACTTCCCCCCATAAGGATGCTGCAGACCACAATGAGGTCTCCCCATCTCCTCCAGGCTGAAAAACCAAGTGACCTCAGCTGGTGTGGCTTCCTGTCCTGTCCCTTCACCATCCTCATTCCTCCTTTGAACACTCATTAATAGCTTAATAGCTTTATATTGCGGAACCCAAAACTGCCCCCAGCACTCGAGCTGAGGCTGCCCCAGAGCAGAGCAGGACAATCCCCTCCCTCGCCTGGCTGTGATGCTGTGCCTGCTGCACCCCAGGGCACACTTGGCCCTCCTGGCTGCCAGGGCACTGCTGACTCACATTCAGCTTGCCACCAACCAGGAGCCCAGGTCCCTTTCCTCAGCATTTGTCTGCAAGCTCTTGTTCCCCACACTGTTCACACAACCAGGGCTGCCCCATGCCAGGTGCAGAATCCTTGTTAAATTCCATATGGTTGGTGATTGCCCATCTCTCTAATTTCTCAATGACTCTCTGCAGGGCCACTTTGCCTTCAAGGCAGTCAGCAGCTCCTCCCATTGATTGTTTTAAGTATTCCTTCCAGTCCTGCATCCACCTCGTTAAAGAAGCTGTTGAAGAGCACAGGGCTGAGGACGGAGCCCTGCAGAACCCCACTAGTGACAGATTGCCAGCCTGATGTCACCCCATTCACTGTAACTCTTTGTACCTGACCCCTGAGCCAGTTGCTCACCCATCACATTGGTGTTGGTGCTCACCCAACACATATCCAGCTGAGTATTGGATATTTTGTCAAGAAGAAGGACACTGTAATAGACAACATCAAAAGCTTTGCTGAATTCCAAAAAGGTCTCATTAACTGACTTTCCTTGTTCAGCTAAGTGGGTTACTCTGTGGTAGAAGGATATCTGGTTTGACACACAAGATTTTCCCCTTATCACCACACTGAATGGGACCAATGACTGCATTATCCTCCAGGTAGTTTTCACTACTGCCAGAATATTTTTTCCTGTGATTCTACTGGGCACTGAAGGGAGACTAACAGGCCTGAAATTTCCTCCTTCTTGCCCTCCTTGAAAACTGGGACATTTGCCAGCTTTTGGTCAGCTGGGACTTCTCCAGATCACCAAGACCACTCAAAAATGATCTAGAGAGTCATTGCAGTGACATCAGATAACTCTGAGGATTTTCAGATGAATCCCATCAGCCCCCATGGATTAGCAGGGATCCAACTGGAGCAGCAGATCCTGCACAAGTTCAGGGTCAGCTGGGAGTTGATCATTCTCACAGTCATGGCCCTTCAGCTCTGGGCATTGAGATTCCCTGTATTTTTTTGCTCTAGAAATTAATATAAGAAAAGTACTAATTGGAAGAAGCAATCTTTCTGTTGGTTTCATCTGGCTTTTGTGTATCTAGCGCACATGTTTCGTTCAAGGAAAGCAGTCACATTCTAGGTATGTGCAAGTTTACACACTTTAAGGGGGTTTGTATACTGTCTCTAGCATTGAGCCTAGGACTAATAGGACCCCAATAATGTTTATTTCTCTGCCATTTATAGCACAGAGTGACCATAGATGTCTGATGATGAGATGAATCAAAACACAAGCGACTTATTTTAAAAGTACTGCTCCCTGTTTTAGCTGCATTAACATATTATTCAGAGGACTTCACAACAACATTTCGCATTTTTGAGGCAACCTGTTCATGGTTCTTGAAAAGGTGTGTGTGTGTATCTAATTGCACCTTAACCTATTGAAAAATAAATTGTAGTAAGACACCAAAGTACCTTTGCCCTGACTAATCTTTGTAAATTGCAACTATCTTTACATTCAAAGCACCCTCTTGCACAACAATTTAAGCAATTTTGATTTAAAATGGTAAATAAGCAGTACAAAACTTCCCTTGTTTGGCAAGCAGGAGTTAGTCTTTGGCCCTGTCAATGCAGTGGACACTGCTCTGGTGGTATCCCATGGCCAGCCGAAGTTGTTCATGGCACCAGACAAGGGCATTTCTGTTTTGCTGTCTTTCCATATCAATATTTGGGATGGAGTGGAATAGTAGAACACAAACAAATAATCTCAGTGATACTCAGTGACAGAAGAGGCAACAGGCATAGATAAAAATACAGGAACTTCCAGTTTTTACTGGGGAATGTTTAAACACAGAAACAAATTGCTCAGAGTGGTTGTGGAATCTTCATGCTTAGAAATATTCAAAATCCAGATGGACACAATCCTGGACAACTGCTCTAGCTGACCCTGCACTGAGCAGGGGATTGGGTAGAAGATCTCCAGAGGTTTCTTCCTCAACCTTTTTGTGAATCTGTGCCCACAGAAATACCAACTTTTCTTAACCATCCCAATTCATCTTTCTCTATCCTGACAGGGCAACTATTTTCTTTACAAGTCAATTATGCCTTTGGGGTGTCAGCCTTCACAGTGTGGATGACATTCAGCTGCTAAACATAGATATCTGTGGCCATTTAAGGCACCATAGGGTATCCAAAACAACTGATTAGATAACTGAAGGTTATGGCTCTTGGTATTATAAAGGACTTGTAGAGGATTCATGTCATCCTGGAGTAACAGATGGAGGCCAAGAGGCCATCATAGTGCCTGATTATACTTTGCAGCATGAATGCAGCTACTTTGTCATGTTCAAGAAATGTCCAGGTCATTTTGACCTGAGCCAGATATGAACTAATCATGTAAGCAGAAAACAGAAATAGCACTGGCCTTCTCCTGTCAATATATTTTAGTCACTTGTGTTTTGATTCATCTCATTATCAGACATCTATGGTCACTCTGTGCTGTAAATGGCAGAGAAATAAACATTCTTGGGGTGCTGTTCATCTGACTTGTTCTAAACATATGGTATAAAAATATGATTCATGGGTTACCTGCATTGGAGTCCCTGCTCTGATGCTTTCTCATCTGTTAAAACCAGGAAGAACAGATTTCATGACTTGTGAGGCAATGTTTCTTACATATCACAGCCACAACTGCCTCACAACTTCATTATTCACCTTCACTATATTACCTTCAGTACTCACCAGAAACGTGACACTTGTCCTGTGTGTTCTGCAGCTCTGGAATTATCAGAGATTATATGTGAATTCAAAACCTTCTGGTTTCCTTCCTTTCTCATCTAAAAATTCTCAGTAACCAGTTTGAAAGATCCTTGGCTATGGAGAATCTGGTTGACTTAAATTTTAACAGAAGTAGACAATTGTTTGTATCACACAGATAGGGTCAGTGCCCTCAGCTGGCAGACACTGTGCCTGTCTTTCCTTAACCTGATCCCTGTGGGAGACTTAGCTCCTGTAAGAATACGTGATCACAGTGGACTCGGAGCTAAATCTGAAGTAATTAAAAGACAATTCAATGCCCATAGACTTTACTAATCTAGATTCCAAGGCTAGGTAACCTTTCTTAGGAGAACAAAATGAAAATGGAAAGAGGAATGAATTCTCAGTCTCACTTCTGAACCCTAGGTACCATTTGAGTGTGGTCCATTTAAAGCGTCAATCAAACCCCCCATGGTTGTTTTACTGCTCAGCAAGAATATTTGGAAGTCTGGAAAATCAACAATACCCAGCTGTTTCTCCAGCAGGCTGGTCATATATTTCAGATGACAGCACCGCATAGGTATGTACATCAATGTCTAAGAGAACAGATGGCTTTATGTGTGTGGCCACTTTTATGCAACTCTCTCCAATTCAGTCAAAAACCATGCAAGAAGACTGGATGCAGACTCCTAGCTGTGCTGTTTTCAGAAGGCTCTTCTCAGAATATAGCTGCAGTCAATCAGCTCACAGGAATTGATGTTTGCTGGGTATCAGGTTTGTTTCCCATAAAAAACACAGTACAAAATCCTGGACTGAACCAACAGTAAGTGCCAGTGTATCACAGCATGTTTGTCTTTAGAGACATCCTCCAATTCTCTGATCCCTCATTTTATGCTCTTCACAGGAATGTTGATGTGCTGCAGCCCGCAGGAGTGAAGATGTCTTTGCGCTGGGCTTCCTTTCAAGGGTTCGTGAATGAAAAAGGAGGGTGGCATGTCTTCTTCCCTAAATTCAGGAGGCTTCAAGCTCTCAGAGTGACACACTGCAGATCACATTGAGTGACTCTATTTTCTACCTCTCACCTCCCATCTGCTCATTTCACTTAAATTCCATTCAGATTTCACCAGTACCTTAGGGCTGTTCATCTCCCAGTCATTCATTCCCTTTACAGAACATATTTTTTTAAATCACACTCAAGAACATCAATGCTGACAAGGTGTGAGGGACATTTTTCTCTCTGCCTTTCTCCCTCCATCAGACTGTAGAGGTGGGTGTAGCACCTCAGTGTGTTCTGCAACACACCTCACTCAAGTGTATGGCTTCACTGCATGGGGAAAACAAGGATTTCTCCTTGGTATCACAGAAACAGTGCAGATGTACATGTGTGAAGCGATTGTAGCAAAAGGTACCCTTTTGTTATTGAAGGTGCTTGGAAAGGAAATGTTCCCCAGGTGGTGTGGGCAGATTCGGCAAGCCCTGCTCAGCAGGGCACAATCGCAGTGCAGCAGCCATAGCATGGGGTTCTGTGCCCAGGCCACAAACACTGCTCAGATCTCTTGCCAAAGCAATTTTACAGCTTCTACACTGGTGTTGGCTCACAGCTGTGCATTAAGACAGCAGAGTATTGTGCCACAGAGACCTGCCCAGAGGGGCAGCTTTGGTACACCAATCTCAGCACTGCAAAGAGATGCAGCAGCACCAATATTTAGGGGCCCAGGGGCAATAGCAGTGCGAAAACTCTGGCATCATGTTGCTGCCAAGGCTCTGCCCTCAGGACTGTGGTGCAAGCTGCTGCACTTCCCAAATGGAAGCTGACTTTGTGGCCACTCTGGCAGCAGTGACAATCTTTCTCCCTGGTGCTAAGCACACCCTAGTGAGAGGTCTCACTGAAGAGGCAGCTGCTGCAGAGTGAACCCCAGCACAAAACTCCTGATCCTCCCTGCACAAACCAGCTCTTGCCATGTCCCTTTGTACCTGAGAGCTGGCCACAGCTGCTTCTCTCCACATAAACCCTGAGCACAGCTCACTGCAGGGTGTGCACAAAGAGGGGTAGGGATGACTCTGCACCACATTTGGCTCTAACCATGGCCTGGCTATCTGAGCACCCAGTCCTGACCTGTCCCTTAGCCCACACTGCCCTCCAAGGATGTGGTGTGTATCCTTTGGCACTTGCTGTAAAAACAGGTTTCTGATGGGCTAGGAGAAGTTCTCAGCTTATTGCAGACACTCTGAATTGTATAAACATACAGAAATGCTTAAATGTGTGACACAGCACATACAGTCTCATGCCTTCAGGCCACTGAGACCCAGATGGAACCAGACCATATATAGAGCAAACACAGCCAGACTCCTCTGGCAGGGCCTATCCCTGAGAAATGAGGACAGGAGTTGGTATTTGCCAGCAGCCTTGGAATTAAGGTGCATATCTCAGTCGTTTTCCATCAGAGTGGATTTGCCCAATATCTCGTTCTCCTAAGTGTTCTGAGCTTCTGTGACAAGATCTAGCCTCAGTCCAGGGCAGGGGAATGGCATGAGTGGGAGCTTTCCCTGGCCATTTCCCTTCTCTGCTATAGACTGACTTTTCCACATGCTTTTTTTCTCATAGAAGGAATAGCAACACCTGCTTCAGCAAGGATTTCCTGGAATACCCTTAGTCCTCTGGAATCCAATATGTCACCTATCACATGGTAAGCCTAGTCACAGGATCAAACAAAGACAACCCTGCAGCAGCAAACACCAATTTACATCAGATTCAACAGAGCTATTATGAAGTGTTGAATTTGATGTCAAAAAAAAAAGAAATTCAGGCCAGATAATGAAAAAAATTTCTTCTCACACTTTATGAATATTCACACATGAACACACATGCACTTGTCATGAGCACTTATGCTTTTCCTGCTTATCCCCATTTCCTTGCCCACCAAGCTCTCTGTCAAGCCTAATGGCCTCCTTTTCCCAGACAATCCAGTGCTTTACTCCTGCTCCATCTTTCAGTCTGCCATTTCTAGCTCCCATTCCAGTGACTCCAGTTCTCAGCATCTCAACCGGATCTGCCACTGAGTCATAGTCTCTTCACTAATATGTGGCAATACCAAGGAGGACAGAGCACCAAGAGCAAAGGGGATAAGTCTTTCTACTTCCCCATGGTACATCAAAAGTTTCCTGTCCTTCAGAAGAACAGCACTACAGCATGAAAGCAGCCCTGCAGATGCACTATTTAGAGTGGAAAGTCAAGCACTACCACAGCATGAAAAACTAAAATGTAGGTTGTGGGAGCTGCAGTCCCTTGGCCAGGTGTGTGTGGGTGTTGAGACCTGTGCCTTGCACCCTGCTCCCAGGAGCACACTCTGCTCTTTCTCAGAGGACTCTTTCCTCCCTCAGTGCTCAGCATACACTGTGATGTGCTAGTCAGTGCCTTTTCATTCTGCTTTCTTGTGGTGATTCAGCATGTGGCTCTGTGACACATTTGCTGCATATTAGTCCCAAGCCTGCTCTGAAGATAGCCTTTTTTAATTCCCTCCTGAGCTTTTCTGTGGAGTTTATCAATGCAGTACTTTTGTGCCTCCTAAATGCTCATTCATTTACTGCCATAGCATGACTGTGAGAGTGGGTTTTCTTTTGATTTTCATTTTGCATGTGGAGAGCTGAAACATAGTGAGGTTAGGGTGTAAATGTTCCTCCAACGGGGTGCCCAGTGTTGAAGGTCTGATTTTGCAGAGCCCTCAGCCTTAAGTGGCAGCTTGTGTGTTCAAAGTACATGTCCCATTGATTTCTGTTGCAGGCAAGTGCTGAGTATTTCTGGAAATTAGACCCCACAGTCTATAGCTTGGCATGTTGAAAACAAGCAATGTGCAATCTCACAGTCTGTGTGAAATTTGGCTCAAGCTACTTGCCAGGCTGACACAGGGGCTCAGGGGGAGAGGGAGAGCAGGGTCTGCTTCTCAAGGGTTGTACCCAACAGACTGAACCTGGTCTCCACCAGCCATTTGTTGCCCACCAAGTGTGCGTCCTAGTCCATCTGCTTCCAGTCCTTTGTGCCCACCTCATCTTTCAGTGTGCCTTGTGGCTCCCATACCAGTGACCCAAGTCTCCAGTACACAGACGGGTTCACCACTAAATCCTCTTCTCTCCAATTCTGCTGCCAGCAGCAGGGAGGATGAAGCTCTGCAAGTAAAAGGTGTCAGTCTTCCAGTTCCTGGCTCCATGCCATGGATTGGCCTAGTGCAGAGACAATTGTGATCACAAGTAAAAGTTGTAATTACAAAAGCCCTCTACACCCCACGGCCTAGGCAGGAGATGCACATTGTGGGCATTGAACCATCAACACAAGCTGAACAAGTTTATTTATGTTGGGAGGCCAAGCTAAAGCATGAGGAAATCTGCGGGGCCATTAAATGCTAAAATTAAATATGTTTCTACAGGGCATGTGTGAATTGCCCTTTCAAAGGCTTGTAACTCAGACAGATGTAGGCAGATTTTTCACAGGACAGCAAAAGACATAAGCAGTGTAAAACCATTTGTTTTATTAAGTGTCATGTCTCTAATCTAAACTACTAAACTTTTGGCAAATTTATAGCCAGTTGAAGACATAATTTACAGCACAGTATTTTAGGCAGCCTGAACAGCACTGGTTCTGCCATTCTCACCTCTAGCCTGTGTTTGTGCACCCATGCACTGGGAATCGAGTGCTGCAAACAGATGGAATGAAGCCCACACTGCCAATGTCCCCAGAGAGCAACTGATTTCCTGCCTCATCCCAGGGCATCCCCAGTGCCAAGCTGCCCATCCCTCCTGTCCTTGGTTCAGCTGCGGCTGTGCAACTCACTTGGCTTCTCTCACCACAGGTTCCTGAGGATATTCTGCAACATCTCCCCTGTAGCCTCCCTAGGAGCTGCTGATGTGCCAGATCCAGTGGCTGCTTTCCACTTCTTTCTGGATTCTGTTTAAAAGCTATAAACTTTAAAGAGAATATATAACTTTAAACTCTATATTACTAGATAATGCGTACATTACACAATATACATGTCCCTAGGACACCTTCTTTACTACCAATCCATGTCTCATTCATCATCTGTGTATGGGGGAAGCACTTCTGCAGAAGCATTCAGAAATTCTCCTTTGTTTGAAATAATTTATAATAAAATAGTGAATGTAAGCCTTATGTTATAGGTCTTGTGTATTATAGAGTTATTTTATCACAAGTTTTTCCCTTTTGCCCCAACACAAATAGAAATGCACCCCAGCTACAAGCAGAGCAGCCCAGCTGCCATCCATGGGCAGTGGGAAGTGTTCACACATTTTCATACTGATTTTTATTTGCTGGTATTTTACTACTTCTGCAGTAAATTGGTGCTGACTGTGAACCGGCATAAAACATGACCCATAAAAGCAGAAACATATGGCCAAGGAACATTAAGGTCACACTAAGGATAACAACTAGAAAGGTCTGCCTTGCAGAGCCCAGCTGGGCATATGGAGAAACAAGTCTGAATAAATAAAAACCTTACATAAGTCACCCCCATGAACGGCCCCTTTTGGTTCTAAAACTGTTCCAGTCGGCATTAGTGCGGACCAGTTGTAAAATCCTTTCTGGAAGCAGGATCCCATTTCTGAGAAACAGCAATTAGTTTCAGCAGTGAGTTCATTTGAATATATCAGGGCTTTTAAAAACACACACATCAGGAGGCAATAATGGCTAAACCCTCATCTGTACTTTAAAATCCTTTTACTCTAATCTGGGACATAAAAATCCACATGCTGTAACTCAGCATCATGCATTCCAACAGATTTTTTTCACTGTATTTTCAAAATGCATAATATGGGGGCTTTTGATGAGCCTAGTAGTCAAGCCATTGAGTCTTTGGGTGCTCAAGTCCTTTAGGAAACAGCCTCAAGTTCTACCAGGAGAGGTTTAAATTAGGTATTAGGAAAAAATTTATTTACTGAAAAGATTGTAAACATTGGAACAGACTTCCCAGGGAAGTGGCGGAGACACCATTCCCTGGAGGTATTTAAAAGATGTATAGATGTGGTGCTTAGGCACAAGGCTTAATGGTGGACTTGGATTAACTTGGACCTGGTGATCTTAAAGATTTTTCCCAACCTAAATTATTCTACAGTACTATGATTCCTTAAGTTTTTATTTTACATAGAAAAACATAATGCACCGATTGTACATGTTCATAATTAGTGTACTTGGCTCTACTTTAAAAGTTTTACCCTACCTCTGACTTTACAGCCTCGGATAAGCTTGACTCTGTGCTAGTAATGCTCTTGCAACCCATGTTGTCCTAAGAATAATTTTTAACCCCAAATTTGAATAAAGTTACAATTAATTATATTTTGATTAAGTAAGTTTGATTCAACAACCCAGGTTGTTTAGCCAGAATATACATGTAGTTGTTTGGTAAAATTTTCTTTCTCTGCAAGGCAATTTTAAATTTTCCAACCTGTTTGCACTGGCAGCAGGTTAAAAGCTAGTGCTCTTTTGATACCTGGGAGGGCAGAGAAGGAACATTCAGCTCCCAGGCTGTGCTTGGTGCTGTGCAGGGAGCAAGCAAAGGCAGAGAACAGTCTTCACCACTTGGATGAGGAGCAAGATCAAACATCAAGAATGCAGGTGAAGAAGGGCAGTTCTTGTAAAGAAAAGTGAGTGACAGAGAGGGAACGTGCTGCTGCACCTTACTTGTTGCTGCTTGACTCCGGTGTAAGAGCAAGGGTGGCACTGGAGAATAAAGGAAATTTCCAAGAACAGACCTGTTTCACATCTTCTCCAGCCACTGAATCCATCCCTTCACCCTGAAGATGCTCCCCCACTGCCTTTAGGTACCCAAATAACTACAGACATGGATCTCCTACTGTTGAGAGAATGGGGCTAAAAAATTGTGCCCTATTGGCACAGTGATATGCTGAGAGCAGTCACTGACTCTTTAACTGCTATGCTTAGCCATCCACCATAACTATTTGTTAAACTGCATACCCAGATAAAACCTCCAGCTGCTCCTAAAAACAACACTTCATCAACAAAAGCCAGCATGAACGCCTCAGGCAAATGCTTTGCTTTTGTGTGAGCTCCCTGTTGACTCAAGGCCCCTTTCTGACCATCAGAGATCACAGAAGACTTGGCCGCAGCTGAAAGGGAGGTCATACTCTTCCCTGTGCTCCAAATTTTGCACCATTTACATGACTCTGAAATCCCAAAACTCCTGAGTGACAGGATTACTGGATGGATGTGGACCCTTCAGAAGAGATGGCTCAAGATAGGGGAAGGGCCTGTTGCCATTGCTGCCCCCAGAATTGTCTGATGGATGCAGCCAGGCTCTCAGATTAAACTAAATTTGCTGTATTAATGCTGGGTTGCATGTTTACTACCTTGCATATTTCAGACTTCACTGAGCTGAATCTTAACAAACATACATTCTGAATGGATTTTTATTATTGTTGTTCCCCCTCCCTCCCTGGTAATTAAGACTCGTTATGTGGAGTCATCAGCTGTTTTGCTTTGTTTCCCATCTGTTCATGGTGTACTTGGGATCCCAGACAATACTGCAGATGGGAACGCCATTTCCGCTGGTTTGGTTTTGCTCCAGTGGGACTTCGTGTGGCCACTGGTGGAAAAAACACAATGGTTTTGATTAAAGATTTTCTGTATTGTAGACTCTTGTCAAATCTCAAAATTTTCAAGATTATGTCACTGACTAGAGTCAGTGGCAGCCTTTCTCTAAGAGGGTTTTCAATCCTTTCCCCATCTACAACACCTCCATTCTCTGAAGTCAACAAGGACTCTTTCTGGAGAACAAATCTTGTGCAAGTCACAGGGAAAACCACACCTTCCTGTGACTGGGAAGAAGATAATGTTCTGGTTTCATTGCTGTTAAATGGAGCAGAAGTTGGAATCTAATGAGACTGTGCTATGCAAGTTTAATCTCCTGTAGCCCCTTCACATTAGTCTTTCCCTCCTGTATCAGTCAGACTGTCATACTGACAGTCTGACTGGCACACTGTTTCTGGCCTCTGATGGCTAGCAAGCCTACTCTGAATTGCAGCCAAGGTATACTTTGATCAACTTAGGTACCATTTGACCTCATACCTAATGCCTAAATTGTCATTTTTCTCAAATATTTGTTTTCTCTCCCCAGATTTTATTCCCTTCAAATCCATTTCAACCTTTGCTATCTGAAGTTAAACAAACCACTGTCTTCTATAGCTTCTTGCTGGAAAATTATGGCCTCTGCTTTCCTCATGCTCCCCAGAGTTCTCAGGTGAATTTATTTCAATTTACATGTCCCTGCCATGGTGACAGGAGCCGAAGCACTGCTGTCAGTCCTAAAGCCAACCTACAGGCAGGTACCTGCTCCAGCTTCAGCCCCTCTCACTTCTGCTTAGTGCCTCATTTTTTACTTGGCCTGCATTTGGAGATTTATTTTAGTTCTCAGCTTGGTCTCAGGAACATCTTGAAAATGGCTTCCTTCCCCCCCCGCATTCATTTGTCAATGTGGGTTACACGGCTACTACATTATTTTGGTCAGTCATTCTCTGATTCCATTTCCTGGCAATTTTCTTCCAAATCTATAATTCCTACCTTGGTTTCTCAGCCTCCCTGCTACTAAAATTGCCAGACACTATTTTTGGAGTAGGTGTCAAGGGCGAGCTTCTCTCCAGCTGTAGAGAATGGTGGCATTTCATTTCACAGGGACACATCCATGTGGTCACAGCTCTCAGCTGTTACAGCAGCACTGAGCTCAAAGATTCCAGGTGCTTTAACACTCCTCAGGTCCAGTGGCAGCTTCAGCAAGGATGGGCTTGTGTGGCTTTACAGCCAGTGGCCACAGAGCCAGGAGGGGCTGCAGCTCTGCATCCTGTCACACAGCAGGACAGTGCCACAGCTGGGAACAGCCACTGCAATTTCTGCCCCCCAGGTAAAGCCAAGTCTCACAAGCACTGCCCTCCCCTGCAGCGGCTACAGGGCAGGCAAACTGCAGTGATGTCTGGGCAGCCAGAGAGGAAAGGTCCTGTAATTGTTCAGGCTTTTCAGCCTTGAATTGCAGAAACCTAAGAAGGCTCAGTCCTTGCATATTTGCCCCTTTCAGTGGAACACGATTGCTAAAGGAAAAGTCAGTGACCTTTACCTTTGTTTTTTGTTAAACTGATCATTTCATCAGAAAAAACCACAAAATTAACATGTTGCCTTAGAGTGTATGCCAGGGCAGGAGGACCAGAGGAGATATTTTCAATAAAACTAGAAATTGTTTTAATAAGGGAAAGAAATGATAGAAAAATTGTGAGGGAGTTATATTTAAGATGAAGAATAATGTCAGAAGATCACCTATGCCTAGTGCAAACCTCTCTGGAGTATCCAGACATCTCAGTCGTAGCCTGAGTTTCACATTTTGTTAGAGATATATGAACCTAAAGAGGCAAGGAGGGGAGATATATAAAGACAGGTAATGCTGGTAGAAGTCTGGAGACCATTTAAGATGCCTTAGATATAAATCTGATAAAAAAATAAAATCCAATAAAGCACACAATCATGCTTTCTAAACATAGGCTTTTACCTGTGATTGGGCCAAACCACAATTTCAGGAGAAGAAAAATCAAAGCAAATACTCATAGGAGAAAATCTGTTAGAGCTGTGAACTTTTCACCTTTAACAGCAAGTAGTGACCACGGGGTGCAAGATCAGATGGCTGACTTAACCGCCGAGTAACAAAATTAGGCTAAAAGTTAGATCTGGTCTGCCCAGAGGCAACATGACAAATTAGATTCATCCCCTCCCCGTATTTGTATTAGTGCACTTTTTTATTAGTGAACAGATTATAAAAGAAGGCTTTGCCTCAAGGCAGGGTTTTCTGGCACTGAACTAATTTTCAAGCTGAGGCTCTCCCCTGAGGGCACAATAAGACCCTCCCTTCTTTGCAGCCAAGCATCAGATCCTCAGAAAAGATTTACCTGCGAACAGCTCTCAACATATTTGGAGCTTTAAAAAATGGCAGATTTCTTTCTATAAACCTACATAAATGGGGATAGAGTTTATTAATAAAGAAATATTTAGTAATTTTCTAAAATAATTCAGTGTATTTCACTGAAAACATTTATTAAAAATAAATTGGTTTAAACTCAGCTCTCTGGGGCAGGCTTTGTAAACTCATGCTGGCTCCCAGCCTCAGTTGGTGGTCAGGAGTGAGGACTGCTGACAATGCAGGTGGCCACCCCTCTTCATGACAAGGCTGCAGGCTCACACCCTGAAAGTCTTGCGGCCCTGTGAGCTCTTGCAGTCAGTCACAAGTGTTAGTGTTTCCAGCACGAGGCCTCACTTTGCAGACACAGCTGCGTGGCATCCCTCTGACCTGGAATGGAGCTGTGAATCAAGAATGCATTTCTTTTTTCCTCTGAAGATGAAAGACTTTCAAAATTAATTGCATGACATTATGGCCTGTCTGTGTTGTCAGCTTTGATTTTGCTGTGACAAAATGATGGCCGCTCCCTGTCACGGAGAGTGATGCCGGGCCTGTGAGCACGGCACTCATCAAGTGGCAGCAGTGAGGAAAGCATCACTGCAGGGAAAGCAGTTTCATGGAGGGGGTGCCAGGGGTGAGGTAAGTGCAGATGTTACACTCACACAGGGAAGCCTGCATGGCCATGGCTCGCTGCAGCTGGTGCTGGCTCAGCCATACCACCCACAGCTCCGTGCCAGGTATCCAACTTCCTGACCCCATCCCCACAATCAGTCCAGCTCTGAGGGTAACACACTCCAGAGGTGTCCTTTTGAGCACTCAGAGCTGAATGCACAATCACTAGAATTAAAATCAGAGCATTTAAAGAGCAGCTCTGCAACTGCCTTTGCAGTGGGAGCAGAAGGAGAGGGAGAAGACCAACTCCTTTTCCCTTTAGAGGGCAGTGGTGTTCACCATACAAAAGCTGCTTTTCAAGGAGGTAAATCCCTCATGGATAACAAGCGGGTCAGCGGCAGCAGAGGAGCAGAAGGAATTGCGACTGGTGCTGAATTGCACTGGGTGCACTGCACCGTGCAGGCCAGCACCTCACCCTGATGTACTTTCTGTAATGCTCTGTGCAGGGGCTCATTAATTTCCCCTCATTTTCATGCACAGTAATCAGACAAGTAATTACGGTTCTACTGAGACTTCCTTTCTCCCACCACACCATGAGCACAGCCCAGAGTGAAGCGCTCCTCACCATAAACGTTTGCCAAATGACTGCCTCCCTTTGAGCCAGATGAGCCCTTCCTGTGAGATTTAACCTGTTCAGGGAGCCAAAAAGAGCTGATTTTGAGGGCAGTACCAACCTTTTCATGGGCTTGGGCGAGGCCTCCCTCTCCAGGTTGGAGGAGGCGTGCTTCACGTGCATGGCGTTGTAGGAGGTGTGGGTGTACTCGTTCTCATCACTGTAGTCAGGTCCCAGAAGCGTTCGAGCCCACGTGCCCATGTCATAGGGAGGCAGAGTGCCCCCAAACTCAGAGGGCAGGCATTCGGGGTGTATTAGCTGGTGGAGGCTGTTCAGGTTGTTCCCGTGAAGAAAGATCTTTAACAAATAAAAGAAAAAGTTCAAAGTCGTCACCCATTCCTTACTTCATTAAGTACAATAGCAGCACTAATGATGTCTGGAGCATCATTAGTTGACGCTGCAGCTTCAGGTGGGAATTTCAAAAGCTCTCAGGGCTTACTCAGTTGGCAGAAGAGGGGGGATTAACCTAGGGGTGGGCAGCTGAAGAATTAGCCTGGCACTACTAACACTTCTGTAAACTCCGATTCGCTTGCTTTTGGCACTTGACAATTTCAGTTTCTTAAGTACCAGATCAGGAGAGGCAGAAGTCAGGAATTATGACTGATTATTGCTACTGTAAGAGGATAGAGGCTTACATGAAGAGCAGTGACAAGAAAAGGGTGACAGCGGAGCTTAGTAAAAGCAGGCATAAAGAGTAGGACTTCAGCATCTGAGGGGGCCTCTAGCCCTGCACCCCAGCACAGACACTTCCAGGAGGTATCAGGCTGTGTCACCACTCGGTGCTGCTTCAGCGACACTTGGTTCTCTAATCCCTCTTTGCTTTCAGATGGGTCCTACCCTTTTCCTGCCTAGTCAGACCCACCTCAGGGTGGACTCTGGGGTCTCCTGAGGGATTATTTAGCTGTTGCTTGACAGACTGCAGAGAACAAATGGCCAGGATGACTGCAGAACCCCCAATTCACTTGGGTTTCAGTGGAGAGGATCTGCCTCCTGTGCAGTGTGAGCAAACAGCCTTCAGGCATGGGTACTTTTGGTGGAAGCAAGTGAATTACCATCATGTGAAAACAGTCACCCTGCTGAAGGAATGAAATATGAATTTTTTTACTCCTACAAAAAGAGTTGAACTGAATTTTCCCTCGCTTGCAAGCAACTTCAGCCAGGCCTGATAGTCCCTCTACATTGCCAGCTCTCTCTATCCCTGAGCATGTCCCAGTAAAATGTATCCATGCTTTGTTAGTGATAACAAATTTCTGGTCCCTGGCTGAGTTATTGATTCAATCCAGACCATTCCAAACTCTAATTTTTAATAACAGCAGCAATTCTCTTATACCACATGGAAAATGGAGAGGGGAAAAAAACCCCAAAAAACTAGAAAAGAAAACAGGCAGCTACTTGGAAAATCCAGGTCTGCAGGTTCCTCCCCACCCTCACCCCCATCTAGTTACCCTTTTCCTTGTCTTGTCTTTGAGGAATGGTTTGATTAGCGTGTACAGGGCATGGATGTACCAGGGCTGATTGACAAAATGGACTCCTCCAAAACGTGCAGGAAAGCTGTCCTATAGAAAGAAAGAAAGGAAGGCAGTTAAGAGATGCAGTGCTTTACTCCGGCAGTCAATAGGATGAAAGTCGGAGGAAAAATCTGTCTCTTTCCATCTGCAAACGAGCTCTGGGAGGGGGCAGGAGGAAAATGGAGAAAGAAAAAAGATGCCTGTAAGCGTTTGTATCAGTTTCCTCTGTGGACAGAGGCAGTCCCTTCGCCCCTACACACACTGGCACATCAATTGCCGAGGAGATGCTGAAGATTTAAAGTCGGGTCTCCAGCCACTTCTCACGAACATTTTTTAACTCCGTCAGGGCATCTGACTCGGCCGGCCTGGGAAGTGAGCGGGGGGTGACGAGGGGAAGCTCTCTAATTTCTCATTGTAAAGCGCAAGGCAAGCCCCCGGTTCCCACGCACAGCGCTGCTCAGAGCTCACCTTTTCACCCCTCGGCCTCCCTGCCTCCCCCTGCTAAAATCATCATTACAATGGCTGACCTTTCGGGGTGAGCAAGCAGCGTGTTACAGGGAGGAGGATGGGTGGGAAATGCTGATAAGTGAAGGTGTGGGGAGAGCGCACCATGGCAGCACCATGGAAACTGCGGGAGCCGCTGCCCGGCTCGGCACGAACAGCCCGGGCATCATTGAGATGCAGGGAGCGTCCCGCTGGAGCGGCGCTCGCACAGCATCTCGCAGCATCCTCCGCCAGCCCGCCACGCCCAGGACAACGGGAGGTGGCTGCTGGCCGGTCTTTACAGGTTATTGCACATTGCGAAGGGTGTTTTGCACCTACGAGCTTACCCAACAAACGCCAGTCAAGGAAGAGCCTAGGATTTTTTTTTTTTTTTTTTTTTTTTTTTTTTTTTTTTTTTTTTTTTGTGGCATAAATAATGGGACGACCGCTGCGGCTGTGTGCAAATACGCTCGCAAGGGGAAGAGAGCAGCCTGTCTCTCTGCTGTGAAGGGAGATTCTGATGAAGCCGTCCTCATCCTGTGTGTGCTCCTAACCCCTGCAGCTCAGCAGGAAAAGCAGAGTATAATCAGGTCTCCTCCTTCAGGGCTTTGGCTCTGGGACTCAGGCAGGTTCCTTCCCCCCACAATTAGCACAGGGTGTCCTGGGGCTTTCTCTCGCCTTCCTCCCGAGCATCAGAGATTGAGCACAGCTGGTGAGAATACAGGGTGGATTTGTGAGATGATATGAAAAAATCCCCTTATACACCTGCTCTGCAGAGCTTCTCTGCTGCTTCAAGGTCAATTTTTCCCCCAGATTTAGCAATATGTATGCATACAGAACCTCCTTCAATCCAGGGCACATCATGAGGACTCTCCACACTCTCTAGCTGTGGCTTGCCCTGGCTGACATCTAAAACCATTCTAGGGTAATGTTTGTGAGCAGCCTCAGGCACTAAGTGATATCTTTTTCTTTTGCTATACAGTGAAATAAGACATTTCCACCTCAGACAGGTCAGTAGATCTGAAATCATTACAAATCTGCATATTGGATGTTCTGTGAAGGACTATGGGGTAATCAGGCCAGCACACAGGAGAACAAGCAGTGTAACATCACAAGTGATCCCATTTTAAATACCAGTAAATGATGAATTGAGCTTTTGAGACCCTACCTGGGGTCCTTAGCCCATGAAAGATGTCAACCTGTTAGAGTGAGTCCAGAGGAAGGCCAAAAAGATGATCAGAGGAATAGAGCACCTTTCCTACAAAAACAGGCTGAGGGAGCTGGGGCTGTTCAGCCTGGGGAAGGGGAGGCTCTGGGGAGACCTCATTGCAGCCTTGCAGTACCTTAGGGAGCTGCAAGGAGGGAGAGAGACTTCTTATCTGGGCAGATAGTGACAGGACAAGGTTTTAAATGAAAAGAAGACTGGTTTAGATTAGATGTTAGGAAGCAATTCTTTTCTTAGAGGGTGCTGAGGAACTGGAACAGAGAAATTGTGGATGCTCCATCCCTGAAAGTGGTCAAGGCCAGGTTTAATGGATCCTGAGCAATGTGATTTAATGAGCGGCATCCCTGCCATGGCAGAGGGATTGGAACTAGGTGACTTTCAAGATCCTTTCCAACCCTATGATTCTCTTCAGTAATGATTCTATGATTCTATGGTTCTATAATTCTCTTTGGGGATGACATATGTCCTGTTGGGGTGTTCATTTTCAATAAAGAAGAGTGTTTTTCCACTGCATTTCATGGGAGTTTAGGATACTGATCTGACTGAGATAAAGTGCTGAAGTGCTGCATGTTGCAGTGGCTTCAACTAATTGCTGAGAAATTGCTGCAGAGAGTCTGAGCCCAGCTAGCAAAACACATGGACTGACAGAAGTGTGAAGCCCAAAGTGATTTTTTACCATGTGATAACCTAAAATTGTGTTTTATAGCAGACCAGAGCCATAAAATGCCCGTCTCATGCAAAATTCACAAATTCAGTTGCCTTCCTCACACATGGGAATGAAGCTTTTAAGATTTGGAGCTTTTCACAGATTATTCTAAAAAAAAAAGAACAAACCTAAGACAAACTGGAAAGTTCCATATTTGCCTTTATTTCTTTATTTGTTTATTTCTTTATTATTAATTCTATATTTTTCAAGCTGGCTGCCATCCCACAAGCTGTATCTATGAGGAAGAAGTTTCTGACACCTTTGCTCTTTGAAGTAAGTTGTCACAGCTGTTCCCAGGCTGTACTGCAGCAGGTAATGTCAGTGTAGAAAGTCCAATCTGAGTCTGAAGCACAGGAAAGTAAAGAGAAGAAAGAATGGAAGCAGGGGAATAACTTTAAGACACAGAGATTTATACTGACCTGAAAAAGAAAGGTTTTTTGCCTTCCTGCTGGAATGCACAAATTATATTAATCATTTTTAGTGAGAAACAGAAGTCAGTCTTCATTTTCAAGGGGGAACATGTATTTTTTAGGACATGTTGACCAGCTTTAGTAATACTCAGAATGGCCCAAATACTGAGAATTATAGGAACCAGCCAGAGGTTTAAGCTAGCAGTCTGCCTCTAGAAAAAAAGGAGCAGGATGCACTTTCCTATATAGAAAATTAATTTTATGTCCACCCTATGTAGATTGTTGAGTCTATAAACTAGCTTCTATCTCACCATCTGTGTTATAGGAAAGCCCTTAATATAACATTTTTATTTAAAGGCAATTGCTTTCTTTTAATTTTGAAGGTACACCAAAACGTGCACAAAGACCCTTGAAAAGGAAGCATGACAGTCAAACAAACAAAAAAAAAAAAGAGAAGATTTTTTTGTGTGTGTGTAACTTTCTTCTAAACTTTGTTCCTTGCCCTATTAAGCACAATAAGTTCAATTTGACCTTCATCCCTCAGTCCACCTGCTTTTGTAAGCCTGTCAATTAGCACAAGGACAAAGACTTTTTTTGAAAGGAAAAAAAAAACCAAACCCAAAGAAATTTGATATGGGAATCATCCAGAACTGTTTAGAACTGCAACATACTAATTTTGTAGAAGTCCCTAATTAGAGCAGAGCTGTCTTGGAAAGTAAAGCTCCTGTCTGGAGGTCTGCCTTGTGCAGTTCCAGGAAGATGTATGAGACATTTCCCACACCCCACTTAGTGTCTCTGCTGCTTTCCCTGGGGCGAGGTGAAAGTAGCTGAAATTGATTTTCTGCTGGAGAGCTTTTGCTTTTAGGAATTCTCTTTTGATTTCTCATGTCTTGTGATTCCTTGGGAAGGTGTATTTTATAATGAGGTACATTTTTTGGAGTCTACTGTGAAATGGACTCTGGGATCATGGAGACTTTTCTTAACCTGATTCCTTGTCAAAAATACCCAATCCTGAGGATGTACCTGGGTTTTATTCCAATGCTATAAATGAAACATAGCACACATTGATTGTTCTAATTATTTTTGGGCATGACTGTCTTCTCTGAAAACAAGGCTGGACACATTAGTACGTTGCTCAGCAATGAAATTACAGAGCAGATAAATACATCCAATCCAGTCCTAACCAAGATAACCTGCTCTTTAGCAATAGCAGGGAATCACAGAATCACAGAATGGATCAGGCCGGAAGGGATCACAGCCATCAGGCCCAAACTCCCTGCTCAAGCAGGGTCATCCCAGAGCACATGGCACAGGACTGTGTCCAGATGATCCTTGACTATCTCCAGTGAGGGAGACTCCACAACTCCTCTGGGCAATCTGTTCAGTTCTCACTGTGGAGCACAGGAAAGAAGTTCTTCCACATGTTTAGGTGGAACTTACCTTGCATCAGTTTTTACCCATTCCTTCTTGCCCTATTGCACTTGCTGGGGAGTCATCTGCCCCTTCATCAGAGTCATTGATGAATAAGTTAAACTGAGTCTTGTGGGACACCACTAGTGACAGGACCCCAGCTTGACCCTGTGGTACTGATTATGGCCCTCTGGGATCTGCCTTTGAGCCAGTTCTCAATCCACCTCACTGTACACTCATGCAATCCACACTTCAGTGAAAGAACTTCAGATATCTTCTTGGACAGCTGGCTCACTCCCCAGTCAGACCAGGCCTTCTTCACTGGGACTTAAATTGATCTAAAATAAGGATCTATCTATCAATGTTGCAGTGGCACCTTCCCAGAGCAATATAGGCAAACTGAGAGAGAGAAAATAGTCCAAACGGAGTTTGAGTTGATTTAATGAAACTGGGGCCATTGATGGCCCTATTCTTTTGCCTGATTTGTCTTTGTTTTGCTTTATATATTTGCTTCTTTGCTGTTCTCAATTATTCTCCTCTTTATCATGCCTAAAGAGAAAGGAATGAACACAGTGGAGCTGCAACAATACATGCAGGCTTCAATACATCTTTCATTTCAGATAGAAGAAGGGTCTCCAAGCTTGCAGGTCAGAGCAAAATGTTATGGGGATCATCATTTTCTGTCTCTGCTCAGACATCCTGTGCAGAAAAATTCTTGAACTGAGCCTGGAACTAAAAACCTTTGGTACATAATATTCCATTCAGTAGCTTAGGAGGGGTGCTTGGAAACTATGAGGTCGATTAGAGAAAATTGTTCTTTCTTTCTGCCTGTTCTTGCCATGAAAACACCTATAACTTTGGGCATGAGTATGCATCAGAAACCTTTTACTATGGTGTTGTTTGGAACTGCCTGGAAGTTAAAATCAACATGATTTTCCAGCAGCTCCTCCCGCCAAAATATGCTTGGAATGCAAAGCCATCTTTGGAATATGAAAAACAGGAATGAATCCATCCTGATGCTCAAGGTCATTCCTTTCAAACTACATGAATTGACACCATAGACCAAAGACCTGAGCTCAAAATCCATATTACAGCATATTTCTAGGTTACAGAGTGTCTGAATTTTGAGAAATAAGCATTTTTAAAGTGCTTTCATAACCTTTACCCTTTCTAATCAGAAAACCAAGCACACACCCCAGTGAATCAACTATACTTGACAGTTTACTACAAATCCAAATACAATTCCCCTGGAAAGAAAATAATTGCCCCCAGATTCAGGAAGATATCAGTCATAAACAAAACTGTTTAAAGTGAAATGTCATGTAAACTGAGGATAAAAGCAGCATCCTCAGGCCTGTCCACTTACATAATCAGTTCCCAAGTTGGATTAAAGCTCCCAGTGATGGTATTAATAGTTCAGGAAGATTTTATTAATAGTTCAGGGATAGTTTCTCTATGGAGAATTTCCATGAGTCTGTGATTTTAATGAATTGGCACAATAAGGGATGGAGGATTTCTACTCTTCAGCCCTTCAGCTTCAGATCCAAATTCAGCCTTTGAAATAGTGACAGTGCTTGGAAGTCACTACTCCCTGATTTTACAACTTTGTCAGATATTGAATAGGCTGTGTCCATCAACAACATCCTTGTGAGCACGTTTGAATGAATTCCATGAGATGCCCTTGGTATGGACACAGTGGGCTGTTGAACAGGGCATGCTAGGCAGGAAGGCAAAGCGTCCTTCCATTGCTACAATTTCAGCTTCTAATTTCAGTGCAGCCCCTAAGAGATGGATTCTTAGTTTGGCAGGACCAGGGCCATGAGGACACTGGGGCTGGGCTGCTCCTGCACCTCTGCAGGTGTTCCCTGGGGCTGCAGGAGCTGGGGCTGCTCTCCCTCACCTTCTGCAGTGCCTCCACTGATCCCAGGCACGTTTCCAATCTCCACCCCAACAAGTTTCTTGCCTTTCTCTTATCTCTTTTTGCTCCCCTGTGTTTTTGAAGAGATGGGAATGCAAAATTAATGTTGCCGGTGGCAATAATTGCAAATCATTTGCTTCTACCTTGGCATGCCCTCAGAGTACATGGGGCTTGAAAATAGCTGCAGAGCAGGGGAAAAACAGTAAAAAGAAAGACATTAGGGATAGCAGTATGGCAATTCTGACCTGCTTGAATATAACCATAAAAAGAACTCTTGCAATCGTGAAGAATTCATTGATTTTGGGTAAGCTGTGACTGTAACTGCTCCCACCAAAATGCTCTCTTTACTTTGAAGCACATAATAGCAAAGGGCTGGAGCAAAATCACGGGAAATTGTGAGTTCTTGGTTTATTTTTACATCTCATATCCACATATGTAGATGAAGATGCTCTGAAGTACTTCTGTCAGAGAACCAGAACTGCAAAATGAACACTGGGATACATTCTCAAAGGCATTTTTACATAATGTTTGTTATCTCTCCTGCTATACTCAGTAACTTTAAAAATTCAGTCATTTGCGGTGGGTTTCTTCCAGTCTTTATTGCACGCTAGTGAGGTCCTACAGAGCATCTGTTCATGGGTATTGGCAGATGGCACCAATAAATCAGGTTATAGAACACAGATTTGCTCAGTAAACTTTGATTTGTCCTGATAGAATCATGCTGTCATGTCATCTGGTCTAACAAAATAAGTTGTAACCTTGGGGCAAAAGGGGGATTTCTTCACTACCTTTTTGCAAGAAACCCTTTTCTAAACCAGCTCAGAATAATTTAGTAAAAGAAAATTTTCCAGAAGCAGTAACTCTGTTGGATTGACACCATGTCCTGGTGCTACTTTTTTGCTTGGCATGTACCCCTCTTTTACACACTAAAGTTAGAGAGTAAGGCTCCCTCCAGAAACAACAACAACAAAATAGATGAATAAATTACGTTAATACAGAAATAGCAGATTCATTCAGGGGCTTGGTTGAGGAGGTTCACAGGGAAGAGAGGAATTCAAAATGTGATCAAAAAGTAAAACCCAGAGCACTGAGACGCTAATTTGGAAGTATCTCATGCATCTGTGCAACTGGGGTGCTGCAGATTGCTCTAGAGTAGGTCATTTTAGGTGAGGCCAGATCAGGATGCTTCTGGTGGAACAAGAAGAGTGACAGTCACCCACGAAGCTAAGCAGGGATAGTTTGGGTCACAGGCAGCTTACGAAGGGACATGAATTGGCTGGAGGCTATTTTTCAGAGTTAGTTTAGGAAGTTGGTATGATCTTTGCGGCCAGCTCCAGCAAACCAGGCTGCATTGTCCTCAGTGTTCTGATTTCTGGTGTAAAGTGTAGCTCAGAAACCTGTTTATATTCAGCTTTCCTAAGGCAGGGCGACTGCAAGCTGAGTTGCTTCTATTCCTGTATCTCACTGAATGTGAACGTCTGAAATTAGTTGTGGGGGAAGGGAAAAGCAGCAGGAAGATCATCAAAGCTGAAAGCAGTTTTGGGCTTAATTAGAAATGGCAAAACGTGCTGGGCACAGAGCAAGCCTGGCCTGGAGACCTGCTGGGCGAGCACAGCTCAGCAGGGATGTGTCACACACCAAGCCCTGGGCTGAGTGAGACCCCTGAGCTTTGGCTGCTCCTTCCAAATCATCGTGGCAATAAAGTCCCTGGGCAAGATTTGCGTTACTGAGAGAAGTGACCTCCCTCCAGTCCTTTCTCCCTGGCACCAGGAGATAAAGTGGTGTGCTTTATCTCCACTTGAGCTGTTGGTGGGCGTTTCTGGGTGTGAGCTGCTCTCAGTTTTGGGGGTGTGGTAAATAAGGAGGTGTCTTATTTTGAGCTAGAATTTTAGCTTTTATTTTAATAAGATTTTATTACATTTTATTTTTTAGATTTTATTTATTATATTTTATTTATTTAATGCAGGGCATTCTAAAGTAATATGCCCACCACCAGAATGAGCACCTCCACCAAAGAAAGTAACAGCCAGCATTAAGACATCTTTAATGAGGGAGCATCCTAATTCCCTAGCACCTGGAAAAAAGACTACTCAGGAGCGCTGGGGTTGGAAGTTTGGCATTGAAAATTTGACCCAAAACACACTCTATTTTTAATATATACTTTTTGAAAAAGAATAGCGAGAATAGGGCTTTTTTTAAAAGTAATTTCTTAGAGTTAAGCTTTAGACAAAATTAATTAATACTCTTAACCACTATAGTAAAGAACACCACTGTTTTCTTTAGCTGATCTTATTTGAAGCTCTTTCCTAGCTATTTCTATTTCCATATACAGACCTTGGACTGATCCTGAAGGGCAGTAGATCTGTAGGACACTGTAGCTGAAAGCGCAGGGAGTGAAGGAGTTAGGGCAAAGAAGATGGCACTGAGACAAATTCAGCAGCATTTAAAAAGCTCTTGAAAAGAATGAGTTGAGTGCATGCAAATTCAGTCACGAAAAGCATAATATACAGCATTTATGCCTTATTTCTTGTCCTGTACTGAGATTTTAAACAAAAACCCCCATACAGAGATTGACTCTTTAGATATGCATTGTTTTGCTGAGATTTTCTACACAGTCTTTGTAAAACATTTATTCTATTTTTATTCTATTTTTTTTTCACACTGTCACTTGCATGTGTATATATATATATATATATATATATATACACACACACACACATGCATACACACACACACACATGTGCACATATATATGAATATACACTTGCTCTCTATTGAAATAATGGTGCCTGAGCAAAGGGCAATGAAGGCCAAACTGCCATGGTGAGGACATATGCCCACAGCATTAGTTAAAGTCAGCCAAAGAAAAGCAATTAAAAAGGTCTTGTGGTACTTGCATTGCTTCTCAGGAGACCTATTGACTTTGCAGAGAAGCTTTTCATCTTTGCCCATGGAAGCACCAAGGTGTTAAACAGAACTCCTAAAGTCACATTACACTTGTGTTGTGATTGAAAGCTGATGATGGAGGAAAGGAGATTTTGTTATTTATAGTGCTAGGCAACTTATTTGCTGCTGAACAGAAGTCTGATCTTGCCTGGCTTGAACAATGCATGGAATCATCTTAAAAGCAGCATGGAAAGGAGATTATAAACCATCATTGTGATGAGATTATACCCTAGCACGGTCAGAAGAAAATGATCAAACAATTTTCTTATTGTCAATTGTTGATAGACTGAAACAAAGTATTTGATGGAAATTATTCCTTTTCCGGTAAATATCTTTGCATCTAGCAGTAAGTTAAAATAATCCTTTGTGTTGACTCCTCCGTACAAGCCCTTGTAGGTATCACAGGCTCTTGATACTCATTTTCTCAGAGCTATCTGTTAAACAAGAGCTAGATACCTGTCTTATTACACTAAGAATTTTGTATTTTACTCTAATTTGTTTGAGACGGAAATCTCATTTTAAAATTCAAGGTTTCCCTTCATCTAGCACTTGCACAACCCCTTTTTAAAGCAAGTTTTTTGTTCCCTGTCAGCTTTGATAAATGTCCCATAGCAATAAGTGTCCCAGGGTGAAGATATATTTTCCATTTTTTATTCTCTTTCAACAGGAGTGTGCGAATATGTTTGTATGCATGTGAGAGCAAACCCCATGAGCTACTCTGTTTTAAAGGGAGTCAAAATGCCAAGTGCCTGCACACTGGGGGAGACCCAGCCCTTGGTGGGTGCAATATGAGGCAGCTCACACTGCCTCAGATAAACACCTGATAGCAGCATCACCTTTGCCTCATATACAGCCGCTTATTCTTCAGACCAAGAGAAGCCTAAGGGGAAAAAACCCACCCTCTTATTTTTTGTGTGATTCAGTCTCTGTCCTTGTCCAGTCTCCGAGTGAGATTGCTTTGCTGTCTTATCCTTTCATGCTGAAGGGAAAATTGTTTTGTGTATTTGTATTTCACAAAGTCCCACATAGTCACCAGACTGATTTAACAGAAGCAGACCAATGTGTCAGGTCTGCAATAAAACATAATCTCTTTGTGTCTGCCCTTTTGTGATCTCTTTCGCTCTGTATTTTTTTAATAACAGAGCAGTGCCTTGGTAAAGAGAAACCTGACCATAATTTAATGTCCTTGGAATAAGTTTTGATAATAAAAAATATGAGTCATGTTAAAAACACATGTGGAAAGACTTAAAGATACATTGTGGAAAATATATTTTTAGAAAAGCTACTTTTACAATATCAGACTGCAATTCAAGTTTCACAGCATTTTCAACAACATGCATTTAAGAAACCTGTCATGAAGACCATTTTATTAGTGAAGAGCCTTGTACTGTGCAGTACAAAGAACTGATGCTTTTCACTGATGTTTTTCCCCTGTGGTTATAAAAACAGGCATTGCTAATAGCACCACCAATGGCTAAGATTGTCTGATCATCTGACTTGTTTCAACTTTGCTGTAGTTACATATTTTGGGCCCAAAAATTTCAACAGAGAGCCAGACATATTTTTATGGGAACAGTGTTGAAGGCTGGGGGTGGGATGACAGTTTCTCCATGGGCTTAGAGAGAAAAATATTGTTTTCTGCACTTCAAAGTATTTCTATGATTATTGGAGGGTGGAGATCTAAATCTTAGAGCTTTTGGATCATGGACCCAACCTTCCACAAAAGGTTTTCCTGGCAAACATGTATTTAATGACACAGAGAGAATTTTCAAATCTGTGTATGTGCATCCAAATTCAGTCAAGGAATTGTGGAGGCTATTTCATAGGCCAATTAGTCACAGCCTCTTGCCTTAAAAGCTATGATCAGTCAAACTTCTTGGAGTTCATCAGGTATGTTCTCCCAACAGAGCGGGGGGCTGCAGCCCCAACCCACAGGTGGGAGGGAGAGCTCTCTCTGCAGTGGTTTCTCCCAGAGATGTGGTAAAGCACTGGTGTAGTCAGGGCCCCCTGAAGCTGCGCTTTGATACTCAGATTTTTCCTTTCCTAAGTGCGTGACTTTGCCATTTGGATGTTCTTTTTGTGCTGTGTTCACCACCTAAAGCAATGTTAGGCAGCAGTCAGTGCAGCTCATTGCATAATCACTCAGAATCAGGGCTTTTGTCAGTTTGGCAGCATTAAATGTCACCTAAACTTTGTACTCTTTGCTACACAAAATACATGCTTATACTCTCTGCAACGGCTCTTTCATTTCCACAACACATCCTCCCTTCAGTTCACACTTTTTATTCCCCACTACCTGGCATTACTGCCACCTTAACTCTGACTTCAAACCAGCTTTAAAAGAGAGCAGTAGAAAAATGGTGATGTCTGCGTAGTTGCAAAAAATTTCTGATGTCTATGTAGGTGCAAGAAAAGCAGAGCATTAACAAGTGCATTTCCTCAGTCTTTCCAGTATCATTAGCCATGCATGGATATCAAACTGTGGACGTTGTAACAGGTCACTGTTCAGCCCTTTGGCATCCTGTATGTCATCTGCTCCCACTACAGACCCTAACAGAAGAGGTTCTGAGAGTTACCAGCAAAGATTACTGCCTGAGTAGTGCTTGACCTGCCTTCTCCAAAAAGTTATTCTAAATTGTGTTTCCGGCACCACAGCATCATGCAAGCTCATGATTCCTTCACACTCTGGTTCTACTCCTCAAAAATTTGCTCTGATTATTTTTTTCAGGGCCAAGAGCAGGGAAAAAGTTCATCTGAATTTTCTAAAATTGCCTTTCACAGGAAAGTGTGACCCCATTCCTCAGCCACCTCAGATTAAAAAGCCACACAAATTTTCATTCTCCTCTTTCTTTTCACATCCGGTTAAAGTCACATATTAAGTACTGCTACATGAAATCTTAAATGAATTTGTTTTTTCCCATGCAGAGACTGGAGTATCCTTTCTCATATCACTGGAGGTCATTAAATTTGCTAGGTAGGTACTGGACAGCCTGTCTCTACCTTCTTCTTTGAAGGCTTCCCATCAAGAACTCTTCTCACGTAATTGTAGGCAGCAGCAAGCCCTCCTTATTAAATTCTGAACACAGGGTGCCAGTGCAAATTTGCAAATTACTTGGTGTCATTGCAAGATTTTTGGCACAATGGCATGTATTGTCCCTCTAGTAAATAGCAGAGATTTTGTTTGGAGTGGTAGTGCTTAGTTCTAATTTCAAAGTTTGCCCTGCTTTAAGCTATGAGTGGGATCTGATCTTCCAAACTTACTTACCCCATGATTCTGTGGTATTTCAGATGTTAAGGTACATGTGCATGTCAAGTTGTCAGACTGTTCCTGCCCTGTCATGTTCCACACTTACTGTTGACTGATCACTGGTTACTCAGGGCTTCAGGTTACAGCTTCCATTTAAAGCTGAAGCTTTTATCATCTTTATAATATGCCACAGAATTTATTATAGAAATGGGCAGGAAGGTAAGGCTTATTTATTATCTGCTTTGCTGCAAAACCCATATTATGAGCATAAAGACAGCAATAAACAAAAGAAGATAACCTGTTCAGACCAGAAGAAAATCTATACCACAAACTCGCTGCATTGAACTGTTGTTCCAAGAATGAAGGATTTCCTTGTTATTAGGAATGTGCCAGGTGAAGTTATCAGAAAAGCTGCATTCCCCATTACCTGCTACAGAGTGTTGCACATGTGCAATGCATATTAATCCCACTTATGTCCATCAACTCAATTAAAACCTCCCCATTACTGAAATCTATAACTGGCACAGAAAAGTACCCGAGCTTAGTAAATAGTGTTCATTATGCTGCTCACTGGACAGCTCTCCAGTAGTGCCAGGTTATTTCTGGAAGGAAGTAAAATATTTTGTCTGAATATCCAGAAATTTGAAAAACATTTGGAGATTACAATCAAGGCCAATGTTTGTCTGCAAGTGTTAGTGAGAAGCTAATAGTATTACTGGATGCTTTGCAGATGCTTCATCTGGGTGCTTTGTTTTTGTTTTTGCTTTTTTTTTTAATTTTGGCAATGACACACTTTTATCATGTGTATACTGTAATGTGCATGTACAGTACATCTTTGCACAAAAATTGAAGATAAGGTCCACTGACAACAGACTTACAATGCAGAGGTGAAATTAATATATTTCCCAACTTCTGTCAGGATCTGTTTGGGAAGATCCGTTCACCATTTTTTTGGTATTTGATACCATCAGCTTCAAAATTTTACGAATAAAAGTTAACAAGCTTTTTTTTCCCCCCAAATTGTCTCCTCTAGGTTCTGTGTTGTTTGAGTTTTTCAGTTGCATCTTAGATGGACTGTGTTGTACAGCCTGAGAGATCTCTTAAATAGGTTCTGCTATTTGAACTGACTGAGTTGTGAATGAGTTCAGACTACAAAAGTCTGCTCAGCGTGAAATCCACCTCTGCATGCAGCAAATTCTTCACTCAAGATGATTATTGAACAAATTATTTTCTCAATAATAAACAGCAAGAAAATATTCTAACAGAAAAACAGAGTAGTTAAACAATTTGTCAAAATCAAAACTCTTCCAGACCACAGAAGGTAGTCAAAGTAGTTTGCCCAGTACTTCAGCCAGAAGTGCCAGTGTTAAGGTAGCTCATTTTCTGACAGAGAAGTTGTGAAGCAACTTGATTGGTGAAATTATTTTGGGAAAAGAAGGTTTATTATAAAAGATTATAAAAGTGATTTAAGCATTACAGTCAAGATAAAGGGAAACATGTGAGATGTTTGTTTTCAAACAAATAAAAAGTAAAAATAAAAAAAAAACCCTAACCCTAAAGTAAAAGTAAAAAGTAAAAATAAAAATCTGGCTGTGATTTATAGAAAGGTAAAAAAGTCTAAAAAATTTTGGAATTCAGTTTGTGAAAAAATCACAGATTCTGGGAAAAATTAGTCAAAGAAATGCATACTGAAATACCCAGAATATACTTAGAAGAAAGCATTTGAAGGACCTGCCTGAAATTTGAGAAGGTTAAATGCTGCTTTGATGTTGTGAACATGAAAATACACCCACAATTTTTCTGCAAATGAGACTGAGGCAGGAAAGCCTAACACCAGCATTGTGCAGTGTGGGAATCCACAATCCCATGATGGAGAAACACAGGGTGGACAAACAATTCACACAAGATAATATCTGCAGTTTGTAAAAGGATCACAGCACCTCACAGGCATTTAAAAGCATCAGCAGAGATCTGTAGAGGAAGAAACACCCTTCTTCCACATGGCAGCCAAGGAAATCAGCACAGCATCATAGAATCATGGAATATGTTGAGTTGGAAAGGACCCACAAGGATCATCAAATTCCAACTCCCAGCCCTGCACAGCACCATCCCCAAGAGTCACACCAGGGAGGGGGACTGAGAGCACTGTCCAAATGCTTCTTGAACTCTGTCAGGCTTGGGGCTGTGACCACTTTCCTGGGGAGACTGTTCCAGTGCCCAACCATCCCCTGGTTGAAAAACCTTTTCCTTATATCCAGCCTCAACGTCCCTGGACACACCTACAGGCCATTCCCTTGGATCTTGTCACTGGTTACCACAGAGAAGAGATCAGTGCCTTTCCCTCCCCTTCCCTGTCCACCTGAAGGTTCACAGAACACAATGGATTTTCCTCAATATTTAGGTGCACCAGAGATACCAGTATTTGCAAAGAAAATTCACTTTTGGTAGGAGTGAAACTCTGGTCATATAGAGGTTAACTTTTATAACATAACAAATTTGTGCCAGTGAGTGCTCAGATAAGGAATTATATTAAAATTTATGGAAAAGTGAAAATTTCTAATTGTACCAGAAGTAAAAGAAAATGCTTATTATTGAGCTAAAAAGACGCTAGTTCTGGATCTCAGAGACTGAATTCGTGCAATGGACAGACAATTGTTGGCATCAACTAAAAAGGAACCTAAGGATGCTTTGGGGAAATAAAGGAGCTCTCAACAGAGTATGAAATAGAGATGATAGGGTCAAGATGGTCTACAGCTCATCTACCCAAGAAAGTTTCTCTTGCCATAATTTGGGCTACAATAAGAGAAGCCTATTGCTCTAGGGAGGAAAGTATAATGAAGAAGAGCAAGTGAATGCATTGTGCTTACAGATCATGCAGAAAGCAAGCAAAACATTGACATATTTCATTTGCATACGATTGACTTGAAAATGGCATCTATCACAATGTCTCTAATGAGAAACTGAAAAAGCAGTAACACTCTGGGAGGTGACCTTATGAAACTGAGGCAGCCATATATGCATGATCATAATCTCTTCATGAAATTATTTCCTTGGAATGCCATTGGGTTGCACTTGGAGCCACAAGGCTTTTTCTTGGAAATACAAAATATTTGACAGTGTAACAGTACTAAGTTACACACAAATGATGGGGGGAAAGTGTAAAAAAATCCCATCTGGAGGCCTCAAGTAACTCAGAAATGCTGACATAAACTAAACAAATTAGGATGTTAAGTGTAAAGGTATATTCCAGTGGAACTCCCTGGGAATGTCTCCCCCAGCAGGCTCCACACATGAGGGAGCCATAAGGAAATTTGCACCTATCAAGCCGCCTGCAGCAGCAGCTCAAGAGCTTCTAAGACACACGGAGGAAGGGTAGGTCACAACCCAGTCTGAATTTAATGTGAAATTACCGTGGCACCAATGATGCACTGGAGGTCACATGAACTCTGAAGACAAGATGCCTGTGCTTGTCAGGCAGCTGTCAGAGTCACTTTGGTCTCACAGGTATCTTGAGACAGACAGAGCAAAGCAGCAAGTCCAGTATGGTTTGAGGAATGTGCTAAAGGTGGGAAGCAGTCATCGCAATGTGCAGTGAACTTGTCCTGGGTGCGAGTGACACTGCTGCACCAGATGGACACAAGCAGAGGAGGAATGGGTTTCCTCATCTGAGACAGCTGAGCTCAAGGACCTGGGACAGCAGGAATGAGGAACCTGGCTGCGGCAGAAATGACAGCATGGATGTTAAAATGAGAGATCCAAAGCTCCGTGTGAGGCTACAGCACACCTTAGGAGTTAATTGGACCTGGATAGCTGATGGTCTTTGGGATGCTGAATTACATTAGAAATCACTGATGGCGTGGCAAGAAAGGGGAGTTGGGGGAAAAGAGCAAACTTGCAGTAGGACCTTGAAGTAGACACATGACAATAAATGATTACTGGTTCCTTTCCTACTTTCACCAATCCAGAAATAATTGGTTTATAGCCCCCTCTGTTGCTGTGCTCACAATTTGGAGTGGAAATGTGAAAGAGCACTGTCTTTGTATTTCCTTTAAAAGTAGCAGGAATAGCCTCTTCCCTTGCAGGGGACAGGATAAGGTCTCCCACAACTGCTTACAGAAACCACATCCATAGGAATTAAAAGCAAGGAAAAGAATATAAGAAGGAGGCAGTAAATGTATTCTCCCCAATGGCATTTTCACAACAGGATAATTTCTCTGGCTTCAGATCCTCTGATCATAACAGCAAACCATCTGCTTGTGGAAAGAGGACACTTCAAGAAAGGATATTTGGTTTAGTCATCCTGTCACATCATATCTCTGCAGGGTTTCTTTTATTCTAGTAAAGAGGTTTTCATTTTTAATCCTGTTTTTGCACTCTTCAAAGAAACATTTAGATGTTGTTTTCATAGTTTAATCTGACAATTGTAAAAAGCATCATGAGACAAATAATCGAGCATCCTACAGAAGTATAAAGATAGTAGTACCAGCAATTGCAGTAACAATAAAGCACAACTGCAGTTAAAACATTATGGAATCAGGTACCCCAAAAGACAGTTTCAAGCATGCATAGACTCTTTACAATAGGAGTATCAGCCATGTTTAACACCAGTGGCAACCAAGGATATGCACAACACTGGTGTTTACAGGCCTGCAGTTCTCAGCTCCCTGTGGCAGATCCAATTCCTCTCCAGGATGCAATCCAAATTATGGCTCTGTGTGGCTAAATTCATAGGGCTAGCTCTTCCCTGTGTGATTGGATTTGTCCTGTGCTCATGGATGCATACACTTGCATGTTGCACAGTCCTTCATTTTCCCTCTGACCCTCCCTCTTTGAGCTGGCAGTGTAATGTAGACCAGATGGAGGCAGAGGGGCAGGCTGGTGGAACACATGTTTAATTTCTCTGATTTTTGCTGCCTTTTCCTAGTCCTCCAAGAAAACTCCTCTCTAGTAGATTAGGAGTATTTGTTTCTCCTGTTCTCCGAAGCTTGTCATAAGTTTCAGACTGCAAACAAGGACCTGACGCTAATGTTCACGTGCCTTTTTGGTGCCTTCCCCCCCATCCCTTGTTGTCATCCCTTCACACTTCCTGTCTCTAATAGTCCTCTTCTGGCTCAGCTAAGTTTGTTGAAACAAAATCCATGATGATATATTTCAGTCTGCATTCTGTGTTTCATTTGATTGACTTCACGTGTGTTTTCAGAGCTGTAGGTCAAAAGCTTCATTGCCTCCACTGCTTTATAAAGCATTCTTCTAAATAAATAGCACATACCACAGACATGCCTGATCATTCTAGCAAAATACAAAGCTATCCACACCAGCTGGAAGCTGAAGAAAACAGCACCTGCCTGCGCTCAGCAATTCTGTGTATATCTAGAGACAAAATGAAAAGTCTTGCCTCTGCTCAATCCTGGGAAAATCTACTGTGAAGTGAGGTTCAACATGAGAAAACAGGCATTTCTGAAAAAGCAGCAGAGGTTACTGTCCCATCACTGCTCATAACCTCCCTGAAGCAGCTGGTTGCTAACCTTTGTAGAACCTGGTCCTCTGAGGGTCTCTACAACATTACATCCTGAGGATGGCCTAGGTGAACCTGATATTTCTGTCCTGAGACATCAGAGAGTACTTATGATCCACAGCTGTGGAAAACTGCAAGATGAGGGGTGGATATTAATATGTGCCCATCTCTGGGTGTCCTCTAAGTGTACAGTCATGAGGTTTGAGCTCCTCAAACCAATATCTACAGAATTGTGCTGGGTTAAAAATAGCTACACCATAATTTTTCACCTCCCCCAATTAAAACATGGTAACATCTAAATTCTTTTTAATTTCTATCTGTTCAATCATATGTTTATTCTCTAAGTGTTTGTAAGAAAATATCTTCTCCTGTACTTGAGTATTTTAGAAGCCAGGTAGCTGAATAAAATTTTAATACCTAGCACTTGCTCATTTTACACACAGAAGTATGGACAGTGCTTTCTCTATTTCGAACAGGACCTGAATATAACATGAAGCAGTGAAATTTGCTGTGTATGACTTTTTTTCGCTGCCTGATGGGTGTCTTGGCTTTATGACAAGATTTTAATGTCAGTGGAAGCTGTAGCTCCAAAGTACAGTCCCAGCTCCAATGACTTCAGGTTACAGATTTGTTTGTCAAAACAGCAAAGTTCTGAATTGATCTAGCCGCAAGGCTCTGTTTCAAACAGGCAGAATTGGGAACTTGTCTGTCTAATTCTACTTTCCATCTTATTTTACATTTTAAGCTCTGCTTCAGCCTTTGCTTATTTTGTAGTAGATAATACAAGTCAAGTATGTTTTGGTGGGACTGACAACAAAACAGGAGGGAAGATTTGAGCCATGAGTTTTTGCCGTGCTGTTCAGCATCGTGGTGTGACTCCAGACATGCTGACAAATGCAGTAGGCAGGACTCCATCATCAGGTGGGTTTCAATGGTGAGCCAGGGGGCTGGAGAGGTGGCAGACTTTGCATTTTAAACATACTGCAAACTGTTGCTGCAAGATGCATGCCGTCTCCTAAAGAACCTGTGTTGGAGAACCTTGCTTAGACATGGCTTGAAGGAAAAAAGGCCATGAAAATATACAGCTGATGGAGAAGTAAAAGGCAGCTGTAAGCAGCTAATTCTCAAGCCTGTTTCCCAGGCATGTTTCTGTAAACAGCAAGAGTTCTCAAGCCTGTCTTCAATAACAAGTAAATACCTTGTCCTTGGATAAAGTATGGGAAAGCAAAAGTGACAAACATGGAGGCCTTGAGAATCTTTCATATCAGGGTGAGAGCACAAATCTTGGTTTCAATAACAAACCACAGATATTGAAAACAAAAGGAGGGGTTGGTGTTTAATCTGTGACCTATGATGAGCTCAGATTTTGCAATATGTATGAGCTTAATTAACACTGTTATAAAATATGCCTGGTGAATCAATAAATCAGAGTTTGATGCTGATCAAAGGATGGGTTGTCTCCCTTCGCTTTCCATAAACCTGATATTTCTTTTCATACTTTGTGGTATCAGACTTTGAGGAAACACCTGCAATATTAAGGCAGTGTATTTTCAAAGGTGTCTTCATTGTCATGAGTTTGGAATGATTAAATAATCTGACATTTTGTGGTGGTTTGACCAGGAAGAAGTGGGAATTCTGGGATGCTGTGGTCAAACCAATGGATGTTCGGAGTTTGATACTGACACCTGGTGTAGCCAGTGGGGTTTGGACACACCTCCGAGAATACACAGGGGTTAAAAAGCAGAGCTTCGGCCCTGGGAAGCTCTCTTGGGACGTCGAGGTGAAGAGGTCAGATCACCCTCCCCTGTCCAGCCGCTGCTGCTGGGCGGGGGAGGGGCTGCCATGCTGTAGGCCTGGGGCCTGGACAGAGATGGGGGGTGAGAAGGCCCTCGAGGATGGAAGGGTGGAAGAGCCCAGGGAGTCAGCCCTCGGGCAGCCATCCCCCCCCCCAGGAGGGAGAGAGGAGAGCCGGCGACACCGAATGTGATAGCAGCCGGCCCAGGAGGAGAAGGGGGGGGGGGAAGAGTGCCCGGCCGGAGCGGCAGCATGTGTGGGAGTGCCGCAGCTCCGGGACAGACAGAGACTGAAAGTTTTAACCCCTTTCTTTCATGACTGGGGCCTTGCAAAAATGCTAATCCTCCTCGAAGCTGAATAAGAAGGGAGATAGGAGATGAGATGAGACAAGGACCTGGCCCGAAGAACGTGGAGATGATTGAATGGGGAGAGATGATTTGGAGTGGCCTTTTGGCTGGACTTTTCTTGTGGCCATGGACTCAATTTGTTCCTGTGACACAGAGACTGCACTTGGGGGGAAGCAGTGGCTCAGAACCAGGAGGGTTCATCGTGAGGACCCCTCGGCCCCAGGGGGTTGGAAAAATATGGGGGGGACAGATGTCCCAAAGCAGAGACTGTGCCTTTTTGGAGTGAGACAAGGCATCCTTAAAAGACAACCCTAAAAGCAGCTCTGGTCCATGCACGGTGGTGAGAGCACTGGGCATGGAAGGAAGATGTCACAAGCGGCAAAAGGACTTTTCCGGGCGGTGCCGAGTGACATGGAAGTACACAAGGTTTCAGCGTGTTTCCAGGGGAAGCCTATGGAACAAGAAGGACTCCTCTCCTCTTCATGAACTGAAGTTTGAGTATACTAAAGTGTGGTGTCAGGCTGGGCAGTTGGTGATTTGGGAGAATGTATCGGATTGGGAAATTCAGGTAGTGGGGAGGTGGAAAGTGGTTTTTTGTAAGGTTTTCAATTTTTTTTTTCTTTTCCTTATAGTTTTTCCCTATTTTCCTGTAGTTTAGGTAATAAAGTGTTCTTTATGTTTAAGCTGGAGCCTGTTTTGCTTATTCCTGGTCACATCTCACAGCAGACACCAGGGTGAGGGCATTTTCATGGGGGCACTGGCTCTGTGCCAGGCTCAAACCATGACACATTTAAAGGGAACTAACACTGAATGTTGATTATGTGATATCTTGAAGGACTGTATTCACTGGTAGATGCCCACAAAGGAGAGCTGACATGTCACCTTAATGTGAAACCACCAGAGGGAACATTCATCAAGCAAAATGAAAGGGATCAAAAATCTTCTGGCAGAAGAGTCTTGTGATGGCTTGACATCTTGGACATTTGCATGAGAATCTGCTCACCTTCTCTTTACTTTTCATTAAATCAAAGTGCACATTGAAAACTCTGCCTTGCCATCTTTGCAACCCCTCTCCATTGTCTCAGTGGTCTCCATGTTCTCAGAAAATTCTGAGACTACCTTCCTCTCTAAGATTGCCTTCTAGTGCTCCCTTCTTTGCTCTTCAAAGGGCATATGGCTCTGGTAACATTTAAAGGTGCGCCTGCACAGGTGATTGATGACCCAGGTGCCCTTGGGTTTGGTACATGAATGTTACCTGGTCTTTTTATTGTCAGGGAAAGCAGGAAATACAAGATCAGGAAATTTCACAAGTCACACAACTAGATCTGAACATTTCTTCCTTTTCTTCCATCCTTTGACTTTACTTGCTTGTGTTAATGACTGCTGACACCAGTGTGATCTCTGATTGCCTTTTATTTGCCTCTGAGTAATTAACAACAGGACAAATGCTCAGGACCTCAACAGTTTCTTGCTCAAATTCAATTTTTGAAAAAAAACTTTCATAAAAAAATAGGAAGATCCTTGCTGAGCCAAATCCAGCAAATCCAACACCCTATCTCTGGCAGTGGCTAAAGGAATTACTTCAAAACCAGGATAAAATTTGGTATGTTCACAGAGGACCCTCAGTGTTCAGTTAAGGGCTTCCTGTATTTGTTTTTTTCCTGAAAGATTTTTTTTCTGTCTCAAATTATGCCTCTTCTCTAATGACAATCAAGTCATAACTCTCCAACCTATGGATGAAAAAAAAAAAAGAATTTACTAAAGTGATGGAAATTTTGAAGATGTTTTATACCTTAGGAGTCCAGTCTTTCCACTTGGGAATAAATTGCAAGGTTTAGTTTCTTAATCAAAACATTTCTTACTATAACAGAAGGGACCCAGTCATCTGCAATGCTGTCCTGGGTTTGTTATGTAAAAGGGAAGGGCACATCATCATGATTTCCTTTTCTCTGGTTTTGCCTTTTTAGCATATGATAGTATTGCCACAGTCAATAGCTAATAATTTGTTTCTCTGAAATACTCTTTTGGGACACTTTGGATCTTGTAGGAGATTTTCCACTGGAAAAAAATAACAGAAGGCATTACTGTGGAGGTGGCCAAGCCTTTTACTTCCTGAGAGCATGAATCAGGATCCCAAATTTTGTAATACAAAGTTCTTTCAGTTCCTCCTCCTTCATGCCTCAAGTAGGGTACCATCCTGTGGGTAACACCATGTGTGCTCCAGGAATATTTCAGTGCTAGCCAGGAGAACTTTACATGCACTCTGAATCTAGACACTAGTGAATCCTGTGAGAGCTCTGCATTCCCATGCAGTACTTAAACAAGGTATATAAACTTCTTTAAATAAATTCAGGATCTTTGTGATCACATTGGTTATTTTGCATGTATAGTAGATAATTTTGCAAGTCATCCTTGGAGCTGAGAGCTGCTGAGTAGATTTCACAGAGTGACAATGGCCTCAGGACCCAATGGCAGCAGATCTCCCCGGACTACCTGAGAACCTGACCTGGCTCAGCACTCTGGTGTTGAACATTTGCAAGTACAAACTGTGACTTTTCAAAACACTTGCTTGCTTTCCATTAGGTAGACATTTCCTTTTTAGATTCACTTCTGAGCCTGAGGCGTGTGGGCTTTCTAAGGTGAAAAAGGGTTGAACAAAAGCAGATTTTTTCAGCTTTTTTTCATGATTAACTGTAAAAAAACAGTTTTCAAGGAAAGGGAAAACAGCATGTCACTTCACCTGGAAGCACTTGCCTTTTGAAAGCTCAGCACTTGCCATTCTGTGATAATCTGCTGCAGTATTTCCGCACCTCCTGATATTGGCAAGTGTTTAGGAGAACTCAGTGTAAAGTAAAGGATTGAAAAGAGTATTAAAGCTATCTCAGTTTACCAAAATATGACATATTTAGGAATTCCTTGCAATTTTATTATACTGATATACCTAGAATGGTAAAGGAAATACTGACTCTGTAAGATCATAACTACAGTGTCCTGGGTTGACTATATGATGCTTTTATCCCCAATCGTCTCATTCTGTTTATGTTGAATAATAATAAGTTTTGTACCTTTAAGAGTGTTACAGAGAGTAAAGGGGGAGAGAGAAGAAGCGCGCAGTTTGTTTTCAGACACTGCACTCACTCCTCCACATTCCTGCTCCTGACTGTGTTGTCTGCGGACAGACAGCGGGACAGAGAGCTCTTCTTTTGCTTTTTAGTTAATGTTAGCTAGCTGAGGCAAAGAAGTTCCCTGGACTGGTTTTTTTCCCTTTTCTTTGGACCTCTTGGAACTGCTCTGGACTGAACACCCAGGAGAGCACCGGCAGCTGCAGCTGTGGCCCACTGGGCCGGCCCTGGCCTGCGACAATTCCAGCACTGAGAGACTGATCAGAGACTGAGTGAGCTGCTGCTTGAACCCGGGGTTTTCTCAGTTTGTCATCTCTTTTAGAGTGGCAAGGGGTCTCATTGTTTTGATACTGTTTTGGTCTTATTGTTTAATAAACAGGGTTTTTTTTCCACCTTTCTCCAAGGAGGTATTTTTCTTTCCTCCCGGACCAGTTGAGGGGGGGAGGGGCCGATTGGATCTGCTTTTCCCACCGGAGCTCCTTTGGGGGGATTCTTCCCCAAACTTGCTCTAAACCTGGACGATTGGGGATAAAAGCATCATATAGTCAACCCAGGACATACAGTAATTTCTAGAGGGTAGAATACATCCCTCATTCCAGTGCTCTTTATTTTTGTAGCTGTCTTTATTCCTGGGAATGTAATAAAGTGTAGTTTCTAAAAATTCCATTGAAACCACTGTTGCATTTACAGTTATGCAACACACTTATTGTACAGTTTCACAACAGGTGAAGATAGAAAAAAAGCAGTAATTAAAAAAATCTATTATTGTAAAACAGAATGTCTCATCCAAGAAACCCTTTGGGTTTAGGAAAAAATCAACAACCCACAACACCCATAAAGCTTAATTCAGCCTCTTGGTGGAAGCAACTCACTGAAGCCTCCCGGGATGCTGGAGGGTGGCAGCACTTGGTTGAGAGAAGCAACGTGGTGCAGTCTGCTCTGCTTACATAGGGCACACACACAGCCTTCCCTCATTAGACATGAATATCCTCACCACAGGTCAGCCCTCTGTCTCAGGACCTCTCTCTGTTTCCTGATCCGCAGGGAGCACTTAAATACTCCTCTCCCTTGGCCCTGGCAATACCATCTATTCTGCAAAGTAAACAATCTCCAGACTGGGAAACCACAGGAAGCCCTTTATAACACTTAAGCTCTCTTACGTGACCATTTAACCCTTTAGACAGGCAAACAAGAAATTGTTTTGCAGACCACATGACCAAATTGAAACTCTGCATCCCTCAGTGAAGGACATCGACTCTTTCACCCACTGCTATCTGGTTTTTCACACTGCAAGGAGATACGATTTGGTACCAATTTGTTTCAGGCAGTAACAGCTGGATCACAACAACAAAAAAACACTTATTTTGGAAGATAGCTTCTGGCAACATAGAGCATTTGCTGTGTGAGTCAAAAGTTGTTCAGGAAAGCTACATAGCTACACTGACATGGGAACATATTTTAAATAACACATATACACACAGCTCAAGGGGCTTTCTTAGCTTGGGTGGTTGTCACCAGAGGAATTATCAAATTTTCAGACTGGCACTAGCAAGTGGGGTGATAGAGCATCTGTCTGCTTCAACTATAGAGACAAGACCCATGTGGTCAGAATTTGTTAAGAAAGTGGTTTATTCATTGAAGAAACAAAAGATTGACTGAAATTACTTGTATTTATCTGATGAAGCATCTTGCCAAAAAAAGGATGATGAAAAAATCAAGCAAATGCACAAACTGAATTGTTTCCAAGTTTTGTTTATATGTGTAGCTTCAGTGTGATATGAAAAGGGAGAAAGAAACATTCAAAAATTACATGAAGCCTTTTGCAAGTTAAAGAATGAACTGGATGTTTTCTATTTTGTTTTGACCCACAACAATTGCTTTTCCAACTGTAATGGTGGGACAATGACTTAGAAAATCAATTTGTTCATCTCTAGTCATTAAGTGTGTAATGAAGCATTCAGTGTGGTTTGTGGCCACAATGAATAAACAACTTATTCAATGTCATTAACATTTTTGGTCTGTGAACTCATGAACACCCGATAGTACTCTTTGTTGTGCAGATCATGTGAGCTGTCGTCAGCATGAATCACTGTCAAAATTCAAGATAATATTTTACTCTTATTGAGCATTATAAGCACTTCTTTATTGCAGAATCTGAACAAAACAGTCTGGGAATGTCATCTAATGATATACATGTCTTTTTGGCCAGTGGAATATTTGTTGGATTGTGCTGAACTGTCCATTAAACTAATGAGAAAAAAACCATGTATAACCAGGTGTAGCAGGAAAAAATGTCTGCATCATCCTGCCATGTGGTTTTGCTGCATTATGTAGATGTCTCCCATATTAAGCTGTTGCAGGTATCCTATGGTCACCCTGAGGATGAATTTTAATTGAACACTGTATTTAATAGTTTAATTATTAAACTTATGGCACGTATTTTACATGGAAAAAGTGATACGTACGGCATGAAATTATAATTTGATTTCCAGATCACCTTCTCCATAATAGCACAGAGGGACTTAGATTGCACCCACAATCCATCTAGCTGGTATTCTCTGATAAGCTCTCTCAGTTACTGATTTTAGTAATGATACTGAAAATACAGCTATTATTCACAACTCTATAGCTGGTATATAATCAAAATCTGTCCAGACACCAGAAACCCTCAGCATGATTCAGGCATATGACTTGAATACATGTTAGAGGGTAAGGGCTGTTTAACACCGAGGAGCTGCACACTATGAAGTTCTAATGCTAAGCAGACATGTCTGATTGAAAACCTCAGAAACTGGGAAGCAATCCTGTTCCTGTTTCCCTCATTTGTCTCAGAGCATTATAGCAAGGGGTGGTCTAAAGTTGGAGTTGTTGCTGACTGGATGCTTTTTTTATATTATCCAGTAGTCTTAACACAGCTTTACTTGTTATCTGGACAAACTAACTAATTATTCTTAAATTATTCTGAATATTTTAATGTGCAAAGTTGCTTGGTTGAACTGACTTGAGCAGTCGCATGATCCCGTTGGCAAATAACCTTGATTGGAAATAAATTCAAATCTCCTCTTAAAAATCCATCATTCCCTGTTGATACAAGAAATCACCTGCCCAGACATGAAGAGATAAGGGATAAAGTTTTGCTTTAGTAACAATATTAACACACAACTTTGAATTAATCAGGCTGGTTATTATTACTTGAAAATTGCCCCATCCCCCGTTGAGTTCAATTTCTGATATAATGAATACATATTTAAGCACCTTCATTTTCTTTCTTGTCACGGCTGTTTTGCTTTAAACTATTTTGCCTGGGACATTTAATAAATTCAAAATAATTTTACCATCTCTATTTCACTTAGGACACAAAGATTTAAAAATCCAGAGAAAAAAATACAACAGAGGTATTACCTAGGCACATTATTTGAAGATATGTAGTTTATAAATCAACATGCTCAAGGACAACTCAATGACAGAGATTTTCTTCAAACCTCACTAGGACAGGGATGACACGTGCCCAGGATGTTAACATATACTTGATATTCAGAAAAATAATTTGACTTGTAAAAGGGAAGGAAATGAGTCAACAAGTCTAAGAGTACCAAAATCATCCCTACACCTCATCACAGAGTGCATCCCTTGACTACACATGGCCTAATTTAGTAATTCCACATGATGCTGTGTGGATATGCCACACCACACCTGAAGCAGCACTCTTTCCTTCACATCAATCTCATTTAGCTCACAACTAGGTCTTAAGTTGATTATCTTTTGTCCCTTCTCTTGCAATATAGATAAGCTGTACTGTGTACCTCTCCCGACTCAGTCTCCGCTTCTAAATGACCTGTTTGTCTCTGCCAGCATCTGAAGTTCCTTAGGCTGTGTCCTGCACAGGCATAGGAAGACCTCCTGGTGGGAAAAGTGCTGAGTGCTTTCACTCTGCATCATTATTTCCTGAATAAGTAGGCATAGTTTGCTCTGTGTCAGTTCAGTCACCTTCATGCTAGAATAATGGGGATTTTAATTACATGATGTTAAACCTCTCTCTCTGATGTTGCCATGTATTGGAAGGCTCATCATCAATTCAGCAGTCGATTGAGGAAACCTTGGATAATGAGAGTTTATTAACCCAGGTTAATGAGCCCTAGGCAAAAATGAGGGATTTTGCCCAGCTGAAGAGGAGCACTGAACACAAACAAGGCTACATGAGCAGAACTCAACCCTCTTGAGATCTGCCCAGGAAATGACAGAGCATTTGGTAGAAATACCAGCAACTGAATGCTGAAAGCAGAACATCTGTGTTCTTGGGAGCTACATTTTTTAATCCTGTCCTCCAGACCTCTGAGGAGAGGCAGTTATTCCAGCAAGAGCACTGGCAAACAGGGAGGGGCACGGCTCAGAGGAGCAGCAAGCAGGATGAGAGGGGGCTCCTTCTATTGCCCACCTTGGAACTGACAACATCTGTGCTCCCTCTTAGTCCTTGGATCTCATATGCTGTCCTAGGTGCAGAGAGGTGCAAAAAATCTGTGGTACTAAACATAAGCTAAGCAACAAGCTACCTTCCTTCCCTGGGGGACAATCTTCTGATAAAACAATATCCCCCTCCCATAAATTCACATAGGTTCTGTAGAATGACTTACCAGGGATAGGGAAAAGGGAGAAATCCCATGACATCTGGAACCACTATCAGCTGTACAACTTCAGCCTCTCATGCACATCTCCTGCCCTGCTGTTCTATCCTGGCCAGGCATCAACAGGTAAGGAGGTGAGAAACAAAAAAACCATTGCAATAGGAAGAGCATTTATTTGATGCTCTTTATTACAGCTACTCACTCTCAGTTCATAAAGGAGTGTGGATTTTTTAAATTTGTTTTGGCTTTTTTTTCTGCACTCTTTTGAATAGTTGTATGCGCAGCTGCAATAGCAATAATATTATTTCAGAAGTTGTTTATTTATTTGCAAGTTGTCATAAATGTCAATCACAGCTAGAAAGAAAGACAGACATTAGCAAACAAAGGAAAAATGCACGAACTTCTGTGATGTGAAATACTACTCTTTCCTGTAATAAATGCATTAACCATTGAAATCATAACTGAGTATCTGCAGTTCAAAAAGATGGTACCAACAGATTCCTGGATCCACATTTTTGTGTCCAATCCCTTTACTATGAAGTATGAGAATGGCAAATAATTCAAAATTACTTACTAGGCTGAAATCTTTGGTTCTGAAGTCAGCAAAAGATTTGCCCTTGTTGTCAGTTCTGGGAATTTGTGTATGTGTTACATTTACTTGTCAGCTCTTGCTGTTGGCAAAATTCAAATGGATACAAATTCTTTAAGCTAGTGGATGGAAGGCAAAATGGCCCTAGAGAAAATGACTCTTGATTTTATGAACTTAAGAAAAAGGAAGTTTCTACTTCATATTTTTGCATCTATTGCAAAATATAACTCATGAATCAAAGTATCTTACCACCTTCCCTGTAGGGAATCTTATCAATATTCAAAGAAGGAAAAAAGGACTGCCTAAAATATCAAATGCTATGAAATACCTGCAACTTTTGAAATTAAATTTAAATCATTCAGTAAACGGCTGAATGAATCGTATATGGCCTGAAGAAAATTAGGTGCATATTATTCTTATTATTCTTAGTCTCAATGTATGCAAAATTTTAAAACTATGATTCAATGGAAATAATGGCAGCTATGCCAAAAATGTGTCTGAGACATATTTGAATAAGTTTATTGTAAAGTCAGCTGTAAAACTTCCATTGTGCTGCTTCTTCAGAAGGCAAAATCTTGCAGTTCTTATTAAGCAAAGCACACACACATTCATACATAGAAATGGTCCACAGGTGTTTTCCAAAATTAGAAACTTTTAAAAAAAGAATTATACAGTTTGTCATACAGTTGATGACAAACAGAAGCTCTGCATGGCCATGGGTAAAACCTTGCCTGCACAGGAAAGTTTTCTTTGTGCAATTTTTCTCATAAGATTTATGCAAATGTTATGACAGGAACACACCAGTGTATTTGTGAGGATGTGCCACTTTGAGATGACAGCAGATCCCACAGGGCATTTGGGCTCTTGGAGAGCCCAAACTGAGGTGGCTGATCCAAGTTCCTGACAGTCCTGCAGCAATTCCAGTAACAGAGAGAAGTCTGTGTGGAACTCACTGGAGCTGCAGCAGAACATCTGTGCTGGAAGAGACATCCATGAAGCCACCATCACCTCATGTACGTGCATATGTATGGATATATGTTTGTATTTATAAAATATCTGAACAGACTGGTGTTTGTACCTCAATTACTGCTGTCAGGAAGGTGGCTACTGCTGAACAGTGCCATTTCATGAGCTGTGTAGGAGTGTTTAGAAAGGCACAGGGGATTTATACTAGATTTACAGTGAAGAGCTTCTGCAGCCTGGAACATGCCTGCCAAAGGGGTCTTGCTTTTCGCCCCTCACACTCTTAATCCAAAAGGTAGAAAACATAATTGCTTTCCCATGCCATAAGGCATGACAAAAGCTATACAAGCCCATGTGGCAACCATCTTTTCTATAGTCTGGGGTATGTGTGCATGTTGTAGAATAATTTCCTAGCTCTCCATGAAAGACCCCAGTAGTCAAGTACTCCTGTGAGGGAGGGAGGGGAACTTTGAAGGTTTGAATTGGAGGATGTAAGGAGCAAAATAAATAGAGTAACACAAGGAGTATTTTTAAGTCTACATTAAAATAGCCACACACGTCTTCAAATTTTCTGATGAACTTTAGGAATGTAACTGTACTGTAGTATTGATAATTCAATTCATAAAATCCAAAGGTAGAAAAAGAGCTAAGGGTATTGATTAAACTGTGAACAAGTATGCCATTCCTATTTTTATGGCTGTAGCTACAATAAACATAGGGCAGGCTAAAGTTTTAACCTGTTCGTTACCAGCACCCAGAGAAGGCTCCAGATCAGGAGCTGAGAAAAATTAATAATTTAGGAATACAGAAGCACGTGCAGCAAATCATTAGGGTTTTTGAGATTACAAAGCAGAAATCCTTCCAATCTCAGTAAGCAAAAGATAAAATACAAAGAAGTACCAGTTCCTTAGTGTCTACATTATGTTAAGAGGCTTATGAATTTGTGGGCTCTTTAGGAGGCTGACTGGTGGAGAGCGAGGTACTGTGGCAGAGAGGCGCGCTCACTTCTGTCCTCAGAACTTGTTCTGGAGCTGACACTGCTTTCAACTCCAATTAGCTTACTCAAAATCATAGCCCTGACCTTTTTTCAAAGAACTGTTATGTATGAATACACACAAACTGTGCTAGAAAAAAAGTGATGATTCAGTGAAATATGGTCCTGTGAGCTTTTGGTACTAGAAAGACACTCCTAGGAGTGATGGAGGCCAGCTGGTGCTGAGCACTGCTGCCAGAAGAAGATCTGGGGAGTGAGAAACCCCCCCCCCCCCGACTGTTCATAAGGAAGCTAGCTACTTAAAATACTGATGGCATTTTCCTTCGGATGTAGTGTTAAGATCCTTCTGGCTTCACATGCTAATTGAGAGAGTGATAAAGGGAGGGTAACCTCCACAGCCCCCCTCCTGTTTTAAACAACTCTTTTATATATTTAGGGTGATCAGCAAGGTCTAGATATAGACTTTGTGCAATATTATGAAATATTAAAGTTGACTAAATGCTTAATTGCACATGCAGGCTCCTTGTAGATCATCTGACAGGCCCTAGTGGTCCTGGTGATGTGGAAAAAGAAAGGTTCCTTTGCCAAAGGATGTGATGTGTGTTTCCCATTTCAAACCAGGATCACTGCAAGAACATCTGAGTCATGTGCCATAGACATCCCACACAACCTGTTAAACTTTGCCTATCCCTTTTGGCCTAACAACCTTGGAGACCCCTTACCCATTCCACTGAACCACAGCCCATGGCTCTTATCACTCCAAAGTTGAAGCTCCTGTTTATTTCTAACTCCACATATCCATCTTGGATCAGAGTTTCACATAAGTTCTTGGCACATACCAGAACACCCATCCCCTTTGACTCAAAACCTATCCAGAGCACCACCTAACTCTGAGTCTCCTGAGCTCTTCCAACCTTCTGCTCCAAACCTCTTTCTGCCTAAGCCCCTCAGCTTCCCTGCTCCTCCCTCCCAGACTGCCACTGTCATCCCTCAGCACTCCATGGTCAGGAACGCCAAACACTGGTGTCCTGGCAGTGGTGGCTGCTCAGCTCTCCATCTTTGGACCCCTCACCTCTGCTTGAACCGTCTGCCAACATCTACACCCACCACAATGAACTTCCATGGGACTTTGATCCCACCTTCCTCCCCTACAGCACCTCTTCCCTTACTGCTCCCCCAGAGGGAATGACCCAACTCCTGCATCTCACAGGGAGAGCCTAAGTACAGGTTGCAGTTCCTACAAATATACTTTAAAAGGATGCAAAGAATAAAAAGTAAGATCTATTTTAGGAAAACCAGATGTATTTAGACCCTGTATTTCCTTACTTTTAGTCTACAATTAGACCTGGAACTTCCTTTTTTACAGGATTTGAAAAATAAAACTGGAGAAAATGCACATGTATTATTTTCCATCCCCCCACTCTCTGCCTCTAACAACAAAGAAAGCATTTTAGGTTTATTTTCCCCTCTTTAGTCCTGTGTTTGTGAAGAAGGTGGGGGAGGTGGAAGGAAACTAAGACCCAAAGAATTAGAGGTTACTTGTTCTTCTTTGTAAATAATTGCCGTGCCATTGACTGAGTGCCCTGAAGCCCAGCTGCCTGCTGACAGACTGTTGTGTCAGCAAAAATCTCTCTTCTTTTGCAGGAGGCTTTAAAGTCCTGATGGGTGGAACACAAGGCAGAGTACAAAAACTCACTACCAGTTCTGGATAGCACACAGTTGTTTTTCAAATTAAAACATTTTTTTCCTTTCCACTTACACCAGGGGCGCTACCTTAGTAATGCTTGTTTATCCATTCTTCCTTTCTCATGGAGGATGCAGAGCTCTCACTGAACCCTTTTTTTCTTCCCGTTGAGATCTATCATTGCAATCAGAATGCAGCTTATTCCACCACTTTATTAAACCTGTTTTCACCTTTGGAAAAGACATTTTGTTCTCCTCTATTTATAGCACATTAAGACACTGTGCAGATACAGTTATGGATCAACACCTTATTAATCCTTTTTTTTGTGATAAAATAGCTGTGTGAGGAGGTACAAGGACCTCACAGATAACAAAACCCTGCTAGGTGCCTCATTTAGACCTTTTCCTATTCAAAAACTCCTTGTTCTGGTACAGGAACATGTGCTTCCTTTTAAGCTGTACATGCTAATTGTCCTCCTAGCCTCACATTGTTAAAGACTGGGACAAAAAACCCAGGGTACAACAGAGCTTACAGCAGGAGAAGTACACTGTGCATTTGAAAAGCTATGGAGTCAAACTGAAACTGAACCACTAGAAGATCATCTTTTCCAGCCTATAGAGCTTTACATGCTAGAATAAAGCAAAATGGAAACCTGGTCTGGAGTTCCTGAGTTCAGCAAAGGTCTGAACTAAATTTTCAGCAAGTGGTGGCTGAAAACTGACAAATAAATCCAGCTAGGGATAGCACACCACTTCAAGTAAGCCTGAAAGCCTTCACTAACACAGTTCAGGTGGTGGAGGATCTACTGCACTCCTAGACAAGATGCTGTTGTGGCTGATAGCACAGATCACTCTTTTCTGGTCAGAATTGGTCTTTCAACAGGAAGAGTAAGGGCTCTCTAATATCACTAGAACAACTTTCTGAATGTATGGTCTCCAAATCAAACTTTGCCCATTTTTTAATGGAGAAGATGAGTGGTTTGTCCAGTGAAATCATCAATAATGTGAGGCTCTTCCCTGTTCAATTATCCCATTCCATGGAAGTTCAGAAGGTGTGCAAGTGGCAGTAAAATCAAGCTTGATGTTTTGGTCTGATTCTTCAGTGCTGGTGTGAAAAAATGACAACATAGCACTTCATGCTCAAGGTAAGCCCTGTTCCTCTAATGTAAAGAGGGAGAACATTATTTCCTAAATATTAACCTTTCAGTCTGAGAGAAAAAACACCCTCATTGTCACTGCAAAAGTAAGCATTGAGGGTCTTTGTACATCTTGTACACCAGAATCCTTTTGACTACATCCAAAGCAGGATGTCTTTTGTAATGAGCTACTTTAGCTGAAAATAAACAGCATTTCCAATTAGAAAAGACGCTGATGTGAATTTGGTGATGAGGGAAGTGATGGAGCTGATCATGAAACCTTGCTTAGGGCAATGGATGCCTTGTGTTATTTGGCTGAGAGAGGTTGTGCCTCTCCATCCATCTCTCCTCCTCCTCCATCCAACCAAACCACCATCCCATCCCACAGATCACAACAATATCCAATGCAGCTGTCTCTTCTGTGAGGCCAGCAGCAGCAGCCAGCTCACAAGTGTGCCCTGCAAGGGAGGGAGGATGTGTATAAAACAAATTCTGTGGAGACACAGAACCAGCACTGGCAATGAACTTTGTGATTTTCAAAGATTCTCTTAAAGCTGAGCATTAAGGTCCTGTGACATTGCATGAAAGCCTGGCTTTTATTTAAATGGAAATGGATTTTTTTCCAGCGTTCATGCAGCCAACAAAATCTTGAAGGCATTAACTGCAAGCACCTCAAAGACTCAAAACCTAGACTGCAAATGCAAAGTAAGGGTTTTAAATCTTTTTTTGCACAGCCATATCTGCTAAAAAAAATCCATGGGGCTAAGGAGATAAAAGAGAGGAGGAGTGTTGTGGAGTTTTTGGATGTTTTCAGAGGGAGACAGTAAGCATATTATGAAGCAGCTGCTTTGACTGGCAGTCTCTTGCCCACCTGGAGGAGAGGACCTGCTGTGAGCTTTCCATGCACTCCTCAAAGAAAGCCAGGTAGAAAGCAGCAGTAGCACGAGGGCTCTGGGTGAAACTCTCTCCCCTTTGATTCCTGTGCTTTGTGCAGAACTCCTGCAAAGTTGAAAAGCACTGGGGAAAACAGTGTGGTTTTCTGCCAGAGCACAGCTCCAGCTGGGGAGCTCAGGGATCTTTTGCTGTTCCTGGTTTTTGGTCAGAGGAGTAATAGTGCTGCAGTCCACCTTTCACCTCATGGTCACAGTCTCTGATTTCCCTGACACCAGGACACCGGGGGTGTGTGTGGGGCTGCTCAGGAGAATGGAGAAAAAGGCTCTGTGGTTCTCCCCTCCCTGCTCTTACCATCAGCAGTGCTCACTCCAGCATTACCAAAGGATAAATAGACCTTCAGCTCAGCAGCTCCTGCCCTCACCCACCAGGCCTTCACTGTGTCCTCTGCAAAAGAGTCACAGTGCCTCTAAGGAGCAGTGATGGATCAGTGGGGATGACTGAATGCTCCATGCTTTTGATCCACCAAACTCTGCCATGGTCATGCTTAAATAAGCACGGGGAGAAACACTGTCAGTTTTCCACTGAATTTCAGAATTTACTACATTTTTACTAGCATCTTGTTTGCTTGAATATGTTTATTTTTATCCTTCAGGCAAATATTTCTGTCTCCTGTGAACCTTTCATGTAAATCAACAGAGGCATTTGGCAAGCTATATCAAAACTGCAGCTTTACATATCGCTGAAGCGGAAAATAAATGGAAATAATTACTGATGTCTCCAAGTACAGATTTGTTTCCAAATGAAATGTGTAGCTTGGAAAGGGTGGGCAGTATATATCTAATGATTTCCTGTTAGCTTACATAGCATTGGCTCAGACATTTTTATTTCATTCCAGGATTAGTTTTTTGCCTCTTTAGGGGGAGATCAGGGATAGATAGTGGCTGTTTGTTTGCTCATTTCAACCATTTTGAACAGAATCAGATCTTCAGTTAGTTGATAAACCACTTCCCAACAGGAAACTTATGTTTGATGTGTTGCTGTGGAGCTAATTTACATCATTCTGACACTGAACAAAAAACCTGCCCAACTAACCAACCAAAAAATCCCCCAAAACTCAACTAACAAAAAGAGAGACAGCATTAGCTGTTCTGCTTCACAAAATGTCCCATCGTGGCAGTGTAACAACACTCCAGTTTGTGAAGCTCTGCTGTGCTTTAATGATTGTAGAAATGCAAGGGAAAAGTCAGCTCATGACTGAAAGTACAAAAAGGTAGATTAAAAAAAAATGACAAATAATTTTCAAGTTGATGGTTTGCTGCATTTTATCATGTTCAAACAGCATTTTGAATCTTTTAAAGGACGCAAGATCTGCTTCACATGCAACAACAGCTGAATGGCAAAGAAATCAGAAGGGATGAAAGCCTTCACCTGTATCACATCTTCCAAATCTGTCCCTACTGAGGTGGCAGGTTTCTCAAAAGGATGTAATCTACACAGAAATCGACAGATGTTTCATTGTTAGTGAAATGTTCCTGCCAAGAGTTATTTCACATCTTCTTACAGTGTGCCAACCAGCCCAGATCAAAGAGGCCTGCCTTGAAAACAGAGCCTCCAGGGTCTGGGGAGAGGTGGCATGGGCTTGCCTCTCTGGGCTTGGACACCACGTCCCAAATATACAAATATCCCAAACAAAGGAGACAATGATTCTTGCCTGTGGTTACCACAATCAGCTTTGTTTTGCTGGTGACATAATTGAGCATTCACTGCACTGAAATCCTTGATTGCTTGCCCCTGTTTATGCCAGAGGCATGGATATTTACTGGCCAGTCCAGGGCAATTTGGGCAGACTCAGATCTGAGGTACTGCTCTGAGGGTAAACTGCAGCCTGACAGCAAACTGCTCAGAAGTGCCTTTAATTCATGTATTTATTTTCAACAATGTAAGTGTCCAATAACACACTCTGCTGCTGACAGCTAATTTCTGAAAATCATGTTCTGATGTTATTACAGAATTTGTACTATGTAAAACTTCCAATTAAAAAAAAAATCATCAAAGATTACTAATTTGCAAAGTCTCCTTTAAGCATGCAAACTTATTTCCTTCCTGATTTTTTCTTTCACTCTCTCTAAACCTGGTATCTTACAGATGTACTTTCTGCACAGGCTTCAAAGAAAAGGAATGCATTACTACAAAGGGTTGTTTTTTTCTCTTTTTTCCCTCTGTATACACAAAGCTGGGCAATCCTTAGAAGTAGATACCAAACAAATTTACTCAAGCTAATAAAAATGTTCACTTATTTTGTTAGTTTAACAAACATTCTTCAGCTAGTTTGCCTAGAATATCTTTGCAAAATAAGTGAGCTCAAAGGAGTGCAAGCAGTCAAAATAAAATAGTTTAAACATTTGAATTAATTTTATCACAGACAGCAGGAATTTAGTGGTAAAGTTATTTATACATTCTCAGGCAATACTGTTCAGGTGTAACACCTCTGTAATAAAGACAAATCTAAGTTATTTTCATTGTCTTTTAAGACAGTTCAAATGGAATGTATTTGCCTTCCTCACTCAGGAAAGTGTGTAAAGGGTCTAGCTCTTTAAACGCTGTTGTTCCAGTTTCGGAGTAGAGAGGCTATAAAACAGGGGTGCTTCATTAAAATACCATAGCTGGCACCTCTCAGAGGCACAGGAAAGGAATATTCACTGAGTAAGTAACACATTATAAATTATAATTGAGATTCAATTCTCCCAGGGAGAAGAGAAGGTAACTTGTCATTTGAAGTGTTGTGAGTTTCTGAGAGTGGACCAGGAGTTTAGAGGGTATAATGATATCATTAAGAAATGCCCTTGCAAAGCAAGCAAAATTATACTGTGCTGTTTCTTGAAAACCACAGGAACTCTTTATTGTTCTGTCAGCAGCAGTTCAAAGAGCTGTGTGACCCCATTAACATTCATTCAGGCATGTATAACAAATTGGAGGGGGGAAATTTCTTGAATAGTTAATTATATTTTGTGTGTTTGAATACCTAACACTGTTAGCCATAAGAGCTCAGCATCATAGAATGCACACCTTGCACACCTGGTTTGCCTCACAGCTTTATTTTTCTTTTAATATTTAGAGGAGAAAGCAGTATCAAAGGTAGAGAAATAGCTGGGAGGTTGGAAAGTGGAACAAGTAGATAATGGCTAGCTGATTTGATGGCTGTGGTTGAACTCCTCCAGTATTTGCTGTCCTTCTTCCATGGGCGGCAAATATTAAATGATGAGAAAATCCTTTGAACACACATATCCATGTCAGATAGGAATATGTGCGGTGATACGCTCTAAAAATAAGCTAGAATCTTACAGGAAAACCAAGCTGATCTCACTTTTGATAAGACACAGCTCTTGAGGCCAAAGTATGTATGCATTTATTTATTTATTTATTTATTCATTAATTTATTTATGTGTGAAAAGTTGTTCCAAAAACTCTTTCACACCCAGTGGTAAATGACTACAGTCCCCACACTGCAGTGATCATGGACTCAGTTTAAGCAAAGACAGTGGCCAGCAACAGAAACTGAAGTTTGCCTGGTTGGTTTTGAATGCAAAAGTTAATTTTTTGTTTTTTTAGAGAGAATGATTGGTAGATATTGTCTCCAATGCTAACAGGAAGCCCAGTTACAGTGATTAATTAAGTCAGAAGCTTTATCTGTACCAATTAATTAATTTCAGTTCCACTGCAGATTCAGGAATCCTTATCTCTTTAGGACCATCTCCTTGCAGCTTCCCTTGCACTTGGCAATGAGATTGATAAATTATGTGATAAAGGCAAGGACCATCACAAGGAGTTTAATGCTGTCTGTGTTATACTGAGGAGATATTGTTTCCTCAGAATTCAACTCAGGTTCTCTGTATTTCTGAGGGACACCAAACAAAGTTTGGATTGTCAGTGGGACTCTTCAGAAAACTTCACACAGAAGTTGGACTAGGACCCTCTGTAGCAACTACAGGTATCCATTTACATAAACATTCCCACCACACCACAGGAAACCATTTCTTCCAGACACTGGGCATATATGCTACTGAGCACACTTACTAATTCAAAAATGCTAAATCCTAAATTCTCTTGGGAAATAGAAGAATAAAATTTATCTTAACCCTATAAGCCTAGGCAAGCTTGCATTCTATTTTCAGTTCATGGAAATTTCTGCTGTTTTCCTCTGTAATTCTTACACAGCCATCAAGGACTTTGCTCATCATATATATATTCATACTTCTGTCTTTCTTCTGAAAAACTGTCAATCTAATGACCTTCCAAATGTATCTGCTATTTGAAGAATATTTGCATTGGAATTATACTTGTGTTAGCTGTGTTGTTTCTTTGCTGCATTTTTATTGCATGTAGATTGGAGTTGGTCAGAAAGCCTCCTCTGAAATGGAAATTATTTTTATTACCCTTTGGCCTTTCTTTAAACTGATTCCACTGCAAACAGTTTGTAACAGTGGGAGTGTGCTCAGACTGAAAATCAGAATTACATTCAAATGGTCTAATGGTCTAATATGTCTACCAGAAAGGGATGAAAAAAACATCCTCATCTAATAAGAGGAAGTTTTGAATTATAGGGAAGTAGAACTACTGGATGAATTTCCACTGAAATACTTTTTTCCTCAGAAAATGTCCATTTGCTGAAACCAAAGCTTAGTGGGGGCAAGGGATAGAGATGAGGGGAGAAGGAAATAGGCTGAATATTTCTCTTGGTGTTTTCAACATTCCTTGGAAGACTGCGGTGTTTGAGGTTGACATTTTTACATCAAGAAACTCCTGCTATTCAGGAATGCTTGTTTAATTTTAAGGTTCCACATGGTTAAGAAGAGACACAAAAGTATTTGAGAACAGAATGGAGTTCTTCAAGATCACTAGGCAAGTGTTCTTATTGATGTACAGAATTTCCAAAAAATGCTCAGACATTGAGGGACATTTTGTGCAAGCCTAGAAATCTCTCTTGAAGTGGAAAATCACTTTCTGCCATGGCTTAATAGGGATGGAATTACAGCCTCCATCAAGACAATGGTAAAATTTCTATTTGCATCAGCTGGGACTTCACCTCAAACTTACTGAAAGCATTGTAGTCTCTTTTGACCATGTTGATCATACACATATTTGCCCTACAAGCATGTATAGCCATACAAATATGTATGACCATAAAAGATTTGAGGAATTCCTAAGTTCCTTTGTTGAGGAGGAGATAATAATACATGAGGATTTAAAGAAAATTGTTATGTGTGCAGAAAAGTCCTAGTTTTCTGCACATAAGTCAAACAACAAGTAGGCAAATATTCCTAAAAATCATTGCCTTTCTGCAGAATTTTAAAATGTTTCTGACAGCAGCTTTTTTGTTAAAAACTTGCGCCAGAAATTACCTTGCTTAGAGGAGCGTAATGAGCACAGAATCCTGCCAAGAGCTGTCTCCTGCACCTGTGTGAGCAGAGCTGCTGGGCGCTCCACAGCAGCAGTCAGGGACCCACAGGCAGTTCCACAGCACGTCCTTGAAGGCATGTGCTAAAGACAGGGCTGTGAGCCAGGGGTGTAAAGGCACAGCTGATCTTACCCTGCCACAGCTGCCTTCCCTGGAGATAGGAATTTCAGTTCTGCAGTCATTAGTGAAGGCTCCAGCATGAGTCTTTTCCTAGAGAGAGCCAAGTCCTTGTCCAGCTGTGCTCAGGGGATAATCTATGCCACTGTGTGCAGTCATATCAGAATGATGACTCCTCCTGCTCTGCCTCCATCTCCCTATACACATGTACCTCCATTGCCACCCCACATCTCAGACAAAATAGCACCTATTTCAACTCTGTTGTCACAAAGCTCTCACTGAACTGTCACTATTCCTGTCTATTTCTAATCTAGTCTTGTATATGCAATCTCCTTTCTATTTTTGCATAATCACTGTGTATATTTGTCACAGCAAGAAATTACCTGTAAGTAAATACTCTCTTCAGGAAGCATTCACTTGTTTCCCATGCTAAAAAGGAGAAAGCTTTTGGAGTTGTAAAAAAAGCTACACATATTACAGATGGATCATTCCTGAAATTTTATGAAATTATGAAGGACAGGGATAATGTAATTTAGTGCAAGTACATTAGACCAGGTTCATATTTTATGAGAGAAAAAAACATTCAACATATAACATGATCTATTTGTGCACATGTTAGTGGGAAGGTTTGAGCATGACTGATGTTAGCTCTAGGTTTTTTTACTATCTACCACTAAGACTTACTGCAATAAACTTTCACATTTCCTTGCTGGGACTAAAAGAGTATTTTCTTTCTTTCTAGTTCTTATCAGCAACTTGGTGAGATCTTTATTAAAATGTAATAACTGGCATTAAAAAAGACTTTCCATTTAATATATGCAGCTTGTCCTTTACTTGGAGCCAAAAGCCTCAAAGCATCCAACTGATAAACATGGCTGGGCTGATCAATTCTACTAAGCAGTTAATTCCAGTTTTCAAGTGAAAAATGTGAGTCTGCAGCCTGCTATCCTTTGCTTTTTCCTTGTTCCAGTCAACTCCCTAGAGATGATAGACACACAATGAACATAGGCCTTCTCTTGGAGAGAGAGAAGTCTGTTTATCTGCCTTTTTTAATATAAAATGAGTCAATCCCTCTTCTCATCTCCTTTAATTTCAAAGGCTCCCTCACTGGCAGCTCAGAGGGTACTCACTCTACATATCACAACAGCTGCTGGAGACAGATAGCATGAGCATTTCTGGAATGATTCAAACTGACCTTCTTTCAATGGATTCTAAATGCTCTTCGTTAGCTGTGGCTTCATGTTCCAACACAGGTCTCTTACATGAAGCACATCCTAATGCTGAAGGAAAAGCTAGCAAGGTAAACAGATTTGGGAACTTTAGAGGCAGCCTTTATTGAAAAAAAATTGTATGCTTTTTATGTGTATATATTGCAAATTATTTCATTCCAATACTTGTGTATATATGCAGTTTGATGTCTCATATGAGTAGTGGCCTTGAAACCAAGAAAGTTTTTTGCTACATATGTTTAGGAAACAGAATATCCAATTGCATTTTAAAGCATCTACTAAATTCTGATATTTAGGCATGTTGCAGTGCTGAAGATCATTAGAACTTGAAGTTGTCTTACTTTAGGAACAGTTCAATCACTCCTACTGGGAGGAGGTCTCTATTTCCTTCACAGACCAGATTTGTAGACCCCCTTCTGTAGGTTAACCCACGTTTATATAGCTCATATTGTCAATATGGAAATAAGCTTGAGTTACTCTTCTGGAGTTACTAACAGGGACTCTTCTTTGGGAAGCTGCAACATGCCTTTGGACACATGAACTCTTGTGATTACAGCACAGGAACATCCTGCTTTTATATTCTGAGAAAATCACTTGTCGTCTGGTAGGACACTACTAAAGGTGCAGTTATCCATCTTCAAGGACCCAGCCTAGGATATCCCCTTTAATTCAATTTCCATATCCTGGGGAAGATAATGACAAGGCTTTTGCAAAAATCCAAAATCTAAGTATTTCCCTAATTTTTTACTATTCTTTAACTTCTGGACATAAATATGCAAAAAATGTCTGCCTTTAGGTAGGTTTCTTTCTAACAGGGGAAGGGAAAGAAGGAGAGATTCTCAGCTGCCACAGATCATCATTTCTCTGCAGATGTGCACAGAACCACAGCCAGTTACACTGCTCCAGCAACTGGGCTCAGCTCTCTGCTCACTTTTCTCAACATGAAAAGCTGAGGAGAAGCCAAACAATTGAATGAGTAACTTTTGAATCTGCAGTCATTTTTCGAGAAATAAACTGTTAAATCTACACTTAGGGTCTTGTGCTAAGGTTTTTTTGGCTTGTCCTTGTACAAGCCAGTGAATACATGAGCCTGTGTATGGTTTTCTTTGCATAGCTTCTGTCACTGAGGATTTTATCTGTTCTGACTTCAGCAGACAATGACAGAACTCTGTCTTTCTATTAATATGACCTGTTATAAACACCGGTGGAGACATAATAGAATCATAGAATATTTATAGCACAGGCAGACTTAACCTTACACTACAGATTTCTACAGAAAGGCTGAGTGTTTTTCAGCTTTTTACAACGAGAATTCTCATTCACTCTAAATTTTCAAGTAGCAGCAATATTATGTTCAGAAACTCTATGGAAAGAAGAGTTTTATCTTATACTCACTATGCCAGGCATCTTATACCCTACATCTTTCCCATGACTCATGAAGAGTTCCACTGGAAGTACTTATTCAGACAAAGGGATCACATTTACCTCGGGTTTCAGAGTACAAATGTGTTTAAGCAAGGAAAGAAGAGTCAGTTCCTTGCTCCAGCCTGCAGACTCCAGTCCAGTCTGGCCTGGTGAAGGAGACATCAAGTTTTCAGGGCAGAGGGCTTGGTGAAATCTCCAAACACTCAAGGACTGCCTGGGTTCTGTTCAGATGCCCAGTTTGACCATAATAAATATTAAATTATGCCCATTAAGCCAGGCCATGATGCTCTGAGATACTGTTCCATTACCTACACTTGAATTCAAACTTCAAAAAGCAAGAAATACTAATAACTAAGGCAGAAATCAATGCTTCCTACCACTCATAATGAAATAGATTATTAAGCATTTTGACTCCCAGATTAAAATTATTGAAACAAACATACTTCCATTTTGGAAATCTATTCCACTGTAATAATGCTATCCTGAAATTACCACATAGTTCCAGAAAAAAAATTGTACTGACTTGAAAACTTTTATCAGCTCTAAAGACTCATATTTTTCAGTAAGATTTGGAAAAAAAAAGCATATAAAAATATTACACCTTTGGCATATTATTGGACTGCATTTTTTTTCCTTTAAGATCTATATTCTTCTTCACTTTTGACCATTTTTTAATATTATAGCTCTTCCTTCTGAAGCACAACATGAAAAATATTTGATTGTATAAGATAATGCCAAAAGACAAATAATTTGCTGCTATAATTGAACTAACATTAGGTTTCTAGAACCGACAAAATTACAGTAGGAGGAAAGAAAAAAGACTTTTAAAATCTATTGCTTATGTTAAAGATCAAAAAGCTTCATATAGTTCTTAGCAGCCACAGTTTTTCATAAATTGGCATCTCATTCTAGATTTTGAAGTGGAATAATCTCCAAACAAACCTGCTAGATTAATTTTCTGATTTCATCTAAACGTTAATGCTATCCTGTAGCATTAGCAAATATACCTTTGACAATTTTCTAAGAGAATCTTATACAATTTTCCCTTATTTGAAGATTTTTTCAAATATTTTTTTATCTGTACCACTATCTGATCAAAGTGTTCTAAAGCCAAGCATCATTGATTTCCTTTCCTATTTCCCTCCTCACAGAAATACTAGCTTCAAATTTTGTCTGGATTATGATAAATTGAAGATAACTTAAAGAAATTTAATTGTTCTCCTAATGTCCTTTGTTGGTCAAAACTTCTGTCAAGTTATTGCCAATGAAACTCCAGAGACAAATTCCTGTTTGGTGATCTCGGTAGTTCCCTCTTGTTACTGCTGCTCAGTGCAATGATTGTGAAATTTGAATCAAAGCCCTATTGAACACTAAAGACCACTCCTGCGATGATTCATCACTGTCACAAAGGGGGAATATGGTTTATTCCTTAAGAGTGACTGTAATCACAATTGAGGACACCTGCATGTGACACAAATATCAAAGAAAGAAAGAATACAGCCAGGAAACAGCCATCCACCCTATTTCTTGTTTCACTACCTTGAGACAGCCTTGGGGAAAGTGACCTGTTAGGTGAGGCAGTATTAGGTACCCTGGAGTGCAAACCTGACCTTCAGATCAGTTTTGAATCCAGTTTGGTGATTTGTGTCATAAGCCACTCAGCTGGGTCTTGGTAGACCATAGCCCTCTGTCTTGGCTTTCATCAAAGAAATAGCAGGCAAGGTCAAACCTTCTGCTGTTTGGAAGGTTTTGGAAGATTTCTGCATGCTATTGAGAAGTAATTGCATTTCAATTCAGAGCACTGGCTGGGGGAATTTCTAAATTGCTACGTGCATGCACATACACAAACTGCAGTACACAGCTCTGGTGTTGGATAAGGCAGGACAAAGAGTGTTTCTTTACACTCATTGGTATGCCATAAAATCAAAAGTCCTGTCTGGAGGCCAACAAACTACATCCTCAGAGCAGAAACCAACTAGCCTTATATTAAAAAAATGTCTGGGTTTCACTGGACATGAAGGCTGTGTTCACTGCAGCACTTCAGGTTTCCAGGATTATTGGCGTCTTTGAATGCAGTGGTCAGTAGCAAACATCCTGTGTACTGAGAAGTGACCATTTCTTACATGCTTCACTTGCATCATTATTTTAACATGGCTTTCTGACCTTTGCTGTTGGACTCTGATGCTTCTACTTTATTATGCAAAGTGCCAGAAGATCAGTCTTTGGCTAACTTAAGCCACAATTAAATTTTGTCTACCATTATAAGATTATTACAAGCCCAGCACGACACACAAAGAACTGTGACTTCACAGATGAAGAGAAAGAGGAAAAAACATGCTGTGAAGGGGAAAAGCTGTTCATATTAAAAGAATGAAGATTAGAAGTGAAAACTTGGAAAGTTATTGGCAAAATAGGTTTATTTTAGACACATCTCTCTCCCCACCTTTCTATCCACGTGAAAATCTTGTGTTTAATGTGTTAAAATTCAAGAGATCTGTAAGGTCTAGGAAGGAATACAGCAGGAGCTCAAAGCATACAGTGACAATCGTCTTGTGCTAAAACAGCAGAGCTCGTTAATCAGAGATGGCTTAGGCACTACAAAGACTTTTGTCCCCACACTGCTGTGACATGATGAGAATTGCTATACTGTACAAATACTTATTTAACATCTGAACTAGTGTTGTTTGAAGTGGAGGCATAAGGGCATTTTTAGGTCATTAAATAAAGTAACTGAGATACAATGAACTGTCTTGTGTGATGATATATATAGAGAAATCCATACAGAACAAGGAGTAGTATTGAGCAAAATGTGCATTCAGCAGTGTGGTGATGTAACTCCTACTTCATCTTTCTAAGTATTTACAGGTTTTACAGTGTTGGAAACTGAACAGCCTGAATAAAATTAATTTCTGCAGCCAAGTCCACTAGATTTGACCAGTGTTTGTTTTACATCTCAAGATGAATTAATATATGCACCTGTGTAATACTTGCTGTCTGCACTTAAGTGGTAATGCATTGTAGCAATAATTTGAAATGCAAGGCAAATGCAAGGCAAATGCAAAAATATGGAATTGCCAAAAGATTAATTAGCTGAAAGCAACTTGAATGTAAGAAAAAGACCTAAATGCATAAATTATTAAATACTATTTTTTAAAGTAACTCAATATGTCAGAATGTGATGGTCTGAGACAATGAATGACAGTTTAAAAAACTATAGGAAAATTGTTCCTCTATGGCATTAAAATTGACAATACATAGGGAGAGCCTGAAAGTTCCTGGCACAAATAGCAACATATGGGTTCAGCTCCAGGAAAAATTGTAAGAGAGAATTATTTTCCTTCCATCCACTTAACTAGACTTACACAGGACTTAATATAGCCCAAAATCTCTTCATAGAAAGGAGGACTGAGATAGCCATGTAATCTGCCTCTCTGAGGATTTGTACTTGTACAGCGCCTTAGCTATGAGAAAAAACAAGGAACTGAAACAATCTGCTTTTATTTCTGGACATCATCATCTCATGGGAGTAGGACCTGACTTTTTTACTTTCAGTGACCTCCAATGCAATGACTCTTTTTCTGAAGTGTGTAGGTCTCATCTGCATTTCAACTACATTTCACACAAATTTCACGTTAGGATGGCACTAGTCCTTTTACAATAATAGAACAAAGTCTCAGTGAAGGGACTTCAACAACAGTGGTGAGAGCCAAAATCCCCAAATTAAAAAGCCCCCAACATCGTTGTATGCTAAATATGTGCTTTATAAGCATGAATGTCTTGCTTCTAGAACTGGTAAAAAGAAATGCAGCATTCACAACTCCTACTCCACCTACTACTCACAAAGCCAGTGGTTACCTAAGTTTAGGACACGTTATCCCAATTTGTACTTCCAGAGAGAGTCACATTTTTACTAATCCTGGAGAAGACAACAGTAACTCGACTTCAAATAGGAAAAGAAATGCACTTGCATACTCAAGTCAGGCAGCCTCCTTCAATTGCATAGCACAGGATGTCAGGCTAATGACAGAATTGTAAGATCAGCTTTGGTACTTCCAGGCTTCAGTACTTCCAGCATTGCTGATGACAAATGCAAACAAACTGGAGGCAGAAAACCTGGCAGTGCCATGGCCAGAAATCAGATGGGATGAAGGCTGAACTGGCCTAGTACTAAATAGATGGAAAAGCTAAATTTGGACATGCATAAGGATGCTTTGCTAGAATTTGATTTACTTCTGAATGTCACTTGGCTTTATCTTCCTTCTGACTAGGAGGTTTTTTTGAACCAAAGAATGTTCTGTATGAAGTGATAGAATCTGCAGGAGAAGATAAGGTATTGTGCTAAGGACTAATTGCACAGCTTGACTTTCTAATTTGTTAGAATAGATGAAAATTCCTCACAAAGGGGAACACAGGCTTCAAATTGCTGGCAGATTTTTCTACCTAATTTTTGAATAATAAAACAAAGCAGATACAATCATGATCTAGTTGCAGATAATTTGTTAGTCAAAAAAAATAGTTGAACAAATTATTCATTCTGGAATGTAAGTTAAAATAAAAATGAACACACTAGAGAGAATTTTTGTTGAGGTGTTTATGACAACAGGATATCTGGTAAGTACTAAGCAAGAAAAAAATAGTTACTTATCTCTCTTTTTAAATATGTGGCAGCATGAAAACATGGTCTTTAAGCAAGCTGGTATAAGATTGAAGTCATCCCTGCTTTGAGATTGAAGTCATCCCTGCTTTGAGCAGGGAGTCAGACAAAGTGATCTCCATCTCTCCTTCCAACTTAAATAGCCCTTGGATTCTATCAAATGCCCTCAAATAGTTATGTAAGGTTATGTAAAAAGTCCTTCTCAGGTCTAACACCAGAGATGGGCTCAGACTTTAGTGGCAGGGAAGTCCTCTCTGACCACCACAGTTTATCCTTATCCTCAGGTTGTCCCATCAGGCCCCAGCTGCCTTGTTCCTCACCTCCTACCTAGCCCCATGACAGAACATGGTTTTAGCTTGTTCCTATTTATCTGCCAGCACCAAGTGGAAGTGCAGCCCCTCAAGAGTCTGAACCACAAAGTAACAGGATCCTGTGTGACAAATGAGGGCAGTCAGAATGAGGCCACAACAGGGAGCCTGTCCTCCCTCTTCCTCATTCCTGTCCTACTCAAACGCATTCCCATGAACACAGCACTGCTCTTCCATCTGCTGAGGGAGCTGCTCTCATCTCCTGTTACCCTCCCTCTGCACACACATGTGCTTGCATGTGGACTGCACACTCCAGAAGGCAGACACTGCTGGATTCTAATCCCCTTGAATTCTCTCATGGATTAAACCTCAAATCTCTAACCCTCCTTCTTAATGCTGTGGTAAGTAACACACGTCTTGGCTACATTGATTTACAGCTGAAATAAAAGTGAGAGACAGACAAAATGAGATGTCTGAAAATCGATCTATGCATCAAGTGGATGGAACATTAAAGCATTCTGGATTATTTCTCCTCCTTTCACTTTGCCCAGGGCCTGATGAAGCAAAAATCACTGTCTGCAGCAATAAAAGTTGCAGGTACATGTGTTACCCTCCACCTACCTGTAACCCTTCAATGGCCAGTTTGAGGATAGAGGGTGTAAGCTTGGAGGCTTGCTTGAAGGAGAAGTTGCTCCAATCTATAATTAGAATGAAGCCATTTATCTGAAGCTCCTGATCTTCAATGAGCACTTCCAAGGAAAGCAGAATAGCCCGAAGGATATCTATGAAGGAGTTCCTAAAGCAAAAGCAGAAAAAAAATCAATGGTTGCAGTTGTCTTCAAACCTCAAGATTCTCAGTTTTGCTATGGGTGGGACGTGAGTGAAGGACAGGGATTTATTCTGGTAGAATCCTGAAAGAGAGTTGTTTCAGAGGTGTCTTTAAAGAGTTGCTGCTCCAAAACTGCTTGGTGTGATAAATCCTGGTCACTGACAGATAAAATAAACATTGAGATCTCCTTAGTTTTGCTAGTAGACCTGTCAATAGATTTTAGCGAAGCTACATTGGGAAACTATTTTTCTGTGATAAAATGAAACAAATTCAAGCTATTGATTTAAATCCTTGCTCATTTGGATATACTTTACCAGTTTGTTTCCCTTCTTCTTATCAGTTTTTTTTTTTTTCCTTATTTTCAGAAAAGGAAATAAATCAGTACAATATTAATATAAAAGATATCATACAACTAGGTTCTGTGCTTGAGTATAGGGAATGATGCAAGGCTTTACACAATGCAGTTTGACAGTTGCCTTATTTTTGCAAACCAAATGCAACATGAAAAATGGCTACAAATGCTCAAAATGAGAGCTCTTTATTAATTACCAGCTACAGTAGGCTGGCCACAAGGCTTCTCTCAGCTCTGGGAGAATAATTAAAAGCCTTGGAGGGCCTGATGCATTTAACAAGAAAAAGGGAAGAAAGTGCTGAAATGCTTTCTTTAATGTGAAAGTCTGCTCTGGGAAGCCTGGGCTGCTCACTCCTTCCATTTCCTTGCTACTTCCATTTCACAAAAGCAAGACTTGGACACTTTAATGACTAGTCCATACTTATACCCCAGCGAGCTGAATTAGGTGCTCTCCTCATCTGTCCTTCTCATTAAGATTATTTACAAACAATACATTCCATTAGAGAGTAACAAGTAAGGAAAGCTTCACAAAGTGCAGCATAACCTTGTGTAAAATTAAATTGTAATATACTGCTAGTGCAATCTGTTTTACCTTAGTATTGTTCTCAAGTTTCCATGAGACCTGAGGTCTTTACAGGGAAGGTTCATACCATGTTCTCCCATGGAGATTTTAATTTATTTCTTTTCTGCTGTTTTCATCAATTTAAAAAAAATCCCCTCAAACATTCAAGAGCATTTGTTTCAAATTCTGCCTGAGATAAAAAAACATATGTGCAGTCAAAACAAATTTCTCTACCATTGGCCTCTACCCCTGAATGGCATCAACACATGTTAAATTTCTATTAAAAGTAAATGGTGAATTATTCCCTGATTATTTCTCTTTTCTTTCAATAGGTTTTGAGTGGAAATGTACATTCCTTCTATAAAGACCTGATCCCTTGTAAAATCTGCTTCTGCACTCTGCCTTTCTGCAAAAGTTAGAAGCTTCTCTTAAGTATAATTATTGGGGCAATAAATTGAGCTGATTGAACTTAAAGACACACAATATTGTTCTTGCTGCATACCAAGTCACCTCTCCCTCATTTACAGTTACAAGACAGCCTTGACCTTTTCAAACTCTATGGGGAAGCTCAACTAAACAGCTAAAAGGAGGACTATTTCCTTAGCAATGTCAGGTGAAGGCATACTGATTGGATAGGCAATTGGCATGTATTTTAAGTCTAAATTTATGTTGAAAAACTGTGATATACTACATACTGCTTAGCTGAAATGGCGATGACTTTCAAGCAGCACCATCAGATGACCACATCTGGTGGAAAAATCCCAAATATACCAGGCTCTAGGGTGACTTTATGATGCTTATATCCCCAGTTATCTCTTCTGTTTATGCTAGATATATGCACCTTTAAGACTGGTTTTGAGAGTAAAGTGGGGGAAAAGAATCATGGAGTTTGTTTTCAGAAACTGCACTCACTCCTCCACATTCCACCTTCTGGACTGTGATGTCTGCAGCATGGATGGACAGTGGGACAGAGCTCTCCTTTTCTTTTTTAGTTAGTTTTTAGCTATCTGAGGCAGTGAAGTTCCCTAGACTGTGGCTTTTCTTTTTATTGCAGCTGTTCAAACCTGCCCTGGACTGAAAACCCAGAAGAACACCAGGAGCTCACACCTGTGGCCCACCAGGGTCTGGGATGTGGCATTTCCAGTGCCAGAGGGACTGATAAGAGACTGAGTGAGCTGAGCTACAGACCACAAAATGACTTCTGAATTTGCCATCTCTTCAGAACAATGAGATGTTTTATTGCTTAATATTATTAATTTTTTATGCTTGTGAATACTTTGCCTGTTAAATAAACAGGTTTTTTTCCCCTTTTCTCCAAGGAAATCTCTTCCTGAACGAGCTGGGGGAGAGGTCACTTGAATTTACTTTCTACAGGGACCTCTTTGGAAGTTTCCTCCCAAATTTGCCCTAAACCAGGACACAGCCCTAGACCATATCTATCCCAGCATCCTCCTTTAGGGCGGTCAGCCTTCCACAAGAACTGCCCCATGGAAGCTCCCAGACATGTGCAGTGGCTCCAAAAGTGTCCTTACATACATGCCAGCCTTCTTTGCACTCTTAGGCATCAGTTTGAAATTATATCATTGACTGGCTACATTGGGGAAGATGGAATAATCATGATCTCAATCCCACAGCTGCAAAACCTAGAATGAACTGGATGGTTTTTATTGACAAAGGTGTTAAACTCTGCTGCATTGTGACAAAAAAAAGGTTTCATCCTTCATTTATAGGAAGTTTTCTTAAGAGTACATTCAAACTTATATTCCTGATCCTGCTAGCACTGATGTTTTTAAAGTCTGTAATGATTCCAGTGGGACTGTCTGGAAATGGTGGATACAAGACATCTTCTGTAATCCACTCAAACTCTAAATGACAATGGAAATATTTCAGGGCAAAATCTTCCCCTTGGACTTTGTGCTGAAGAATTCCAGTCTTTGTTTCAGTGTCTACATAAATTGCCAATTTATCAAACAATTACTCACCTGTACCTTCCTGTACTTTCAGTAGAAATTATTTACCTGGGAGATATGGCACTCAGTTTTCTTAGTTTACAACTAATTTGGCTGTCCCTGCCTACATCCCTCCACTTTCTATGCATTTGCAATTTGAAGACATGGTGTAGGAAATAACTCAGAGTGAGCACAAAGACGTTTTTCTGATGAGTACAGGGAGTTATAAAAGCAGCACACAAGTCCTCCAGGTGCGTTGTTTGCAGACACACTGTTCCATGAATGCAGAGCCTGGATAGAAATCAGACAGAGTGCCACTTGAGTCTTAAGCCCTCTGCTCTCGAGTCTTGGGGCTTTGAGACAAATCATTCAGCTGTGTGACTGATTTACATCCAAATAATTTTCTATGCATGAACACAGAACCACTTTTTATTAGTCCATTACTTTTGTTCCATTGCTTAATGTTCCCTTCCCCTCCTCCAATGCCCCTCCTCACCAGTTTAACCCTCTCACACAGAAAAGAAAGTGAAATAAATTACAACTACACAAAGGAAAATGTATAAGGTCCTGTAAGGATTCAGCATGAAGCTTACTGAAGTGAGCTACTAATGAGTTACAAAAGATTTGCACAAGCCCCAGAAAGAGAAAAAGGAGGAGGGAGAGAGTGTGCCTATCTGCCTTGGCTGAATGGAAAGGTACCACAAAAGAGACTCTTCAAATACCCTTTGGAAAATGGGAAGTTAGCCCAACATAAGCTAGTGGTAAGGAACAATAATGTAACACAAAAAATGAAGATGGTTTAGCTGAGGGATTTGGTGGGGAGATTAGCCAAAGGCATAACATGAAAATAAATAAGAAGAAATTACTTAATTATGAGAGGTGTAAGCAGGCTGCGAGAGAACCAGAAGGCTCAGTGGAGTACCACGGTGCAGTGGGAACAATTAAAGGGGATAAAGACATTGCAAGGAAATTAAATGCTCTATTTGCATATATCTGCCACCAGTCATTTTGAGAAGATCGGTGGATAACAAAACTGAGGGACTGCTGGAAAATAAGGGGGCAATTAAGACATATTGAAAGAAAGTGATACATTTTGGAGAAGACAGAATCAGTAAAGGCTTTTGACATTACTCCTTCTGAAAAACTAAGCACTTTTAGGCATGCTAGTGAAATTAATTGGATTATTCAGATAGTTAAAAGTACAAACGTACAGAAGTATTGGCAGCTGAAGCCATTAAGATTGTCTGGTAGTAAGCAAAAACAGTCACTACAAATCCTGACTGTCCCACGAGATAGCAGACTAAAAACTTTGGATCAGTGCCTCAATCTTGGCAGTTGCAGATAATTCAGCTTAATATCCCTAAGTTAATATGCTGTAAGAGCCTCTCTTCTCTAATACTGAAAAGGTGGCCAAAGCTCCATAACATTTGGCAAGCTGCAAATATGGCATAGAAACAATTCAAGTAAGAGACCACATCTTGCTTTGTTCCCTCCATACACAAAAAATCACCAAGAGAGCAAAAATGCATATTTAGCTTCTAAATGGGGAGAGCTGACACTGCCCTGCAAGGAGGATTCCCAGTGAGAGTAAAACACAGGAAAGGAAGCAGAAAAAAAGGACCAGAAACACCTCTTCAGGTTGCCCCAAATTACTTGAGCTAGTCCAAGTTCAAGAAGCTGGCTGCATCTAAAATTCTGTGTTTTGGGTCTCTCACTACAAGAAGGACACTGAGGTGTGGAGCAGGTCTATAAAGGGATAAAGGCATGGGTGAAGTGTCTGGACCACAAGTCTTCTGAGGAGTGGCTGAGGGAGCTGAAGGTGTTTAGCCTGGAGAAAGGGAGACTCATGGGAGGTCTTACCACTCTCTACAACTTCCTGAAAAAAGATATCAAGGTGAGGGTCAGTCTCTTCTCACAGGTAACAAGTGACAGAACAAGAGGAAATGGCCTTAATTTGTTCCAGGAGAGGTTTAGATTGGATATTAGGAAAAGCTTTTTCACTGATAGGGTTGCCCTGGAGACATATGAAGCCATGTAGATGTGGCACTAAGGGGCATAGTTTAGTGGTGGACTTGGCAGAGCTGGGTTAACGGTAGGACTCAATGATCTTTAAGGACTTATCCAGCCTAAATGATTCCATGATTTTGCGAAAAGCTTAGAAGGGGAGACATGGGCAACACAGCAGATCCATGCAGGTGGACAAGGAGAACTCAGGAAGGCATATTTTTAATTGTTCCCAAACATAGCTGAAATCCATGAAATATGAATTAAAAGCCCCTGGAATCCAGTCAACAGTGGGCTTTGAAAAGTTGTTCATAAATCATATGAAGTAATTTATTTCATCAGATTAAATTCTCCTTTCTGCTCATGAAGTATTGATAAGAAAGCACCAAACTTCCATTGTTGTGTTCTTGGAAAACATTATTTTAGAAAATTAAACCTCACCCCTACTGAAATCAGTGCCGGAAATTATTAACACACAGACCTTGGGGATTCATGTCTTGATTCAAACTGATGATCCTGAGCAACTCCCCTGCCTTTCTGGCATCAGAAGGAAATGGCAATCACTCTAGCTGCTACAAAACCTGATCTTCACAGCTTATCACTTTTGATGAGGAAAGGTCTCTCATGTGCACAATTCAGGTCTGCCCTTGGCTAAAGAATAATCAGGAAAAATAAGTTCAGGATGAAGAATCACAAATGAACACGGTGACTCACTTGATTAATCCTGCTCTAGAGAGGATGAACAGTCAAACAGAGGAGCTCACAGCTGAGTCATGACCTGAAGAGGGCTTGTCTCCTCTGTCTGAGGTCTGAATAGCACACATATGTGCAGGAATTAGCAAGGCTTGCCTGCAATTCAAGGAAATGCTCACAAAGAATATTTTGGCCTGCTGTAGGCAACTTTCTTCATAGAATAATTCAAAGCCATATAAACTTGTTAGCCGCAAGAAATATGAATAATTCAGTGACATGTAAACTGCAAAAATTATTAAAGAAAAATATAAGGGCAAGTTTCTTATTTTGTGGGGTACCATACCCTTCTTTGTCATGCCCAAGCTAATTTTTTTTTCCCCTCTGTCAAAACAGAATGCATGCACAGGAAACTCCTACTGAGTAAAACATGGGTTACATCAAGTTAATGTCAGAGCTCCAAATTAATTATTCTGTTGCATCCAGCACAGCTATCTTTGGTTGTTCCAGTATGTCAGCTTCAAACAAGCATTTCCCCTGTTTTGTAATGAAAAGATAGCAAGTTTTTTCCCCACAGCATCTGTGTCATTCTATAAATAAAATTTACAAGTAACTTTACATCCAGGACAACAGACTGGATAGATGGTGTTTTTCTTCAGAAGTGCTTAGTCCAGCAATGCATTGGATGTTGGAAAGAAAAGCATAGACTAAGCTGAGACCTGAACTGTATTTCACATTTCTAATGTTAGAAATGCATGGCTTAGTTTATAACTGAATGAAGGCCATCCACACACAGATATCTGGCTAGATTTGAATTCCTGCTTAGAATGAGCTGGAAGCCTCTGCCACAGTCAGTGGAGAGGAAATGTACAAGCCTGAGAAAAAAAATGGCATCCTTTTTTTTTCTTTTTATCAAGCAAAAATTTCCTCTCAGTGACTTCCTTGAAGATATGAAAATTTTCTCTTGTTATGTTTCTGCTAGAGGTTTTTGTACATAAAATTATTATGAGTTGGGTTTTTTTTTTGCTGTCAGTTTCCACTTCAGTTGGACTCCATAGCAACCAATAGCCCACGAATTACACATTCTGCATTCAAGTCTGTGCTACGAACCTCCTCCCACACGCTCTCATTCATATTGCAGGCACCCTTACCAAATGAATATTTTGTCCCTGATGTTAATGTGACTGAGCAAGGACCAGATGTAATTTGGCTGACAAACAGGGACCTTCACAGACCCTGGGCTTTGGGAGGGAGGCTTTTGGTGGTGGGGCTCTTCAGACAAATGATAGAACCAGCTTCCACCCAAGGAAGCTGGCATCTGTTCTTCCCTTTGCCTCAGCCCACAGAAGTGTCACACCATTTAGCAGGGGATGAGTCCAAGATAAAGCAAAGAATTTTTACACTCCCAAGACTTAAAAAAATCCCTCCCAGAGCTCTCCAGAAACTTGATCCCAAACAGAGCAGGCAACTGATTGCAACCTATAACAGCACAGGTTCTTTGGCTGCTCCTAAGGAGCTCTTGTGGATGCAGCAGGGCTTGGCTGGCCTCCCAAGAGCAGTGTACAACTCTCCTCAGCTGCCTGTTGCTGACAGAAAAGGCCAGAATTCAATCTCAAATGCAATAGAACTGTTCCTTTGGCTGTGGGTTTGGTTTATTCCTTTAGGAATTAAGTATTTCTGAGATTCACATTTCTGATTTTCTCACCTTTTTAGCACCCAGGGCCATGCCGTGCTTGCACACCGTGTAAATTTCTCTGTTGAGAAGAATAAGTGACAATCTCAGGCAGTGTGTTATTATATTGTGGAAATTATTAAACGCCCTATACTACAACCCCTAAGTGCAATCAATAAATCAGTTTGACAGAGCCACTGCTGTAATTTGCCTGGCTATTCCCAAAGGCAGTGTCCCCTGTGAGGAGCATGGGGAAGGGAGGCAAAGAGTTCATTCCAGTGTGAGCAGAGCCAGGGAGTCCGTGGGGGTTTCAGGTTAGTGGCCTCACTGTTGGGAATTTAGGAGATAATTCATGGTAACACACAGATCAGGATCCCATTTAGGAGGTAGTTTTTAATCTCCTATGGTGATCTCACCAATATTGTGATAGTTTCCTCAAAGCCCAGCTGTAGTAATAATGAACAAAACAAATGGCTGGCACATGAATGGCTATTGCCAGAATCATTAGGATTGATGACCTCTGTTGTTTATTTTACTCTGTGTGATTGCATAGCCTTTTCTTATTCCCTCTTGCATCCTTGCATCACTCTAAGCTATTTGCTCAATTTCTTGCACCATTGCATTTCACAAGTTAATTTTTCATTACAGAAAGGGAAGGGATTTTCTTTTGAACATTATGAAGCTACTGTTTAATGTCTGAAAGCAATTATACAGCCCCTTTGCTTTGTTGTTGGAAGGTACAAATGACACCACTGATTCAGTTTCCCTGGCATCATGTTTACTCTGTGATTCTACTATGTCCCCTCTAGTTTTATCTCCTCTGCATTTTCAACATCTTACCATCTGAAATAGCTGTGAACTTTTTGTTCTCTCCTGATGCAATCACCTCACTTGTTCATAACACTAATGAATTCCTTTCATTGCCTTTTCTTTTCTTTGGTCAGATAATTGTATTTTTCTACATCCCTTTCTTTTTGAAATAATACAGGATAAAGTTAAATTCATATTCAAGGTGAGTTTGGAATATCAGCATGCATAAAAGAAATCATTATGTTTTCCTATTTGTTCTCCATCTCATTCTTAATGCAGCCTAACAATTAACTCTTCTGAGCACCACTGCACAATAAACATACTTCTTAATTATGGTGTCTATAATGACACAATGCTTTTCTTAAAAGGTTAAAAGTACCTGAAAATCCAGACAAAAGGGCACAGAGTTAAGAAAGGGTGAAAGATCTCCATATGTGGCCACATATTAAAATCCAACATTTTCTTTGACCTTTTTGCAGAGTAATGCTGCTTTTCTAGGTCATTCTAGAGTTTTCCACAATGTTTGCTATTCCTCACTAACCTACATGATTTTTCATTTCTTTTTTCTCACACCACCATTCGCCTCACTTGTCTGTCAAAAGATTACTACTGGGTGTTATGATAACATAATTTTGCCACTTGCAAATCCTTCTCTCTGTCCAAACTATCAGGACTCCTTTTATTTGCAAAATGAGAGACTTCAGCTGTATTTAAAAAAATAATAAAAAGTTCACAGGAAGATCTTTTATTAGCTAACCAAATGGCATATTTTCATATTTTACATTAAAGAATTCCAAGAAAATTGTCTAATTGTCCCTTTGCTTGCAAACAGTCACTCTTACAGCAGACTTCAATCATGACTAGATCAAATAGCAAAGTTAAAATCAAATAACTGCTGTTCACCAATGGACATATTTTGAGAGTGCTGTGTTCAGAATGACAAAAGTCATAATATTGTTTGTGGACATTCAAACAGGACCTGGTTACTCATCCCAGAAAGCCTCAAAAAATGTATCTCTTGAGATACATTTGGGGTAAGAGGTTACCAGGACACGAGAAGAAGCAGCATGAAAGTAGAAATGCAAATATACATTAGTAAGCACCTAAACTGGCTGTTAAATGAGGCAAAGAACATATACTTGGCTGGACTTAAATCCAGGCAATGAAAGCAGGAGATATTAGAAATACGTACAAAACTCACGTCAATCACAATAAGCTTTATAATTTGTTTTAGTTAGAGCCCTCCAGGGCACATAAAAGACAGACACAAAAATATTCTAATCATTTCTTATAAATAAATGAAAAATGGTGTCAAGTATTATATATCATAGAGGTTTCCCACTGGAACAATAAGCAACTTTGATATAGCTGACAAGATGGAGGAACTTGATATTATTGATGTACAAATAATCACTGGGGAGCTCAAAACAGATGCAATAAAGATTCACAAGACAGCAGTCTAGAAAAAAATACCTGCATGTCTCTGCAGAAACAATGTTGAAAACTTGTTATGATGATTTGAGTGAACAGGAGAGAAGGACCAGGAAAAAAAATGTAACTGTGTAGATTTATGTAATAAAGACTGATAAAAGTATATAGAATCATGGTGCTGCCAGCCACAAAGAAACCACTTTGCACAGTTATACTGAAAAGGATGTACAGCGCCATGAAGCTCAAGAAAAATGAGCATTTTCACCCTAACTCCTTTTGAGTGGATCATATTTCACACAATATCATTGAAGAAAGTGAAGGAATGAATGGCAAAAAACATTCCCCCTTAAAAGGCAGATTTATTTTTTCTCCCCAGAAAGAGCAAATCAACTCCTTCTGTAGAAGACTGCAGATTTTATAGAAACTTTAGCAAGGCAAAAATAGGTTAGGATCCAACCAGCAATATAGAGTCTGGTGACATGTCACCAGTGGAATTTAGAAAAAGGTCTGTTTTTTTACTCCCATTCTCCACATTTGCCCCAGATTTCATGGGATATTGAATTTCCTGTGTGGACAACATGATAACTGAATAAATTTTATAAGTAACTGGTAGAAAATTAAAATTATGGAATGACATCATCAGTCTCAACCGTACTAATGTTGCAGTAGAAACCTTAGGCATGTAATTCTGTATGTTGCATAAATGAGAACCACTGTAACATCTCTGGCAAGTGCAGCAATTGCTCTTTTTGAAGGGGAATTACTGAACACAGAAACCAAATATCATCAGTGCTGTTCTATGTGGTGTTACAAGTCTTTCACCAAGGATATTTTTGTGTGGATGGCAGCAATGGAGCAAACCCAAAGCCTAAAAAAAGCTTTTTTTTCTGTGGATTTTACTACTACTTAGACAGAATTAGTTGGGTTTGATGAAATAAAAATGTTGAGATCCTGAGATGGCTGCAACCACCTGATGCTATGAAAATGAGGATGTGAGTATTCTTGGGATGTGCAAGGTTCCTTTGAAAAAATAGTCCTTTGTAATGAGTTGAGGTTTTGGGGGTGGTTTGTTGGCCTTCAAATTGCAAATTACAGTTTCCTGAGAGAACTGAAGGTCAAAGGGAAAAAATGTGAGCCTAGCATAACTCCCCTGAAATTTTTCTAAAGCAGCAACCTGAACAAATTAATGTCACTGGCCCAGCTCATTTAGAAATACAACAGTGTTGAGACTGACCTTCTCAAAATAGATGAAACAATTACAAAATAAAAATCTTCAAGTTCAGGCTGCAAATTGAAAATTAGAAACTGCCAGGGTTGCAGTTGTTTTTAAAATGCCTTTCGTGCAGGTTCAGTGGACAAAATAATCTAGAATCAATTTTTAAAGTATGATTTCAGATAATCACAAAAGGGAAAATTAAACTTATTTTAAACTCCAAGACCAGTATTCATAATTTTTGAGTACTTCAATTTATGTGAATGCAGGGGCTTAGTACATTATTTCTCCATTGTTAAAAAAAAATAAAAAAAGAGAAAAAGATCTGTCAATCTACCCAAAGAAATTAACCAATGCTTTAATTATAGTTCAGTATCTGGATTTGAAACCTTAAATTTCTGAAATAAACTCTGCCATTTAACTAAGAATTCTAATTCTATGATCTAGCATCATGAAGGGTTTTTCTTGAATGGGATAGGGTAGACCTTGGTGTAACATGCTAACAGCAGTAGTGGTAGTAACTGCTTAAGCTGAGATCACAAAGGCAACAGAAACGGAATTGTGGAGCCTTGCATTGGGTGTATGGTAGTGGAGAAAAGCCCAGCCTGATATCCTTGTTCCCCTGAAGCCAGTAGAGTTTTATGGCACATTCCAGCAGTTCCCAGCAGGGTACAGATGAGGGTTGCAGGTGCAGTGTAATCCTTGCTTTGGAATAATAATATTACAAAATTAGTTTGGGGAGATCATCAAGTTTTCTTAGGAATTTCCAGAGAAAAGTAATCTAAGTGGTTCATAACCTATTAAAGTGAGTTGAGCTGAAAAGAGAATTTCATATGAATTTCAATGTTAGGGATTCTGAAATAAAAGTTTCACTAATTTCTTATTTAAGTAGTTATCAGCGACCTCCTAAATTACTCTGACCTCTAAACAATAGAGTATATTTATATGTGTGGAGATTTAGTCTCTTCTTTCTGGCAACTGCTGTTTTTAGTTTGCTGTTTCTGGGGGAAAGGGTTGCATTTTAAGTTTCTAACCAACTGGAAACTGTAAAATGACAATGTAATTCATACTCTTTTATTTCTGTTTGTATTTCTTTTTATTATGAAGCTAAAATAATTAATTTGAAATAATTTTTTCACACCTCTAATAAGAACTTTCATATAGTCAATACAGACAATTACTGAAGAAATGTGATAAGTTGAACTCATGACTCATGTTCTGCTAATTCAATTATAAATAATTGTTAATGAAGAAACATATGCAAGAGTTAAGTTCAGGACATACTGAAAAAAAAAATCAGTGCTTTTGAACTCAATGCACAGTGATGTCCTGCCAGACCCTGGGCTGGTATTTGAAGAAAACGGCTCTGGAATGAGATACCTGGAGCAACCAGGACTTCAACTCCAAACACAAGCACTGAAACAAAAATAAGACAGCAGGGAGGTCCTGTTTTGTCAAAAGGCAGCCAGAAAGAGGCAGAAAAAGGATCAGCAGAAATTGCCACAGCAACCATAGTTACATGGCCCTGAGAAAGATTCCAGAAGAAAATTTTGATATTAGGGACAAATGTGTAAATCTTGAACAAATGAATCACTGCTCTTTTTTACTTCCTCTTGTTTATGGAAAGCATTTACATGTTTATATTTGTGCTGGCTTTTTTGCAAAGGATACCTAATTTTTTCATCTTTTCCTTTCCTTAAAAAATAACCAAAACAAAAAAATCAACCAACCAACCAACCTACCAAAAAAAGAAGCAAAGCAGGAAATCTTTAATTATTTTTTTAATCTTTAAACTTTTAACCTTTTTTTTTTTTAAGTTGCAAAGCCTGCTTTTCAGGAGACGTCATCAGAGATATTTTCATGGTGTCATGGGATGATTTGTTAAATTTCCATGTTTCTTAATACTACACTGATTATCCTTTTTTTTTGTATGTTATTGTCTCACAGTTTAGACTATATTGAAAGGGGAAAATCAGGTAGGGACAGTCCATTTTATAGATCTCTGCACAGCCTTAGGACACATTCATTACAACAGCAGAATTAATTTTCATAAATGTAACTACTACTGCATACTTCTCTTTATTCTAGACAATATTTTGACTTCACCAAAGGATTACTAAAAAGGCCTAACGCAGTATCAAAGAATAACTACAAGCGATCAGGTCTTTGCTAAATTATTCCAATTATGTTGCAGTTAGTTTCACTCCACAAAAACACATTTGAGACTCTCTGGGATTGCTCATCTTGATCTGGCAGAACCCTTGACCACTCCATTCCCTTGCATTAATCTGACTTAGCTTCAGTTAATATTTTTTGACAGTGTTTAATGGCCAAATAAATGCAGTGCTTTCATTTCTACATGAGAAGTATACTGAGTCATGAGATACTTAAGCAAATGTCTGAAGCAAAACATATCAGTAGTGTCATTGCTGATGAGGAGCCCACAGAATGCCACAGTTGCCTGTATCTTAGTTGTGGGGGCCTGAATATATGTTGTATTGTAAGACCTTGTGGTTCTGAGTTGCTCCAAACGAGCTGCAGCTGCAGGGTCCTTAGTTGGGCAGCAGCTGTAGCTCGTGAAGGCAACTGAGATAAATAGGGGTGGGTCAAGAGCCCAAGAGGAGCCCCTGAGAAGAGAGACAGGACTGTGCTGCAGAGAAAGGAGGAGCCCCTGAGAAGAGGGAAGGACAACACTGCAGCAAAGATTACAACAACTGGCAACTAAGGACCCTGCAGCTGCAGCTCGTTTGGAGTAACTTGGAACCACACAGATCTTACAATACAACATATATTCAGGCCCCCACATTTCCCCCTTTTCTTTTAACAATTATACAATTACAATATACATACAGTTCCAGCTCTCTGGCTGATATTCCAAAGTCCCAGCTCTCTGGCTGATATTCCAAAGTCCCAGCTCTCTGGCTGCCACAGCTCTCGGCTGTCCAGGGGATTCCATACCTTCTCTCTCTCGATGTTTGGCTGCATGTTCGTCTTCACACGGGGTCACCAGTTGTTGTAATCTTCGCTGCAGTGTTGTTCTTCCCTCTTTGCTGGGGCTCGTCTCCTTTCTCTGCAGCACAGTCCTTTCTATCTTCTCAGGGGCTCCTCTTGGGCTCTTGACCCACCCCTATTTATCTCAGTTGCCTTCACGAGCTACAGCTGCTGCCCAACTAAGGACCCTGCAGCTGCAGCTCGTTTGGAGCAACTCAGAACCACAAGGTCTTACAATACAACATATATTCAGGCCCCCACACTTAGTCATTGCAAACTGTTTTCTAATATTTAGAAATCAAATTCTGTTAAGGATTTGGGATAATTTTGCTTTTATTCTATGTATCCACTGTTTACTACCACATTTTGTTAAGGTAAGTTGTTATATATAGGAATAATTGAATCCCACCTCTTATTATCTTCAACTTGTATGACATTGTCATATTTTTCAGACTTCTTGTTGCACTATTCTTCTGACTCAGCTCAGACTTGGCTCTTGTGCTTGTACTTCTGTTGCAGGACAGTTGGGGTGGATAAAGGTGAGTAACTCCTGCTGTCCTGCTGACAACATTCCTGTAATACAGCCCAGACTCTTTGCTTCCCCAGTGATATCACTTTGCTGTGTATACTTTCATTTGTTGTCCATTTTTACCCTCAAATCCTTTTGTGCCCAGTCAATATTAGTTACCCATGAACACCTGATTTAAGAAATCAGGAGGTGAGAAAATCCCAGAAGAGACAAACCTGTCAGCCAGGACGAAACCAATAATGGCAGGTGGTGCCTGGTGTCTCACAAGTCTCCTTGGCTTTTAACCTGGAGCCTGCATCTGCTAAGCCTCTTTCTGAAGTAAATCCCAAAATGATACTGCAGTACTTTTAAATGATTCATATAAAATGTTCTCTGAAAGATAGTGAATGTGCATGTACCTGAGTATACATTTCAGCAGAGAATAACAATAAGATGCTGGAAAAAGAAAAGACTCATTGGCATCAGAGCATACACAAATTGCCATTTTCCCCAGACTTGCAAAACTCTTTTATTCAAACAGAATTGAAGGCTTTATCAGAATAAAAGTGAATTTAAATTGCAGGAGACTGCTAGAAGTGGTTTACATGTAAATGAGAATCTAAGAAATTGAAAGATTTCCCACCATCTCTCCCTAGGTCAGAGTTTATTCCTCCTCTTTTTTTACTTAGTTTTCAAATGAATATTGCAGTAGATTTGGAAGCAAGATTTTTCATTGGTCTCCTTCTCTTTCACTATAAATCACATTTCTTCTTTTGTACCTATACAACAGCCAGGTAGGATTAACCCTGGGAAAGCAAGGCAATGCACACTTATGGAGAAACCTCACAAAGTGGGAACAGCTTAGAGGAGCACAGCTCCAAGATAACAGGAGAGGATGAAGCTGACTTAGATAGGGTTATCACCCCTAGGTGTAGATTCTCCTGGCTAGAAATACCCATACAAAAGCAATCCTGTGTGCTGTCACACAGCCTAGCACTCTGAAGTGGTGTAGGCAGCACACATACTCTGTAGATTGATCTGTGCATATCTGAAATACGTGACTGGCATCTCTTGGGTTTGCGGTGAAAGGCACTCAGGAGGAAAGAAACACTGAAATGTTTGGCCCTGGCAAGTGGAACAAATGTTTCTGATCACACCAGAGCAGTAGCCTTGTGTTGTTACCCCTTTTTTCACCTCTGTTACTTCGTTCATAGCTGAATTTATGGAACTCAGTTCCTCTACTGACGTGTTATAAAACCAGAGAAGCTGAGATTGCAACTTTGTGGAAAGGAGCACAGGACTATCTGTAGGAAAGAAGGAGGAAGATATGGAGATATCTTGTAGCTAGAACAGAATGAAGAAAAGCATATTGGTTTAAAAAGATCTAAAAAATATCTTCCTGCTTCATTAATTCATACCATCAGGTCTTGGTGCAGTATGGGAAAATATGTGTGTTTTAAAGTACACTTGGGAGTGGTTCTACGGGATCAGACCAAAAGGTCTCCTGCCAGGAATAAGAGGTTTGATACACAGCAGGTTGGCAAGGTTAAAATAGAGACCATACTAACCTTCCACTGAAAATCAAATATTTTTTCTTATGTATGTCAATATGGCAGTCAACACTTTCAATAAAATATTCAATTTTGGCCCCTAAAGATATGGGATATTACATAAATGCTACATATACCCTTTTCAATAGGTTGTTATTGAACCTCTAGCATCAGAACTTTACATGGTGCTGTGATTTATATGGCATGTGTGAAAGAAAACTGGTACCACGTGTTAATGCATGCACAGACAAGTGCTATCCTCTGCAATGGAATAGTGGGAAAGAGATATCATCTCTCTATAAAGAAAAACATATTTGCATATTACCTTTCTCCTTAAAATGAATCTTTACTAGCTTTAGTTTGCCCAGCATGTACAGTTTTCATAAGCAGTTACACAGGAAATTGTGTCAGCAGGAGGCTAACTGTCTTGCTTTGCCCTCTGTCCCTGCAACAAATGGACCCTCCAGGAAGTTTCCAGAGCTGAGATCATGGTCTGTGAACAAGGGATAGTTGTTTTTTGCTGCCTATGTGGTTGCTGCACTTATTAAAAGCAAAAACTGTGAGAGTGCAATCAGAATTTAAGACCAAAATTTCCTCTTTCTTAAGCAATTTTCTCATTTTTAGGAATCAAATCTCCAGCCATGACATATTAATTATGATGCTCCAACTCTTTTATTGTTTTAACCATGACAAAAGAGGCAAAATACAAAAGACCTTTAACAATTCAATTTTTTAATCTGATTTATTGGAATTACTTTACTCCTCCATCCTTCCACCTGCCCTCTATTCTATCTGCTTGGTTAAATTTGCACATGGTATCTGGGTGCTTGTACCACTTAAATTCCCACATTGCTGAGAGCTTCCAATGGTGATGGCGTTCTCACCAGCACAACCACAGGACCAGCCAGATCTCCCTCATCCTCCACCCTCATCATGGCCGAGAAATGCCCTGCAGCAGGGTAAATGTGGTGACAGGGTAGAGTTTACCCCAGTGTGCTGTTCAGGTATTTCACAGAACTGAGCAGCCACCACAACATTCACATCCTGACCAAATTTATGCTCTCTGCTGTAACTCCTGTGGGATCACCTGCTCTGCTAACAGCACCAGTTCCTAAGCATTCCTTGTGCTGTTCTGAGGGTGCTGGAACTGGAGGATGCTCAGCACTTGCCAGAGTGAAAAAAGCAGATATTTCAATGTAAAATGCAATTGGTATAGGGCTCAGAGTTCAGAGAAAATAGTCTAAAATAAATCATGGCCTGGGAAAAAATATCAAGGAAGTATTAAAATTTTAAAATTTCAAATGTATTTAAGGATTCCAGCTCAGTATTTCTATCCTTTTCTGATGCTTCTACTGCATGTAGCTCATTAAATAGCTGGTCAGAGAATTAATTTTTTTTTCTTCCCTGACTCATTTCAGTCTGTTCCTGCTGCAATGCCTGAATTTGCCTTGACTGCTTTTAGGTAGGTTGGCAAGTTAGAAACTGATCAGAATATTCGATATTTAGAAAACTTGATTTGAGGAGTGCTGTGACAAAAAAGTGTTCTGGTCTCTTCCTACAAAGCTTCACCTCGAAAAGCTGCTATTTATAAGAGCATTCATTCATGGTTTCCAGCAGTTTCCAAAGTTCAAAAGGGCAAGGAACCATGTGGGATGTTACATTGCTTGGCTTCCTACTGTTTTGTGGATGTAGCTCTGTTGTGGTGCTCTTTTGCAGATCCCATCTGTGAGGATGACATATACAGCCCACATAGGACTGTGGGTCATTCTTTAATGGACAAGTGCAATCACAACTGTATGCAGCTTCTCTTTTCTTACATCAAGACACAAACCCTTATGCAAAAGTTGAGTCTGAGAAGAAAAGCAGGGGATGTCCATGTGTGCCTATGTGTTTGCTGTGTATGTGTGTCTGTATATTTTTCTTTATCAGTTGTCCTTCTTTCCACTTTATGAAGCCCAGAAATTGGATTGGTTTCTTTTCGCCACAGGAGGAAGGTGACACAGAGCCACTTTCCAGTCTGCCCTACATTTTCCTGTGTTATTCTGGGGGAGAGCTCCTGCAACTGTGTTTCTCACCCCCAGGCACTGTCCTTCACAACTCTTCAGCCAGCCCTCAGCCCAACACCATCCAGTCACCTCTTCCCTCTAAAATGTGTTTGATTGCCAATCCCTCTCCATGGATCTGTTTTTTCTTTTCAGTCAGGCTTTTCTCATTCTTCAACATATGCTTCATAACTTTCCCAGCTGTTGTTTTTCTTTCTCTTTTTTCAGACATTGTCTTCTTGGATTCCCTTTGCAGCACAACACAGGATTCTCATTTATGTATGTCATCCTGCTGTCATTCAGATGGGCTACAATTGCCTTCCCAAATATGGCTTCATAATAAATGGTACTAACTGAATTAAGTTGCTGCCTGCAAGCAAATGAAAGCATTTCAAGACAGAGCTTCTTCTTTTCTTCTTTGTCCAACATTTAATTTACACATCTGTTACTCTTCTAAATGAGTATTATGCTTATGCTGTGCTGCCTTCCCATACTATCCTGAATTCTGCTACCATTTCAGATCACCTCAGTCATGTACTATGAATTATTTTTTTATGCAGCATGCTTCTAAGCTTTTTATTGGTCAATGCAATGCTTGAACCCCAATGCCAATCTGCATTACTGTAAGCATCTCCCAACACAGAATCCCTAGCTCCTAACCAAACCCAAAGATTTGATGTGCAAAAGTCATTATGGTGTCAGGGCTGGCTGCACTTCAGCTGTAATCCCTCATGATAAACAGACATGAGGCTGAGTTACTGCCACAGTTTGCCTGTGACTATAAATCAGTCCCAACAGATGTTTGTTACCTCATATTCTGTTAAGCATCTGAGACTATGCTTGAAATATATTAGATCAACACTTGAGATGTATTCTTTTATAGCAACAGGATCTGATGATGATAATATCCTTGTAATTACACCACTTTGAGCATTCTCAGGAAGGGCATTCTTGGGTTTTATTATGATCCTTTAAAATATTTATAGCTGTTGGTTTACCTCTGTGTCAGAATATTTCCTTTCCCTTTAGCCTCAGTACACCGTCCTACAGAATGGTAAGAATCTGGTAGTTGAGATTCCCTGGGTAATAAAAGATGGTTTATGGCTAGCAGTTGACTTGGGATTGTATGTTGTAAACAAAGCAGCAGGTTTTCTCTGTCTGACTCACAGAATTTTTGGAGCTATGTGACAGCTTTTAAGGCACAGACTTGAAGACAGAAATTAATTACCATCTTACTGAAAAAAAAACTATGAAAAACATTCTGCTCCCTACCCCAAGCCCTATTTGCAGAGTATTGTGATTGGAGTCCTTCTTCTGGCTCTCTACACAAAAATAAATTTTACGTTGGCTGAACAACCTTGAAAGAAACACTTTTGCTTGGAAGATTAATGAACACCTTCTGCTGAATTACATGTTCACCCAAAGCTCCATCTCCTTGGTGTATGAGCAGCTTTATTGAGAAGACAGTAGCAGACGTAGGAACAGCTGTGGAAGTTACTGAAGGCTTTCCTCAACCCAACAGATGAGAGGACCCTCTTACCTAACTTCTTTAAAAGCTTCAGATTCACTGCAGGTGGACCAGAAGGGTGAAGGCTTAGATTTGGTGAGAGTGAGGAAACGAAAAAATAAGAGAAAGAGTATTTGTTTTCCAGCACATGGAACTTTTTTTTTTTACATTAAATCCTTGTTCAGGTCTCATCTAAACTGTGTGTGTGTGTGTATTTGTTTGTTTTACAAACTGGAATTTTTTATCATGCAAACTATTTAATAAAAATTTTCATTACATGATCAGTTTGACATCCTTATCTGTCTTTATGGCTGCACAAATTTGCATTCAAAATAATGTGCTCTGTAAGAAGTGGTGTAAGTATAGTCTTTGTGGGTGTCAGGTGGGTTCACACCTTGAGTTCTGATCAAAGTGACAAATGTCCCTCCCCTGTACTAGTTTACAGTAATATAACTTGACCGGCTTTTTTTCCCTCACTATGGAACTTATCTGATCTCTTTCTTTTTTATTCATCTGCTCATTTTCATTTATTCAGTACTGAATAAGTGAAAATGAAGGTATTGAATATGGGATGAACTTTAACTAACAGATCCAAAGTATACTGTGCAGGACCTAGAGAGAAAGTGATGACATCATCTCTAAGAAATCTGCCTGAACAATGGAGAGAAATCAAACCTATGCAGAACAGGCTGAATTAGTCTAGCTCTGGAAATGTGATAAATCTCAGCTAGTAATTTGGCAATAAAAATTATCATCCCTTGTGGTTTTTTCCCTGTCATCAAAAAGGTTTTGATCAAGACAATCATCATTATATTTTTGAACTATGTGGAAACAAAACTAAAATTCTTTACCAGTGAACTTGAAGGATGTCACAAACCTCTTGAAATGATAACTGGGGAGCAGGACTTGTTTAGTTCTGCACAAGACCGTGAATCACATGCGAGACTGTGCCCACATTATGGATGAGAATGTATGACACATTTACCAGTGGCATTTGTATTTTAGGAAACTGACTTGAAGGCAAATTTGAGCTGAACATGAGCTCAAAATGGGACAGAGTAGTTAAGAACAAAGTGACAATCTTGTATCTAAAAAGAGGAAACTACTGAACAGATGAGATAGGGTTATCACTTGATGATTTATAATTTTTAAAAATAAAATTTTTATTTAGTTCATCCACCTGCACCTTAGCAACAACACTTAAATGACAGGAACAGTCCAGAAAAGTATCATGAAGAGTATTTTAAATTTAAACCTGGAAAATCTCCCCAGTTCTGAGAGTAAAGAAGTTAAAACTGTTTAAGTTCGGGCATCTTAAATGTATTGAGATACATTAATCTAGCGGATTGCTTTGCAGAACATTATCTTTGCTGTGCTGGCTGCTCAGAGGTGTGCTCTTTACCTTGTGGACAACACACAGTTGTTATTTTCCTTGAGGACAAGGGTGTTAGCTGTTTTGCTTTCCCCGTGGCTGAAGGTGAACACCAGAACCTCTGCTGCAGAGTCACTAATGCAGTTTCTTCTTGCCTGGCAGTGACTTACCCTGCAGTGCTGCCTCCCCAGTGAACTCAAAAATAGGTTAAATGTGACGTGGTCAGGACACAAAAGTACGAACATGGGAAGCTGTCATATTTTTGTGGTACATTTAAACTAACATGATCTAGCAGCTGGAAGCTGAAGTTGGAAATATTGAGACTGGAAATTAAAACCTAGTTTGCTAGAAATGTCAGGCCTATCAGCTGGATTCTGGTGGCTGAAATTACAAATGTTTTTAGAAGCTTACATGGAAATTCTATCTTTGATACAGGAAGGAACTTAGAAACATCTTGGATCTAATTTGTCCAAGAAGTCATATTACACAAATAATGACAATTCCTGTTAAAAATCAACATATTTATAAGCACAGAAAGTTTCAAGGTTGGCCTCTTTGACATGTGCTAACAGCAACCATACTCCCAGGCACATAAATGGTAAGGATGTCTGAACCAAAAATCAGCTTATGGACTATAGCTATTCTCATTTTTAATAGACCCTTTAAAATTATTATTTCTTTATAAACAACTCTTTATAAATTAGATATTGATCATAAAGAAAGAGAAGGCAAAGCCAGCGGCAAATGAGATTAAAGTAAGGAAGGGCAGGCTGAAGGATCAGCTCTTATTCTTGCATCATGGCCGATTCTATTAGCATTCAGCTGAAATGTGAGCTTGTGAACATCTTGCCATCACTCAGAAGACATGTCTGCAGAAAGGTTGCCCAAGATACATTCATGTAAGACGTTCACAATGCCTTTTTGAACTTCTTTTTAAAATTAGTGTTTCTTCTGGTCAATAACCTGCTCCCATGCTGCTTAATAGGACACTGCACTCACCATTTCCTCTCCTTAACAGCTTTTCCTCTTGTTGATGTCTCTAGACAGCAAAAAAGGAGGAGGATATCCATTTACTTACAGCCCAAATCCTGTCTCAAATCCCTGTTGCAGCTGGAGTGCCACAAAAGCCCACAGAAAAAACACTCCTTGTCATCAGAATCTACAGAAGATATGAGGTTCAGTAGCTGAACTGAGATAAACTTTGCACATGATTTTTAATGCCACTGAGGGTTCTTAGGAAAGTACATCCTATGGTATTTGCCTCAGCTTTTCTTCCTTGAAAGGTAAAATTATGTCTTCAAAAATATGCAGGGTTGCTTTGGTTTTTTCACACACACACACACACACACACACACACACACACACACACAGACACACACACACATATATCATGGATGCATATTTAAAGGTCTTGCAGAAAATATGAGCCAAAATCTGACCGGAGTCATTATTCTGTCAAAGTTTCATTGCAGGAGCCTTAGACACCAGCACTCTCAGCTTTCCAAGAGCAGGACCTGATGTACAAGGTTAATCACAAAGATTCATTTTGTTGAAGGATCAGAAACCCAAAGCTGGCTCTATGTAATACCTAAATCCCTTAATGCAACCAGCAGTTCCACTGTGCTTCTGTCCTCTAAAGCTGATGCTTTCTATTAATTCCAGATACCTGTGCATTCATCTTTCTTTTCAGGCCAATTGCTAACAGAAGAGTTCTGTGGTTTCTGAAAGAAAGGCAAACTTGCAGTTCAGAAAGACAGGAGCAAAACTGCTGGCCTGTTTGTAGATAATAGGACTTTTACTACTGCCCTCAGTTCACCATTTAACCAAAGATGTTTGATTATGCAAAGTTACACTGTATCATTTTCTGGACATTTATTCACATGAGAATGGAAATCAGGAACTCTGCTTTTCACATGGTGATGAAAGGTTTTCCCAGAAAACAAATAACATGAAGAATTGCAGGCGTGTGTATTGTTCTCTGATAATTTTTATGCTGTAAAACAAAGCTCCAATCTACTGACTCCTAAGGATAAGACTTTTTCATCAAAGACTTTAGACCATGGCAAGAAAAAATCCTACCTGGAAACCATCAGAACTGATGGTACTTAAAACTTGAATCCAAATTTTGTTCTTTCTTATGATGTTTACCAAGATCCAACAGAACACATGGTAAACCTACAGGTGATTATGCTTCTCTATCTCACCATGAAGTCAGGGAAAATGGAATAGAATAACTTACAAAGATGACGACAATGTGAACATGGTATTCCTGGACTAGCCCCTTTTCTCTGTACCACTTCAAATAGGTAATGAAAGCTGACTAATCACATTAATTTAAGGACATTATTTTATAGTAATGATTAGGAGATATTTTTGTTAATGCCACTCTGTAAAGAAATGGCCTGAACAGAAAATATGCTTTGTGTGAATGTCCCATTTATTGGACTAACAACACAGAGCCACCAGAGTATGTAGAAATCTCAATGCAGATTGTGGAAATAGAGCAGAGGCTGCAATTCCCAAAATGGTTCAAGCAAACAAACAAACAAACAAACAAGCAATCTGTTAGAAAGTCTGAAGATAGAATAAATATTGTCAGTTTCCTCTGCACCAGGAGAGCTACAAGAATCTCCATATGTTTTGAGATGCTTTCTGTCAACCTGTTTGGCTGGTCCATGATACAGCTGAAGTAATTGTATGATAGATATTAATGTACATATAGCAAAAATACATTATCAGGATAAAATTTGGAAATATTTCTTAAAAAAAACCCAGACATGAGCTACTTGTATGACACACTGATATAGCCTTAACTCTCAATGGCCTTGTGTCGTAAGAATGAGGACTGACAGGTGATCAGGTGAGATGGAAGTCATGGTGTAATGGAGATATGGTTACAAAATATTTTGCTGAAAATGGCCTTGCTGCTTCAAAGATGGCCAAAAAATTCCATTAGGAGTTGAGTGTGAGTGTGTGTAAAAAGATAAGGACACTATCTACATTTACCTACTCTGATCCCAGTTGGCTGCAAAAAGCAGAAGAATCTTCCTGCCGCAGTGGTCGCGATTTTCCAGCACTCCCGGAAACCCGTCAGTCAGAGCCCGTTTGATTCCTGGGTCATCAGCCTTGAAGTTCTTGAACATATCCAGATTTAATTGGCGGTATTGGAAGTACTGAGCCAGCAGTCTGAAGGCCTCTGTTTGGTGAAACTTTCTGGCTCGGAGAAATCTCAAGATGAAAGCATCATCTGTACGTAAAAACCCAATGTCAGGCCTCGTGATGATCATGTCCCTGACTTGCTGGATATCCTGGTGCAAAATGTCTGGGTTTTCATTCAGTTCCAGGCGGGCTTTCTCTATAGTCTCTGGACTAAGTCCAGCTTGTAAATGGGTCATCTCTGCAAAATACTCTTTTCCAAATCCTTAACTTCAGATATTTTAGTAGAAGTGCTGATCCCATTCAATTGATGATCTGTGAGTGTGAGCCATTCAGATGTTTTTTGCTATCAAGTTGATATTTAACAAGTAAAAGCAAAGGACTTTCTTATTCTTGCAGAGTAACAGGCAGTTCACATGTACTATAATCCATCCAAAGGAAAGTGTTGTTTATTCCACCACTTACTAAAAGAAAAAGAAAATATATAAAAGAAAGATTAAATGTGTATATAAAGCTTGTAGGGATGCATTTCTGAATTTATTTAGCCATAAAATTTCTTTGTGTAGGAGGATACAAGTCACATTATTTCAGAATGGGTGCATTTTAAGATAAGGTAGTCACTAACATCCTGAATGTATCTTTTCAGGCTTTCAGAAAAACAATCTGATTTATTGACAATTAATACTAAGCTGTATCAACTTGCTATTGGAATACACTTCTCAAAGCTGTCTTACAGAAGTGTGGGAGTTGTAGCATCCCTAAGTTCAAGCCAAGGATGATAGCAGCAAAAAATAATAGTATTTTTTTCCCACCATTAACGGGAGCAACATTTCAGCTCCATAAATAGACAGATTTGCCATCATCATACTAAGCAGAACACCTGTTTGATTTGGCTCTATCACCTGTACTATCAGCTTGTAGCTCTCTTTGAATAAGGCCATGAGCTGTCTGTAAAGCTGATTTTTAAAAAAAACCCAAAACTCTACCAATACCAGGGATAATTTCTACTTTTTAGAAATTCACTGGAAATATTTCCCATTGAGACTCAATATGTCTTCATTGGAAACTTCCCACAAATAAGGTTCTTGATGTATCCAGTCTGTCAGGATTTGTGTTTTAGTTGAAAAGAGACCTTTTTTATTCAAAATTCCTTTTTTTCAGTATATTGTAGCTTTCCTGAATACCTAGTTCTGAATTTCATTTTGATTTTGGTGCTTTACCTAGAATTTGTTTTTACAAGTGTTAGAAGAAGATCTGCTTAAGCTGTTATGTATGAGCAAAACGGTACAGTGAATCTCTTACATTTCAGTGACATAATTAGCTAGAGGCTGTCATCGAAGTCTGTGTAGCTACACTTGTGTGAAATAAGATCAAGGTCTGTTCCAATGTGATATATGTGTGCGGAAAGATCAAGATCCATACAATTTTTCAGCCATCACAGAAACAGACGAGCAAACCACCCCCTTCCCCAGCTTAACAGATCTCTCTTTCTAATTTCTGAAAAGGAAAAATGGGTTTTAAAAATTTAAAGGGAATCCTTCAGTAAAAGACATACTTTTTGTATTTGAAGAAAGCTGTTTGGAAAGTTATGAATTATTTATAGCAAAACAACCATTTCATTCAGCTACTCCCCTGGGTTCAGCATTCTCAGATCAAACAAAGGAGAGAGCAGCAGCCAAAGCATTTCTTGGTCCCGGATTTGCTCAAAGTTATGTTGCAGGACCTGGAAGTCAATGAGCTCAGGGGATGCCTCAGTTCCCTGCTTTGTGACCTTGCATGTTATTGACAAAAAACTACATTTTAGATGCCACAGCTGCAGCCCCAGGATGAAATCCCAAAATTTAAATACAGAGTGTTTCTGCATATTTGCTTAAAGGACATTTGTGGTGGGAGATAAGCTTTTCATTTAACAGCATTATGAATTGGACTTTTTGTGGGTGGCACAAAGGAGAGTTTATTAAGCATCCTCTTTCTGTATTCACTGTGGAGCTGGAGTTGAAAAGAGCTACCTGCAGAGCAGAGTATCTGGTGATTGATCAGCCTGGGAAAACTCAAGGAAAGGCAGAGATGGGAGAAAAGAGGGCTTTGAAAAGGCGCTACAGAGTGCAAATGATTCCAGAAAACAAGTCCCCAGGTTTTGAGGGGGAGTCCATGCTTGCAGGCTATTCAATTCTTAAAGAAATTAGAGCTGTAATAAAGGTGGATTCCTTATATAAAAATAAAGTAACAGTTATTTTCTTTACTATTGCCTTTATTAGACTAAATTGGAGTAATTCCAATGGTATCAAGCAAATTACACTGATGTAAAATTACAGTAGGCCATAGAGAAACCAGGTTAGTATTTTGTGACTGACATCTCAAATTAATGGTGATATCAGCATTTTCTTGCATAAATCATTGCTTCACTCACGACTGCCTCCCTGAGCTAGTTAGGAATGCTAGGGGTATTTAAGGGTGATGCTGTCATTAGGGGACTGTGGTGCCAGGATTGCCTCTCCCTGGTTTTAACAGCAAGTGTAGAGTATGGAAACTCTTTGCTCCCAAGAGCGTTAAGCAGAGATCTGGAAGCAAGAAACTTGTCTGGGGTCTGCATGAGCTCTGGCTTAGGACGTCGTATGAATTATAACACCTTTAGTGTTCCTGTGGCTTAGAATCACAAAATTTGTTTTCGTTTGGAGAGGATCTTTGAAGGTCAGCTGGTCCAACCTCCCTGTTGTGGGCAGGGACATCTTTCACTGGATCAAGTTTTTCAAAGCTCCTTTCCACCAGGCCTTGGACACTTCCAATGTTTGAGCATTCACAACTTCTCTGAGAAACTCGTTTCGAGATTCACCACCCTCATCATAAAAAAAATTAATTCTTCTTTATATCCAATCTGAATCTGTCCTCTTTCTGTTTAAGCATGCTAGCCCTTGCCCTGTTACTACAGGCTCTAGTAAAAAGTCTGTGATCATCTTTCTTGTAGTCCCCCTTTAGGTACTGGACAGCTGCTGTAAGGTCTGCCTGGAACCTTCTCTTCTCCAGGTTCAACCACCCCAACTCTCAGCCTGGCTTCATAAGAGAGGTGCTCCAGCTGTCTGATCATTTTTTGGCCCTTCTCTGGATCTGTTCTAAAGCATCCAAGGATTAGCAGCAGACAACAATGACACACAGACACACACAATTCCCAGTGGTTCATCCATCTTCTAGGAGTTTATGGGAGTAAAACTGTCCCTTCCTCTGCTACTTTTCTGTCTCCCACCTCCGCCAAGATGCTTCTTTGGCAATAAGGCAAATTCTTAAAAGGTCAAATGCAGTGTGCTCCAGAAGGAAGGATATTCCTCTGCTCCAAGGAAATAAAGTCTGGCCTTTTTTATTGGTTCCCCAACTATTTAATGTCAAAAATGATTCTGCTTATTTTTATTAAAGTCTCCTACTGTTTTTAACTCATTTAAATGCTCAGGATTATACCAAGGTGAGGGAGATACAGTTCTTTCTTGTCAGATGTTGCCAAAAAACAACTTGCCAATACTCATTCTATCAGCAGATCCATTTTTAAATGCATTTCAGAGTTTTGTGATAGTGAGCTGCGCTATTACCATGGATTACAGTTATCTATAGATTATCCTGACTATCACCTGGAACAGACTGCACTAAAATACTTTATTGGTGGGAAGTTATATATTGCAAAATAATCTAAAATATGTATGAACAATTTTGTCACTCTCAGAATCGTAGGGAAATCATGAAGTTTGCAACCCACACTAGCACCATTGCCATCAAGGAGCCTGATAAGCCTGATATACATCAGTGAATGATTTGGTTCTCCCACTGCTAACCTTGACAATAAATTTAGTGCTCCATAACTACCCAGTTTAACTGTCACTGCACTTTCTCAAACGGTTCTGATTTATTCTGATTCCCAAGATATAACAGAAGCTTCATCTCCATTTTCACCTCCTCCCACACATGGCAATTTCTCCTTCTCTTCCAGTGTTGTGTACAGCTCTGATCCATCTGCCAATTTTTTAGATGTTTACATCTTTGTTCAGTTTGGTGCAGGGTTGTTTTTTCTTCCGAATAAAGATACTGGCCTTCTTTTCCTATTTTGAATATTGTTGCTGTGTATTGGCACATTAAAATGGCTTATAGTCTCAACAGCTGTTTTCCTATCTTGTGACTCTTTGTTCCCAGGGGACTATTTGCTCTTCTAATGTCTTTTCACAGCCTCTTATAATAATTCATCCCTCCAAAGGAAGAAAATTCAGCCTTAAATGAAAAAATATTGTGGAGTTTTGAACCACAACATACTAAAATCAGAACAAGGAGGGAGATTTCCACCAAAATTGTGGTGTCACATACAATTTTGGCTGATTCATTTTCAGTCCCAGCAAGGGAATGACAAGGGACAGTGAGTGTTCAGCACGAGTAACATACTGCAAGTGGGATACAATTTTCAGACAAGTAGCTTATATTTTTTGCATAATCCTCAAAAGAAAAAGTTAATAATAAAATGGTAGTAATATTTACTATACAAACTAAAATGAAAATCATGTTTTTCCACAGTATACAAAGCACTTTTCATTCAAAGATTTTAACATGCCTTACTGCTCTCTCTTCAGAGACAGTTTCTGGGTCAGCATTCAATCCCTGTTTGCACTGCATGCCCTGGAAAATTGGTCAAAACCTGCCTGCAGTGATGATGGCAATTGTCTGGATCATTTTGTTCCTGCCCACTTACCAGCCCCTGCAACACCACTTGCTTCTTTAAACACCTCATGTCTATTTGGCCCTTCCCTATCCAATTCAGTTCCAGAAAGATTTTAGTTGTTTCTCAATCTACCAAATGTTTTCCATCCAGTCTAATGCTATCTGCCGTGTGAAATTTCATTACCACAATTTTTAAATTGAGAAGACACTAACATTTCATTCTCACCTGGTATTAAGAGGCATCAGTGCTAGGATTTGGCTCATTATATAATTCCTAACTCCTAGCATTTATACAGATATTAGCTGCTGAAATCATGCCAGAGAGGAAGGGAGTGGGCAGGGAGGGAGGGAAAATGGTAATATAGAATGATTTTATCTCAGAGCGTGGGTGTCATCTCATTAAATTTCTTTTTGAAAAATATTTTGATGTTAATTCTGGAAAATCTCTTAGGGCTATGTTCTTAGCAGGGGTTGCTCCATAAGGACAGGAGAGGATGAATCCATACCTATACCTATAGGAATGGTTCCTATGGCCCTTTGAGGCCTTGTGGTGCCTTAGTAGAAACCTGCACTGGAAGTGGAGTAGTCAGACCTAGAAAGGAACCTACCCCAGTTCCATGAAGCAATTTCAAAAGAGCAATGAGCAAAACTGCCTCCCTTTCATCCTTGGCTGCGAGACCCTGCCATCTTCCACAGACTGTGGGGAGAAGCACAGCCCTGAGTGATGTGTCTGAGATCCCAGAGGACACATTTCCCAGAGCTGGGAGCAGATCATATCCCTCCTGAGCCATAAGCCTACATGCTAACATCCAGGGAATCTTTCCTCATCATCCCCTGGACCCTTTGTCAGATTTTCTCTTATATGTTCTTGTCTCCCTTGTACTGAGGAGCCCAGAAGAGGACCCAATACTCCAACTGTGGCCTCACCACTACTTCTCTGTAGTCTTTCCCAAGGGACCAGATTCTCCCAGTGAACATTAATGAGTTAAATATTGTAAAGTTTTCTGCTCCAAGTACTGGTGCTCCTGTAAACCTTCACGAGGGATTTGTTCCTTCTTGTCATTATGAAAACAGTGACTGTTTGTGACTGTAACAGCTGTGTGGGGAATTTGATGGTTTCTCACATTTTCCCAGGGTAGAATCTCTCAGCTCAGGTACAAAAACTAACATTTCCTTCAGTTCAGTAAAAACAATACATCATGCCTTCCTACTCATTCTACAATCTTTTTTCTAGTTTGAGTTACTTACAGATTGCCCTCAGGCTGCATCTAAATGTCCAGTGTGCCAATTTAGCCATGGCACAGCACAAAACATGGCAGAAACTCAACTGATCTTCTCTGCTCTCTGCACAGTATGTAGGGCAGGTATGTCTGCAGCACCAACCTGAAGCTGTCCTGCTATTCTTACAAGCTGCTAGGTAGGAGGAGAGACAGGCAAGGTTGTTTAGCAAATGTAAAATTAAAAAACTGCCCCATTGTCTTTTGACCTAAAATGTGCAAAACTTATTAATTACCTGAATATTAAGGAATTGGACCACATGCCAAGGAGGGGAACTTATACAATACAGAAATAAAAAAGTTAAATATAACAGCATTAACCTCAAGAATTTGGTTAATTTTTTTTTCAAATCATAGTTTTTAAGTTGCAAGTATTCACCAATCACAGATAATCTGCAAATCCCTATGGGAACATATGGCCTGACCTGTGGCATGCCAAAGAAGCAGCAGTTTATGAGGAACTTCCATGTCAGTCACAGTGCAAGCATCACCAAGCAAAAGCACCCTGGCCACTATGGGACAGGTCAGTTCCTCCAATAATACAGAAACATCTTGCAGCAGAAATTAACAGCCTGCAAATGATAATTCTGACTCCCAAGCCTCATAAAGAAGCTATATGTAGAAATCTGACAGCACACAATCATAACATTGGTGTCCAAAAATGCCTAAATGCTGTAGGAGCTGGGTTACAACATCTGCATGAAGATATACAGAAGAAAGAACAAAACATATTAACAAGATATTCAGTATGGCATGTTTAATAACATGAGGCTTATCTAATTTTGCACTTCTTTTACTCCATGCTTTGGAAAATTATGTTCTTTCAAAAAAAATGAAATGCAATGGTGATATATTACTGTTGACTTATGTTTGCTATATATGTCATGCCAGATAAAAGCATCTGTGGTATGTCATTGTGGGAGGAGAGGGAAAGGGAAGGGAAGGGAAGGGAAGGGAAGGGAAGGGAAGGGAAGGGAAGGGAAGGGAAGGGAAGGGAAGGGAAGGGAAGGGAAGGGAAGGGAAGGGAAGGGAAGGGAAGGGAAGGGAAGGGAAGGGGAAAAGGGGAAAAGGGGAAAAGGGGAAAAGGGGAAAAGGGGAAAAGGGGAAAAGGGGAAAAGGGGAAAAGGGGGAAAGGGGGAAAGGGGGAAAGGGGGAAAGGGGGAAAGGGGGAAAGGGGGAAAGGGGGAAAGGGGGAAAAGGGGGAAAGGGGAAAAGGGGGAAAGGGGGAAAGGGGGAAAGGGGGAAAGGGGGAAAGGGGGAAAGGGGGAAAGGGGGAAAGGATTTCTACCCCCAGGAATTAATGCAGTCCTTCTGGGTTTTTTTGTTCTCATTTCTACTGAAGTCTCAACACAAACAGAAAGCACATAGAAATTTCTCCCAAACTTGTAGAAATAAAGCTTAATAAAATTTTATAATACTGTGCGGGTTTGTTTTCTCAGTGGAGAAACATATCATATTTCAAGGGGTTTATTTCTATAAATATCACTGAAGAAATAAAAAGAAATAAAGCAAACCAAAATTCCAGTAAAGTGTTCGGAAATTCTCAAATTAAATCAATGGAGCAGGATTAGATCAAGAGGGAAAGGAATTACAACTCTTCTGATGAAAACCATGCGAACTTCTGTTCAGTTTTTCCACTCAGTAAAAGACTAATGCTCCTTTCTTTTATTCTTACTTTGTTTTGTTTAACTAGTAGCACCCAATTGTCACATCTTGTTTGTGCCTGTGCCAGAGAGACAGTACAGTACAAGGCTGTGAGAGAAAATAAAACTCACTTGCTAAGCAATAGCACAATGGCTTCAATTATTGCATGCTTAAGTTAACAACTGCATGAGTTTACATCTTTTTGAAGGAAGTATTCTCCATCCTTTTATGAGGCTGATCATTACTGTTTCAACTGACATGGGCCTTTTTTTGGAAGATGAGGAGGCTGCTGTTACATATTTAAGTGGAATGATGTCTGTGTTCAAGGCACGTAGAGTTTAAGGAATCATGACCCAGTGCTATGGCGTGGATTCTGCAGCTCCTCCACTGCTGAATTCAGCTGCACTGCTTACTCTACTACTCAGCAGCACTCAGTGCTACTCAGAATATCCTGTCTGCAACAGATTTTAAGTTATAATTGTGATATAATAAATTAAGAAGGTTTTCTTGAAAAGGTGGCAGTATCTTTCATTGTTTTGTGTTTGCCTTAAAAAAGTCTATTTTTTAGAAAATACTCAATAGTGTCTAGAGGTAGATGAGTCAACAGAATTCTTAAAATCATCAGCACAGATACAGCACAAGCTGGCCCTGTAAACTTCAAGGTAGGATACAGACTGCAATTAGGAAAAGCTCTACAAGGTTATCTGACTTATTACAGGAAAAATTAAACCAGTACTTTGGCTACGCAGTGCATGGCATAATACTGTTACATAATAGCTCATGTAAATGTCGACATTGTATTAACTTTTAGTACTGGAGATAATCTATGTTATCATCTGATTACTCAGACAGCACATGAAAGCAGACTTTCTGTAATTTAATTTTTTCTTCCAAATATAATCCTGTCACTATTTAGTGATGGACATGAAGTAGCCATCTGCTCCTTAACTTAATTATTCACAGAGTTTGTTAAAATTGAGGAATCAGCATTTTGAAAAGGGGAAACTCCCTTTCTCCTATGACCTTCCTCACCCTCTCAGGATTAAACCATTGCAAACAGAATTAAAGTCAGGCCAGTAGCATGCATGGTGTTTCTCCAGCTGTTATTTGCTTTACATTTATTTTCTGTATGAGCATCCTCACTTCTTGCAGAGACCCAAACTTAATTCTTGACTTCCTGCAGCAAAGGACCCACATGCTAGACGTGATTTACCTCACTTCTTCCCTGCACCCATCACTGTTTACCACCAGGAAAGCAATACCATTGACTGACCTGGCACATTCCCCCCTCCCTTTAATCTCTTCTCTCTCTTTGGAATGAGAGCAACTGGTCAAAACAGGCATCAGTGTGCTGAGGAGCAAACAGGTATCTGCTGCTCTTTGACAAGCTCCTCTATGTCAACCCCTGGCTGTAGCTCTCACTTCATTAACTAAGCTTCCAGTTTTAGCCCTTTCCTCTGCATGCCTCTCATCTCTCCTGGATCTCAAATTGCATCTGGACTTTCCCTTCCAGCCTGTGCTCTTTTCCTTCCTTGCCCAGCACCTGAGCTGCTGAGTTGATTTTTACAGTGCCATGCCCCCTTGCAGGAAGGATGGAAACTGGTGATGGAGAAAGAAGACAGGAGGGGAAGAAAGGGCAGGAAATTGAGGAATGTGGGGAAACAGGGGCAGGGAGGAAAGGAGACAAGGGAGTGGGGCAGGGAGGAGAGCAGACAGGGAAGGCAGAATGGAGGAAGGCAGAGAGAAAAGAATCAGAGAAGCAGGGCAAGGACAACTGGAGGAAGAGGAGGCAGGATATATAGGAGGCAGGAAGCAGTAAGCAGGGCAAGGAAAGGCAAGGGAGACAGGTGAAGCAGAGGAGGGAGGAGAGGTAAGGGAAGTAGAAGCAGCAGGGCAAAGAAGAGACGCAGGGAACAAGATATGGAGACAGGGAAGGAGCAGGTCAAGTAAGAGGCAGAAGAGGCAGAGAGTAGGGAGTCAGGGCAGGCATGAGGCCAGCAGTGGAGGCAGGGAACATTGAGACAGGGAATGCAATGAGCAGCAGAAAGAAGCAGTCAGGGCAAAGAGCGGGCAGGCAGCAGGGATGCAGATACCGGAGAGATCGGTTGGCAGACAGGAGAGGCATGTTGGGAGGCAGGAGGTAGGGCAGTCAGGGAGCTGGACAGGCAGGAGTCAGCAGCCAGCGCTGGCAGGAGGCAGGGAACAGGAGTAGCAGGACAGGAAGCAGGCTGTGCAGGCAAGGAGCAGGGCAGGCAGCAGGCAGAGAGCTTGGCTGGAAGGAGGCAGGAGACAGGAGGGAATAGGGCTGGCAGGAGTCATGGAGCAGGACAGGGAATAGGCATAGCAGGCGGGGGGGAGCAGGGTAGTCAGGAGGAGGCAGGGGAGAGCAGGGCAGGCAGGAGGGGGCAGGCAGGAGCAGGGAAGACAGGGAGCAGGGCGGGCAGGCAGGGGGAGCGGGCAGGGAGCACGGCAGGGAGCAGGGCGGGCAGGCAGGGAGAGCGGGCAGGGAGCAGGACAGGCAGGGGGAGCAGGGCAGGAAGGGGGAGCGGGCTGGGAGCAGGGCAGGGCAGGCAGGCGAGGGGCAGGCAGGCAGGGGGAGCAGGGCAGGCAGGGGGAGCAGGGCGGGCAGGCAGGGGGAGCAGAGCAGGAGCCGAGGCCGGGCCGGAGCGGCCGGGGCCGGAGCTGTCCGCCCCGCGGTGCTGAAACGCCGCATCCCGGGCCCGGCGGGGCGGGGGGAGCGCCGAGAACCGCCCTGCGCAACCCGAGAGAAGGCGAATCCAAATACCTGCACAGCGCCGGCAGCTGCCGTGGGGCGGCGGGGGGCTGCGTGGGGTGGGCTTTTTCCCCCTGTAGATGTCCTTGCTGCTGAGCAGTGTGGGCGAGAAAGATCTCCTGGCTCCCGGGTTCCGGCTCAGATCTCTCTAGAAAACTGAATGAGCGAGCGCCAGCTCCACGGGGCTGTGATTTTTTTTTTTTTTTTTGGTAGGAGGCGTGTGCGCCAAAGCCTGGGTCCTTCCACTGCCGTCCCGCTGGGTCCTGCCGCCCGCCCGCTGCCTCCCGGCGCTGCCGGCACCCGGGATGCGGGATGCGGGATGCGGGCTGGGAGCTCCGCGCCGCCGCGGGAGGGGTGGGAAGGGGCTGCTGCGGCCGGGAGGGCTCAGCTCGGCGGGCTCCCACCCAGCGGCACTGGCTCCACCGCCTGTTTGCTAGCATCGCCTCTTCCCCAGCGAAAGTCGGGCAGAGCGCAGCCTCCTGCGGCATTCACAGCAGCCACGGAAAGGTGATCTCAACGGGCCGTGTGCTGTCCGTGGGCTGCCTTAATGAACATAGCAGCCTGGGTTTACAAGAGAAGTTTCTCTGGGTCAGACTGCAGGGACTGCCATCAACAGCACGCACAGCAAACGTTTAGTGAGGAATGTAAAAAACAGGACAAGCTTCACCCCTGAACTCTCTCAGCCCCTCTTCCAAGTACTTCAGGTTCAGGAATTTCCCCAGCAACATAGTGCCTGAGTTTTCAGGATAAATTTGTCCTCCTAGAATTCTCACAGTGTCTCCTAGAATACTTTTACATTTCTAGAATGTCCTTCCATAATGCCCTTTGATTAGGCCATCTACCTACTTTACAAACTTTCATTAGAGGAATGTGTAAGCTTTAGTTGGTGGTGTGGAAAGAACAGGAGAAGGGAACTTCTGTCATTAAATTAAGTTCTAAAATCATTTTCTGTTCAAGCTGCATAAGACCTATATTAAACTGTACTTGGAAGACTTTGGGTGATGCAATGACCAAATTCACACCCATTTGTTCCTATCAATATCAAAATAATATTAAATGTACCAGCAAAGTAAATTTCTTCTTTTGTCATGGCTGTGCATTGTGGAGTATAATTCCTGAGAACTGGTGGATTACAGCCAACTGATTTTCTTGGTCTCTGCTTTGGACACGTTTCCTGCCTCAATTACTGAAGGATCTTGTGCAGAGAAGAACTAGGTGGTAAATTATAAAGACCAAATTCTGCATAGGAAATGGCTAAATAGAGTAGGATTCTTCAGCATGGAAAAAAAAAAGGAGAGGAGTAAGTGTAGATAAAATAGTAGTGTGGGGTGTTTTCATCATTCATAGCATTTCTTAATAAAGAGCACTGTGAGGAAGATAAACCTGAATATCTCAGTATCATTTCCAGTTTTAGGAGTAGGAGAAATGAAACCCACTAGAGTCTAGCTTTGATTTAAACAAAAGGACATACTACCTCACCAAATACTTAGTGAATCTGTGGAATTCATTTCCACAGAAATTCACACTTCAGAAAATTGTAGGACATATCTGTGGAAGAAAAATCCATTAAGACCCTTTAAACATGAAGTCATGGCCTGTGGCTCAAGAAAACCCCATTCCACAAATTACTGAAGGCTATAGTAATATTTGGGAACAGATGATTATATCTCTGCCCTGCTCTTATTCTTTACCTTAACCATCCAGTGATGATCACTGCTGCAGGTAGACACTGGGCTAGATGAACCTTTGATCTGACCCAGTACTGGCTCCTCTTATATTCTTATATACAAAGTAGACTTTGAGAATATGAACACAATTGGATTCCTTTCAACTTTGCTTTCCCTTAAAAGGGGAAGATCCAGTGGTTTTGCTCTTTTTCAAAGAGTGTACATCCAGAGTCACTTGCTTTTTAGAGGAAACACCCCCATATTAATGAGCAAAGGCAAAAAGAATCTGTGGGGATGTTGACTTGTGCTTTTAGGATGATTTCCATGCAGAACCATGAATTTAGCCCACAGCATGTGCAAAACAGGAATATGAGTTTTTTGCATCCTGTGACCCAACCACATTGACTGGAAGAGAAGAAGCAGAAGCTCAAAGGCTGAGAGCTCAAAACTCTCACAAGAGCATTTGTCCCAGCACTTGATGGAAAAGCATTTCTAGCCCCAGGGAAGTTCATACTCAGTTAGTAAGTAGTCTCATTAGATCCTTATTTTCTGCATAGAGATCAGTTTGGAGATAAAAGAATAAGCACTCTGTTTTCATAATCCTGTTCTAAGCTTCCACTCTTGCACATATGATAAAGATTAATGCACTAGCTACTGTAACTATGCTGTACTTCCCTGGGAATTGTTAATAATATTAAGTGGAATGAACATGACTCTATAAACCAACTGCCTTAGGCAGTCAAATGAGTTGCCAAATTGGATGTAGGCTTAATATTTGGGGATTTATTATTTTTATTCCGCTTAATTGATGTGTTTTTTCCCTCCCTTACTGTTGCTGTTAAGTGACCAGTGCCTGCTGAGGCCCTGGATGATTGACATGTACCTCAATGCTATGATAGAAGCAGATCTCTGAACATATTACAGCAGGGCCTTATATTGATCCCAGTGCAAATATTCTTTGGTTTCTTTCTCATCACCACTTTATCACTTCTTCATCACTTTCTTTGTACAAAATCTACTCTGTACTCTGAGACCATGCTCCAGGTCATATCATTCTTTGCATTGTCCCAGTCATTACACCTCATCTGACATTACAATCTCAGAAAAAAATAAAACAGTGTTGAAGGTATAAAACTTTGAGTTTCATAAAGGTATGTCTGGGACATTAGGAACTCCCTTGCTGGTGTGCTCAGACTGGAGGTGCAGCCCTTCCTCAATAACAGTAGAGTGTACACAGCTAAGGGGAGAAAAATGTGCTGGTTATCACAGTTTGTCACTGAGGGCATCAGAACTGACTGCACACATGGAGGAAATAGATCAGTTTTGAAGGGGAGGATATTTTATGCAGCCTTTTCTGAAAGTAAAACAGAACTTTGATATGAAATTTATTCTAAACTGACCTTCCCTACTGTCACACATACTGATACTCTGTTAAAAAAAAAAAAAAAAAAAAGAAAACCAAAAAACAGGGAGGTAACAAACTTGAAAAGGAAATGTTTATTTTCACCACCAGTCAAAAGGATCCAACTACCTTTCCTAAGGAAACCATGGAAGGTCAAAGTATCTGATTGCTCCATAGTCTAGGCATGATAAATAGTTTCTACTCTATTTGCAGTAAAATATTCTGTCTTAACACAGTTTGACTAGACACACAATCTCGTAGCATTTTTGATTCCCAAGATGTGTCATGAAACTAGGGGCTAGTCTGAACATTTATGCATCTCTGATATTACTGATATTACTCTCATTCATACAAAGCCCAAAACCATTGAAACATTTTAATTAATCACCATAAGGAATGAATTTTTTAACCCTAAAAAAAATATTCCAAAAAAGTGGAAATCTGGTTGCACTCTGCCTTAACACTGAAGCAGAGATATATATCTTTGTATCACAGACACATATTGATCTTCAGCATTTTGTAGGTTTAGTGTATGTGCATGTATATTCCTTAAGCATGGATGTTGGACCAATTTACCCCTCTAGCTGTCTCTTCCAACCTTACTCATTCTGTGATTTTCTGATATAAGAAGGGGGATAGATCCTTGATGCAATTCAGTATATACCTGGGGTCATTCACTTTCCCTATGTGATTTCTCCAATATTTAAAATGTTTTTTACCTCTTGTGAACAGGGAATTTAAGAAATAATATAGTATAGGATGTTCTTGTAGCTTTAAATTTTCTTTTGCAAACAATTTGCTGCAAGTTTCTAAAATTAACAGTCAATTTTAATAATTCATTGGGAGTTCATTCTTTTTCTCTAATCTACAATTACCATTTGATTTTATTTCCTTTGAAAGTAACCTCATTGAAAGCCCCAGTAGGTTAAAAAATAATAATGCTAAAACTGCTTAGACCCAGTAAATCATTATTCTTAAGGGACAAGTAACTCTTAGATCACAGTTCAGAGGGATTCATGTTTTAAATCCTCCCAGGTTTCCTGAACCTTTAAAATATTTAAAAATTTATGTCCAAGAATGCAAAACATATGCAAATTGATTGTTCATATGATTTATTTAATGAGAAGGGTCCAATTTTGCCATTTTTAGTCTTGAGAATAGTAATGTAAATGTAGAGAATTCACTCTTTTGCCGAGTTCACATGCAATCACCACTTCTGCCACTCTCAGAATAGCATGTAAGTGGGACATGAGAAAAGCTTTGGCCTCGAGCATGTAGAAGGGTAAAGATGAAATGTTCCCAGCTCCATGGGAATTACAGGAGCTGGTGATGAGATCCAGCACAGAGCTGGGGGCCAGCAGCAGAATTCAGGTAAAGTCAAGCTCTCAGAACTGCGATCCAGAACTTTCCCCCTCAGCTCTTGCCTGTCTCTGTACCAGTCTAAACCCCATAGATAGGCTTATTTTGGGATTGTAAAGTTCACAGTGTAGACCTAGACTGAGTAGCTTGGATCTAAAGATCAATGAGGATTTGAAAAACTACAGATATTTCTCTGATATTTTGGTGTTGGAAACGTCGACTTTAGGCCCAGATGTGCTGTTAAAGTAAGGAGCAGATTTGGCCTCATGTCTTCAGTCATTTTAACTTGGCAGCACTGAGTGTGCTGACTTCAGTGAGATAACTGTGATTTAAATCACCTGGGGACCTGCTTCCATTGAGTGCAGTTACTTACAAAGTCAGTGCTTCTCTGTCTAAACAATAAGACAGTGTCTTGCTAAAAAACTAAGTGTCCTTTTGCAGAGAGAAATGAAGTGTGAGTTTTCAGGTTTTGCATAGCTACAATATAAATTATATGACCTTTAAAGAACAGCACAGCAAAGCTTTGCCATACTGCCTAAGATGAATATCAGAAATAATGTTCTTCGTGATGCAGGGGTAAGGTAGCCTAAGGTAGGCTGGTAGGGCAAAAAAAAGTCTACAAGGAGGTAAGTAGTCCAAAAAGTAGATGAGTTCCTCAAGGTTTAGAATGACTGTTAATGAATTGATTCAGAAAAGTCCTCTTGGGAAAAACCTGGCTGATAACTGCTGCCTTGCTGCGTTGGGATCAGTTTGCACATAAGCAACACTTCAGTCTGATTTGTAGCATACTGGTCTCATATATGATTTGTTAAAAGCTTGAAATATGTAAGCTGTTTAACAGCTGTCAATTCTCCAGTGTGTTAACTTCAGGGCTCCTTAGCTTCCCAAAGTCTGTTGTATATTTCCCTTTCTGTATAATAGTTGCAACTTGCTCCTTTGCATTTGGCCAAAGTAGCTTTAACAGTGGGCTCAAAGTGTGAGAATGGAATGTGAAAAGTGATAAAAGATGGTTTGAAGGTCGGTAGTTGGATTGGAATAGTTAGAGATGAGGCAAATAATAGGATACTCGTCTGATTTCTTAGTTTGTTATGTGATGATTTATTTCTGAAATGGTTTTAAATTAATGGTGTACATAAACACATGCAGCTTTGGATGGCAATAACATAAATCAGCAACAGTAATAATGACTGTGAGTTCTTGCACGTGTAAACAAGCATATGTGCAATATAAATTCTATTATCTCAATGCCACTGAGGATATAGAATAATCTCACATTTGTGACCGAGTAAAAGCATAAATTTTTGCTGGAGATATAAACAGATGGAGGACACAATGCTGCACTGGATAGCTGAAGTCTGTTGAAAACTGAAGAATGTGAATGTATTTGTATACATGTACAAATATAGAGACAAGAATTATGGCTGCAATCCTGAGCAGATATAAATCAACACCATTTCACTGACTGTGGTGGAGGTGTGCTAACTAGGCAGCACAGGAGTAAATCTCTGTATATAAAACAACTGTTACACCCATCAGCAGTCTGATGTTTTACATTACTACTTCATCCAGGAGCATAAAGGATGTATCAATCTGCTGAAGCCACTCCACAGAACCATTGTACTCTTCCTGGGATTCAGCACTGGAATCAGGGTGTAAACAGCACCAATCTCATCTTACAAACACTGGATATGCTTTAATGTCATCCAGGAGCCCTGCCACAATCCATTTGGAATATATATCCAACAGTGGGGCATACAGCAATCATGTACTTTTTAACAGGAGGGAGGTATTTTGCTTGTCATAGCTGGTGAGCCCCGAGGGAGGTGAGGCTCCTGCCATCCTGGTTCCCAATATATGCTGATTCAGTCATTAAAATGTGCATTCATCTTCCTTCTCCCAAGACCTAGCTGTGCACAGCAGGTTTAACTAAATTGCCAATAAGAAAGCCTCTTAAATCATCTGCAGTCCTGACTGGCAGCCTCACAAGCAGATGCAGCAACTGATCCTGAGGCAAACGGAGTCTGTTCAGCAGCAGCTTTGCACTTCTGTGTGCACCAGCTAGGTTGGTTGTTTTTTTTTTAAATCATTAATGGGCCGGTACCTTGAAGACAGCTGGGAAGGGAAAGGTGAGACTATTAGAAATTCCTCATTTCCTTTTCCGATGTGGTACCGTCTCTGCAGCTGTAGGACAAAACAACAACTCCTTCTCTTAAGTGCCCCTAGCTTTAGGGTATGGAGAACTATTAATCAGCTTGTTCTCATGCAGCAAGGACCTGCAGGAGGGCTGGCTGGAGAAGTGCCAAGGACTGTCACTTCACTCGTCCTGAGAAATCTCCTCCCTTCAGCCGAGATTTTGATGGCTGTGGGACATGCCTGTCTATGTATGTGCATGTATGCATGTAGAAGAGAGAGGAAATGTATTCTCTTGTCACTCTTCCATCTCTCACATACACTGCTGCAAATACCTATTTTTTCCTCTGTGTACACATTAAAAGTGGTTTCAGCAACTGTTTGCAAAAGTGCTGGAAAGACCTGGTTCTGGCAGGAAGCCCTCACTGTTAGGCATTGTTGCAGTCTATCACAGCTGCCAGATCATCTCTGGAGAGGCATAAAATCCCAGAAACTCTTTAATCAAGTGTCCAAGCTCAGTTATTGCCTAACTAGCTGGGCACAGTTAGCCTTGCTTCTCCTTCAGTAAAAGGTCAAGATTTAACTGCGGGCTGTGATTTTCCAGAGGGGACTGTGTCTGGCCCTCCTCGATACAGGGTTTACCATCAATCCCTTGAAGGCATGCAGCAGTTTGCTCCACACTAATGATAGGGTTAAATTATTGGTTTGTCACTCTTCCTAGGATGTGGTGCCTGCACTGGACAAAAGCCGAGAAAGCATCATTAAATTGGATTGGCTCTCTCCATGTGCCGGACATCTCATTGCAGAGCAGGGGCTGTCCAAGTCCTCCTGTTGAATGTTAAGTGCCACAGACCTGCAGCAGCCTTCAGGAGGTGTCAAATACCCTGCATGGGTGAATAACCAGGTGATGGGTGAATAACCATATGATGGAATGGCTCAACATGGATATTTTTGTGTGGCACAGTTGCAGTCTTTCTCCTCTCGCATGTATTTTTTCCTGCAGAACTGCAGTAGAATGTGAAGAGGTGGCAAGTATCTACTTGTCTTAAATTGTGCTAAAAACCATGTGCTTTTCAGCACCTCTGAAAAGCTATAGACAAGTGTAAAACCTGAGGAAAAAATTGAGAAGCATGTAGTACTCAAGATACATTTAAAAAAAAAATCCCTCCTTGAATTTCAAACTAATCCCCTTAATCACATAAGCTTATGAGATCTGGAAAACACGAAAAGAAAAAAAAGAAATTAAATGTCTTCCAAAGGGGTACTCAAGATGGAAGGACTTTGCTAGCAGATTTATGCATTGCCAGACAGTAACTTGTCTCTAGGAAGATCAGAAGGAAGACAGGTACTTTAGATCTCCAAAGAAATCACTCCACTCTAAGCCACTGAGAGGGAGGCATCTGGTAAAAAAAAACGAGCCCAAGGGAGACCTCATGAAGAACATTTGTCAGTATAACTGGTGTTCTAGTGATGAAAGCATCAATAGTTGATGGTAGTTAGTGGAAAAATTATTTTGTCTCTTTTGCACCATCTTTAGTGTAAAAAAAAGACTCTTCGTTTGCAGAAAAAAAATTCCATGCACTTTGTATTAGCACCCTATGTCTAATTGCCCAGTTATGTTTGCTGACTTTTCTTCCTATAGGCAAATGTTCATCACATAAAATGGCAGATCAGAGATTCACAGAATCACTCAGGTTGGAAAAGACCTCTGAGATCATCAAGTCCAACCTGTGACCAAACACCAACACATCGACTAGACCATGGCACAGAGGGACACATGCAGTCTTTCCTTAAACAACTCCAGGGATGGTTATTCCACCACTGCCCTGGGCAGCCCATTCCAATGCCTAGTCACCCCTTCTGTGAAGAAATTCTTCCTGATGTCCAGTGTGAACCTCCCTGCTTGAGACTATGCCCTGTCACCCTGTCACTAGATCCCTGGGAGAAGAGGCTGAACCCTGCCTGGCTACAACCTCCTTACAAGATTGTAGAAAGTGATAAGGTCTCCCATGGGCCTCCTTTTGTCCAGGGTTAACAATCCCAGCTCCCTCAGTTGCTCCTCATCAGACTTGTGCTCCAGACCCTTCATCAGCCCTGTTGCCCCTCTCTGGAGCTGCTCTCATGTCTCAATGTCTTTCTTGTGGTGAAGGGCCCAGAACTGGGAATAGCACTCGAGCTGTGGCCTCACCAGTGAGGAGCACAGAGGGGAAATCCTTTATAGATCACTGTAAAGGGTGTAGAAGCTACAAGACAGATTCAGTAATTTCAGTTTGTTTTCTATGACGAATGTTCTGTGACAAGTTTTCTTTAAAAAAATCAGTCACAAAAAGCTTAAATTAAATATGTATTTTTTCCTATATAATAGTGATAACTTCTCAAAATTAGCATATTCCCTAACAAGTAGTAGATTTAAACCAATAAGTTGGCAATTTTATGTTCCAGAATAAATTAAAGATTAAAAGCTTTTTCTGGGACCATTTAGGAAAGGAATATGAGTAGAGGATGGTAAGGAATTTGAACTCAATTTTAAAACAAAATTGTTTTCCTCCTTGAGTTCAGAGCTAAATCTCTCTTTTCTGTTGGTTACAAAGCTCTCTTTCTTGTCATTCTATGTTTATTTGATTTTCTCCCGCTTTGTTGCATTTATTTTTCCTAAACATTGCTTTTCTAGGGGACAGGACAGCTACAAATGCCAGTGTTTCTTTATATAGAGCAATGAAGTTTCCAGCTAATTTTACTTTTTTAGGCCAAGAAAACTATCTCAGGGAGGACACACCTCTGTTGCACCATGGACTCGCACTGTCTTGAGCCTACCAATCCATCAAGCAGGGCACAGCACTGTACAGGGAACCAGTCCAGACCCATGGGCACGATAGGGACATTGATGTAGCTATACTCTCTTTGCACTCACAGAGAAAAAATTCCTGTCTCCGGCTCTAAGAAAATCCCAATAGCTGATTTGACATCCATTTCCCATTTGAAACTTTTCAAATAAAGAAAATAGGTGATATTTCACATGGTTTTTGATTAATGTCTTGCATATTATGCTACACCAGGAAATTTTCCAGCTGTGGCACTTTTTCTTTCATGACCACACTGTACTGGTTGCTCATAATCCTCCTGTAATCAACAAGTGCCCCAGGGTCTCCCTCCTTCTCTGTCATTTTCCTATGAAACTCCCAATTTGCAGAAGTTCACGTTATAAGCTCATTAAGTGTACGACTTTGCACATTATGCAATTAAATTTCATCCCATTTCTAATACTCTACTCTCAAGGTCATTTAGTTTTTCTTGTACAATATTGCATTCTCCCTCTCTGTTGAGCTTTGTGTCATCACCAAACTTCATTAGTACATGCCAACTTCTTATCAGGGTCATTAATGAAGATGTTAAAAAATCAATCCCAAATGTTTAAGGATTTCCACTAGTGGCAGTTTTTTCCAGACTAATTATTGTTTCTTTTCTTTTGCTAGTTCTGAACTCATATTTCTGTTAGGTGTTGTTAGCCAGCTACAATGCATGTAGATGAGATTTAGTCTTTGATTTAGTGTTTTTTTCATGTATTTTTGTCCTGTATTTTACACAGATTTAGTCATCTTTGCTATCAAAAGGTAAAATAATCATCTAATCAAACTACCACTATCACTACTAAATCCATATTATATGTTGTCCTGGTTTCTACCTAATTTCCTGCTTTTGAATATTTACCACATCAATATCTGTGCTAATCTTACATCTAATTCAGGTTAAAATCTTGATTCTGGATTATTTGCCTGTCCCTATTGTATATATGGGTAGTGTGTTTGGTGTTTTCTAGTTCGATGATGCTATTCCATACTCCATTAAAAATTCACCTTTTTTTCACATTTCAGTGTGTAAATCACCTTGTTTCTCAAAGGAGCATAATAAGCATTCTTACATCCAGATGTGGTCATCTCTGTGTCTGTGCATTCCTGCCCATTAGCCATTTGGCCTCTGCATTCATCCCATCAGTGTTATATTTCTTACTGAAAAATGAGGCAAATTATTAGCTTGGATTTTAAGTTCTATCATTATTATGTTTCATATTTTGCCTGTGCTCATTACACAGAGGACTCACTTCATTATTTATTTGCATGGGATTTTCACTACTTATTTTTATTTGATTTGCAAAAATCTAACCTTGTTTTTCTTATCCATTTGTACTCTATAGCTTTATTGTTTAGAACAAGCAAGCATTTAGAACAAGTCCTTCCCCAACTCCAAATGATCATCCCTCCACTGTTACTTCTAGTGCACTTTCTCCATCACTTTTTATTAATAATCCTCAGTGAAACCACTGGTTTGTGGCACCTCAGTAATGCAGCTGGAACTACAAAGGTGTATGAACTGCTGCCAGCTCTCAGAAACTGCTGGAGCTGCCCTCAGTTCCCTCTGGATCCACCAACCTGTGGCTTCCAGAGGAGGGGCAGAACGAGCAAGAATTTCTGGGAAAGGGTGGGCTCATTAAAATCAGACAAAACCTCTTCAAATGTACACTGGAATGTCTGAGGTTTGTGACATCTACGCCAGAAATAACATTTTCTCTTTGCTGCTCTTGGTATTAAGATATTTAACACAGGCACATCACCACAGGGCATGAGAATGTGTTATGTACAAAGGCAACTACGCAAGCATTTGGAAATGCTGGGAGAACCCGTTGGCGTGACACATTTCAAGGAGCAAAATTAAAACACTGGTTTATATTCAAGGCTCTGAGGGGTGGCTGAGCATATGCCATGAACATATAAATTTGCCGCCTCCCAGCAGAGAAACACTAACATATAGGATATGAATATACTCACCAATTTAGCTTGTTTCCTTTGGCTTTAAAGCTCAATGGAAGAGCAACACTTCAGAGATGAAGTGCTCTGAGAACCCACAACTGACTGGTCATTCCAAATTCCTGCTAACTTGCCATAGCCTGATGGAAGGCATGAGTCTTCAGTGCAGTTTCTGATAATTCAGTGCCAGTTGTTACTGCTTATAATAGTAAAAGGAGGTACTGACATCCCAGTTGTGGGATTCAGAAGGTCTATATCTTATCTGTGAGATCTGTCTATCTCACAGATCTGCTAGATGACAGTGAATAAAATTGTTACTCTGATTTCTTTACATTTCCTTCTCTGTATACTGATAATAGGAATGCTAGCCTATAGCATATAGGTCCTAATTCTTTAATAGGGATTCCTGAATCATTAAAAAAAGTGTAAGGAAAGGTCAATATATTATAATGGTAAATAAGCTACACATTTTGAGGACTCTTTTTTTTTTTTTTTTTGAAAGTCAGTGTTTTAATTCTTAAATAACAGTTTATCTTAAGCAAATGTTTCTGTGTCCTATAATAGTAAGAAGTGACACTACAAAACAACAGTTTGAGACAGAGCCAAGATAATTTCTACTCCTTTAAACTGGAACGAGATTTTCTCAGCCTTGAAGCATGACAGCTATTCAGGAGTCGATTTTTCTGGCTTTGAAATCTGAGTTGTACTTAGCTATGGGATCTGACAAGTTTCTGCTGCCTTATATCATCCCTGCTCACCTGACAGCACAGAAGAAGGTGTCTCACACTAATCTTGTCAAGCTGAAACTCCACTGAAAGGACAGTGATGAATGTCAGTTTGAGTCTATTGAGCTTGTGGTGGGTGGGCAATGGATAAAGGTTAGATAAATAAAGCAGCAAGAATTATAAGATGAAATATAGTCTATTCTTTCTAGTGTATTGCATATAGTCTGATTCTTTGTGTAGTCAAAATGAGGTTTTGTTGACCAAACAGTGATCTTTCCTAAATCACCTGTCCCTACAAGCCCATGTCCCAGTGAGTTTTTTGTCTGCTTGAATTATCGGCCCTGGCAGAGAGTTCCATACCTCTACTAGGAGGAATATGGTTTTGGGAAAATAATAACCACTCTGCAAGAAAACAATCATCCTTTGACTTATATATCCCCACACCCTGCTGACTGTTCAAGTGAGTAATCTCCAGCTATGCACGAAAGCTCAGTGTATCACTCCTTAGGCGAACAAATTTCAACAACAAGATGAGCACAGTGAGTGATTCTCAAACACTTCTAATGCTGCCAAGCCAAATAAAAATTCCTTCAGAACAAGGCTGCTCATTGATGCCCCTCCAAAGGTATTTTCATAATGTCTTCAATTAGGTTGTGGATCAATACAGTTGTACTCTGTGGGAATATTTTAGTTCATCACATGGTGCAATTATCCATGACCACAGACACAAAACCAGCAATCACTGGCCAACTGAACACGTGTTAATTGGAAGCGTGAATGCTCTAAAACAACCAACAGCACCAGTTCCTTACATAATCACTGCTTTTGTATTTCCTTCTTGTTGTGGATAACTCTTTGTTGTGGATGCAGCTAGGGTGAGAGTTTTATTCCCTACTTCCCTATTCCCAAACTTTCCAGCTTCTCTACTTCCAGAGGCATTGCTCAATGCCACATGGTACAAGACACAGCCTTTCCACTACATCTCATCAATCACTTTCAGTAAAGGGCAGTGCCACAGCTACCAGTAAGTTTCAACTCCCTCTTCTTGTCTCTACTCACTCTTCCTTGTAAAAAAAAAAAAAAAAAAAAAAAAAAAAAAAAAAAAAAAAAAGAGGAGGCTGTTTCATTAAAGCAGCCTATTAAAGCAGCCTGATAAATTTTTTCACAGTGTTATTTTTGTTAAGCATATATAGCAATTCAAGTCTGTATTAAATTATAATAATGTATCTTTCAAAAAATAAACCCTGGTATGTTTCAAAGCAAGGAAAAAGGCGTCCCATCTGCACCAAAGAAATTCAGTTAGACACAACCCCAAAAATCTGCTTGAGATTAAAAATGAAAAGAAAACTAAGTTCAGAAAATGCTTTCAATATCAGAGATAACTGCTTTTTACTGCTACATTTATTGTGAAAAGAGGAGGTAGTCAAGCCAGCTGATCTGTCAGAAAGATGATCAGTCACAGATGACAGAATCTGGCTAGATAGGGTGGATCTGCCACTTTTCTAGTGTGGAACGTGTCTGAGTGATTTTAGACATTAAATCTGGAAAACATCCACTGAAAGGCATATCCTGTTAACCTGAACTGTTCTTACCATGTAACCAAGATGTGGTTAAGGAGCTATGGACCCGAGATGCTGTCCTCTCCAGTTCTTGGCTCTGGATTGCTGATCTCTGGGCAGAACCTCCCCTGGAGTCAGAGTTCCATTTCCCCCTCCCTGCAGGAGGCAATCTGACTAACTTAAGGAGTCTAATTAACTCCAAAGTCAACTCCCTCACTAATAAGAAAAATCATGAAGAAAGCTCGAAGAAATATTCTTCCCACCAAGCTTTCCCTTGGGAGCTGGGGCTCTTTAGTTTGGCCACATCTCTTCTTCATTACAGCTCTGTGAGTCCAACCCAAATACATCCTTGGTCTTGACCCCGACCCTGATCCTGGCAGACTGACTTGACTTTTCCTCTGGATCTCGAACCAGCCTATCTATTGTGGGTTAGCAGGGCTGTCCCTGACTGCTGAGCTTCATCACTGTCCCTGGACCTGATCCTGACCCTGCCTGGCTAAACTTCCTGACTTCTTGTTGGGAAGGTCACAGACCCTGCTTGTCCTGTTGCCACCCTCCGCTCCTGCCCTTGCAGAGCAGCTTGTCCTTGCTGCTCCCTGACATCTGGAAAGCATAAATCCACATTCCTTTTTACAGAAAATAGATCTTTAAAAGACATTTTGTGGCTCCAAATATATACCAGAGCATCCCAGAGGTCACAATCTAAGGCTCTGTGGTTGAATCATAAGAATACCAATGCAGCAGAATATCAAAGACTCATAAAAGCATTTTCTGGGAAGGATCTCCTGAGAAGTCTAGTCCAGTCTGTTAAAAGTGTTAAGATCATGTCAAATCATCTGTAGCTTTGTGTATCTCAGTTTTTGAAATACCCAAAAATGAAGAGTCTCTGTACAACCTGTTTCAGCAGTGCATTACCCTCTTTCTTCTCTTAAACTCCACCTCCCAAGGTGCAATTTGTGGTCATTTATGGTTGTAATCAGCACAATACTTGAATTTCTCAAGTTCCCCCAAAATCCTTCAAATCCTTTATTTATAGAATCACTAAAGTCCTTCTGGTACAAAAGACAGAGTTATCCTCTAGGCCATTCAATGCTCCCTTTCATCCTGGTCACTTCACTGCTTGTTTGGTGTTTGTGTTTTGGTTTTTTGGGGTTTTTTTAGTTTTAAAAAGATTCAAAGGTTCATAATTTCTTTTAAAATACACATGGAAAATGAGACCCCAGCAGTACATTTATACCTTTCCAGCAGGCTGCTGAGAGGGTGGATAGGATATTACAACATATGGAAAGGTCCATCACACTGGGTTCCTGCTGGAGTCCTGGGCTGGCACCTGGCCAGGCACAGCCCTGGCCACAACACCTGGTGGAATTGCCTTTAATGGATCTAACCATCAACCCACTCATGGGTTTTGTTTAAGAGATACTCGGTTGCTCCCACCCAGAACAGATTCCAGGACAAACCTAGTCTGCACACTGTGCTCCTGGTCAGGGAAGCGGGACCCTGGAGTGAAACAATGAGTAATCCAAGCTGACGGGCCAGTGACCTGCTGACCCTGAGATAAAGAGCTCATTATTGATGCTGTTAACACAGTGAAAAGAGTGATCCAAATCTTCTTAAGTATTTCCACTAGATGGACAGTTTGTCAGGGAGCAAGACATCTTGATTGACATCTCTTAGTGAGTGAAAAGGCTGCATTGGCCAAGTGTCACTTCTATTTCAGTCATGTGACACTTAAGGCATACTTTACCAATTTGTAATTTCTGTATTTTGCTCAAATGCTCTGTTAAGTATTTAGTTAAAGAGATATCATAATGTTGCTTATTCTTTTGGAGTCAAATGGAATTGGAGAACTGCAGAGTTTACTCTTGATGAGGAGTTAATACAGCCTTATATGGATGTTTTGGAGCATGGGAAAAATAATGACATGGAAAACCAGCAGAAGTGCTCCCTTTCAGTATTTCCTGTGTAAGAATTCTGAATAGAGCCCTCCATACCACTTTCTTTCTGAAAACTTGGTGACAGATTTTGGTAATGCAGAGATGGCTTTTGCTGATGTTGTAGGACCTCATCAACATATCTGAATAATGTGATGAGGGACTCTCCAGTCAGTTATCAAGCTAATAACTATTCTTTCAGGAAGGGACTCCATTGCTTTGGAGAATTCCAGACCAACAGTTCTGAGAGGGCTAGTGGAAATTCTTCTCTAAGTTGTGGCAGCACTGAATAGCAAACCAACACTGAACACCAAACAGCAAGTGATGCAGCTGAGGAAAAGGGAAAAGAAAAAGCACAGAAACATAGTGTTGAGTGCTTCAGACTATGACAGTCAGACTGTTGCCAAGAGTGAAAAAATGTTAAAAAGCTTATATAATAGACATTTACAACTAATATTATCACTGGATTTCCCAAATGTAGGCTGTGTTCCTTTCAGGCAAGCACATTCAGTTTCTACCTTATTTTTGCCCTCAATGAATCATAAATACTGACTCAGAGAGACGGGAAGTGCTTGATAGCTATTTCTCTTCCGCATTTGGAATAAAGCAGGCACACGTTTCTGTCCCTTAGGATATGCTGGATAAAGGACATCTGTGACAAGGAAGGATAAGAAATCTGTTAAAGAAGCCCAGAAAATATAAATTAAAGTGGAAGTTGGTGAAGATCTTGCTGAGCATGCTAATCGTTAAGCAACTTGAAGAATGTAGTGTACAAAAGACAGAAGGATTATTGGGTCAAATCCTCATATTTGAAAGGGGCTTGAAGACTTCAGCATTTATTATCAGTTAGTTTAACATTACCAGCATGGAAAACAAGGAATTTCATCTGAAGCAATGTACCATAGAACTTAATTTATAACTCCCCCCAACTGAACCCTCCCACCCAAAAGCCCCCAACCTTAAACCTTTGAAAAGACCAAGCATAAAAACTTAGAAATTTTTGGGGTTTTTTTCTGAAAATAAAATAAAATAAAACAAAAAGAGGTTCATTGGTTGAAAAAGTCTCTCTGTTGACTATCTCCAAACATGGATTCAATGCCATATTACATCTTGGCTAAAACTTCACACCCTAAGAATGAGGTGCTCTCTTATGATGTGATGCATCGCTATTCTCCATGTCTCTAGGAGACTTTGAATAGATCTGCTCTTCCTGTCTGACCTTGAGGAAAGTATAGTGATGAATAAAACACCTTTAACCATAACAAACGAGTTCTATTCTATCCAGAAAAGGAGAGGAAAAATTAAGGCACAGCTATGCAAGTTATTGTGAAAGGCTCCTGCTCAGCTCAGCTTAAGTGTCTCTCTACACTGCCAACATTTGGCTTGCACTTATGTGTATTTGAATCTTTCACCTGCATTTATCTAACAAGCCTTTTGTTCATGTGTCATAGAGCTAGAATCTTACCTCAGGATTATCTTTATTGCTGGAGTGCCCAGTACAGCAGATAAAGATCCTTATAAGTAATAAATTCACATAAATAAAGCAGCTTAATTAAGTGTCCAAAATGGAGACCAGAAGTCAGCTGTAGATTTTATGGACTGTTAAGAAGCAGTGATGGTTTGAAAGTTGTGTGGTCACTCTGCAGGCACTGTCTTATTTTAGAAGTCTGAATAGAGGAAATGTGAGATTTCAGATGGGGTCTGCTCAGCAATGTGCCCTCACAACTCACATTAAAAACAGTGGCTGAATTCTGCATTTCTCAAACATCTGGGGAATCATTTAACACACACCCTTTAAGGCCTCTTAAAATCCAGCGTAATGAGAGACATGCAGGGATGGGCTGATACAGCCTCTAGATGTATTTCTGGAAGAACATGCCTCCATATAAAAAAATGTGGGGAAGATTTGACAGCGTGTTCACAAAGGTAACAGCAGGTTCTGAAATTAAACGAGGCAATAAGCTTTCAGCTCAGAAATCTCCTGTGAACTACTGTAAAACAGCCACAGCACCAGGTAGTACAATATCCTCTGATCAAATGAACTGTAGGACATGAACACAGGAAAAAACTGGATCAGATAAGCAGCCTGCTCCAGGCTGCTTCCCTCTGTGACAAAAATATGTGCTTCATCCCATGACTTTCCTGCATTGTCTGCCACAAAAGGCTTTTCTTTGTTAAGGACAGAAAACACCACACAGCAATGTGCCACTCCCCACCTGATGATGCCTGTCTAACATTCTTATCCTCAGCAGCCAAAGAGCGGCTGCATCTGCCTGTGTCTGCAGTGTACCATTGTTGAAAGCATTTCAGATGCTTGCAAATGCTGGGTTGGCTAAACCTAGCTGTAGGCATGAGGTAATTCTCCATGTGAATGCAGAATATTCAAACAAATACACCTTAGCATGCGTGAAACCATGATGGAAAAGTGTGCACAGTACAAAAATAAACACAATGATTAGACAAAACCACTCTACCTCTGTCTTAAATACAGAAAAAATCAAACCTAAGGAGTCCTGACTGATTCCACAATTTAAGTTTCAGGAAGAAGATTAGAAATTTTTATCTTATATTAAATATATAAATATGTTCGAACCCTCCAAACTGCTTTAGGCTTATTCTTTCCATTTTCTTCCACGTTAAGTTTCATCCGTAAATTCCAGCATGAGCAGCTTGCTGACACTTTGATTAATACCAAACTGACTATAATAGCCACAACTATATCTTCACACAGTTATAGCCATTTCAAAACAGTCAAATAACCAGCCAGTATGGCATGTTATATGCTGCTAGCTCAATATGGCATAAACCTGCACAGCCCCCAGCAGAGCACTGAGCAGGGCTGTGTATTGCATTGTACACAGAGCCAGGCATCAGCTGACACACTAAAAGCAGTGGACACACTTAAGCTGAGATAAAGTACAGCCCTTAAAATGCTGCTTGTCACTCTTCAGTCACTGCAAATGTAACCAAACAGAAAATACAATCAATCTTTCGGCAGCTACAATAAGGAATGTGTTGGCATGTTGTGCTAAAATACCCTTGTGCCGGGCTGTTTTCAACACACTGTGTTATTACTGGTAGCCTGACAACCAGGGACAGGTGGGAAAAGAAAATATTTACCACAAGCTGCTCTAAAGAACTTCCTAATTGCTTTTAACAGCGGTGAACACCCTGTTCCCTGGTTTTCAGAGTGGCTTCTATGGACAGAGTTCTACAGGAGACCACACAAACCCTTAGGTCACAGTACCTTGCATCAAAGATACAAGAACTGGATATAGAAATGGGGTTCAAAAAAACCTTTTTTTTTCTTTTGCATTCTTGAATCTGCTTATGTTGACAGACATCAGTTTTATTCTTATCTATAAGATTTCCTTACTAGAGTTTGATTTCTTGCAAGCAATAATCCAAATTGATTTCATTATGGGAGCTCTTTGGGATAATGGAAATAATTTCAAAGCAAAACAGATGCAAGCAAAGGGTGATTGTAGTCAGGTGGGGGTTGGTCTCTTTCTCCAGGCAGCAATGGACAAAAAAAGAGGACACAGGCTTAAGCTGTGCCATGGGAAATATAGACTGGATATTAGGAAAAATTTTTTATGGAAAGAGTGATAAAGTACTGGAATGGTCTGCCCAGGGAGGTGGTGGAGTCACCATCCCTGGATGTGTTTAAACAAATGACTGGCTGTGACACTCTGTGCCATGGTTTAGTTGAGGTATTGGGGCATGGGTTGGACTCAATGACCTTAAAGGGCTCTTCCAGGCTAGTCATTCTGTGTGACTGTGTGTGTGAAGCAAATGAGGAAAGAGGAACCTGAATACTTCAGGTTGATTCCTTTCTGTATTGTTCCAGTTCTACTCTAGATCACAAATCTGCAGTGAATGGCAACTGAAAGGTGAAGACGTCTGTTTCATTTTGTCATATTGATCATTTGCAGAATCTTTATGTTAAAAGACAAAGGAAGACATATTAATTTATGTTACCACACCAAAATTTATCTTTCATTATAGAAATTATTTTCTCATTAATTATTAGAGAAATATCACTTTTATGGTGAGGTTATTAGAAACAGTAATTGGAGTATGCTTCATGTCATAAATTTAGTACATTGTAAATGAGCAGTCATCTATATTAACATTTAAAAGAATCATTCCTACTTAGTAATAACCCAAGAGGTGCAGGACAGGTTCAGAGAATTAATGGAGAAATGGCAATAGTTGGTACTTGAAGCAAAGGCCACTTATCCCACTCAGCCAATAATCCTCAGGAAGAGCACTGTGCCAAGATTTGAAAAAATAGAAGAAGCATGAGTGAATCTTGCATCTTGAACACATTGAAGAACAGATGCATGCTGCCACATAAAGATGTTGCAAATTTTTCATTTGTATGCTATTGGATGGAGCTGGCTGAATACTAGCTGATGTTTGAGGCACCTACCTTCTAAGTTCAAAGATTTCCACCATTTTGGAAAGTAGAATCCATGCTTGCCTGTAGCTTACAAAGCAGTGGAATGAGAATCAATAATGAGTTTTTATCCAGAGTTCATTTGTGACACCCTGTAAATCAGTTCTGTGAGTTCATTGCCAAACACATGCAGAATAAGGATCAATAAATGCAGAAAGAGAAATTTAACAAATCTTGGTCATTATGTTAATTAGCAAAGACAAAGGATTTTACCATCTGCAGAAAATTCAATATAGAGTAAATAACCAGATAGGATGAAAACAGAGAAATTCAGTTTCAATTACTACAGCTAGCTCAACTAATACAGTTATGTCAAAGCTCTGTGGAAATCAGTGGTAGTTTTTAGAGAAGTACATATGAATACAGATTTACAGCAAATATCATATTCCCCTGATGAATTTAGTCTCAAAAAGATCCTAGAAAATGCAGAAAAGGTCTATGGTAGGATAGTGTGAAGGTTAAAGCTATGAGGAGGACTAGGCACAAATTAAAAGGGAAAGGTACAACTGAGAGAGGCAAAGTCCTGAGTGTATGAAGCAACAAAACATGAAAAACAGGCTTTCAAATACTGTTCAGCCTATAGATTATGACAAGGAAAAGAATGAAATGCATACAAAAATGCAACAGACATAAAATAGTACAAACACTGCATTTTCTACCATTTACAATTAACCTGTGTGGATTGCTGTCCCAGGACTCTACTGAAGGAAAATAGAGTAGTGAATTCCTGAAAAGAGGAGCATCTGCAGCTCAGCCTGAGATGACCATGGAATAAGAACTATGAATCCTCATGTGTTGCAGCCTCAAGCCAGGGCCAGCTGGGTCTCGGAGAAAAGTTCTTTTGTGGCCCAGTGAGAGAGGGAGCAGAAGTGCTATGGTTGAGGGGCAGATGTTACCACAGAAGAACTGCTGCTTTGTAATGGCATCACAGCTTTTGTCACTGGTTTTACACATCTGGAGGATAGGATTTGGTATTTACTGAGAAATGTAGTATTAAAATGCCAGCATGCATGTTACGCCTTTTTAGTGCAAGTGATTCATATTCTTCTAAATCAGTAAAACTATGAAAATATGTTTTGCTTTTTATTGATTGAAGGAAGTGAAAAAACTGAATGGCACTGAGGACCTTGCATTGAAATCAAGTTAGCTATGTATTGCAAATTATATTGAGTTTTTTATCTTTTAATCCAAAAGCAAAAGCTATTTTAAAACAGATTGTTGCTTAGTGGTTAAAATCAAGATGAGGTCTTGGTTATTCTAAATTATATTCTCAGCTCTGAGTCAGAAGTCTTGTGTGAATTCAGACAAGTTATTTGACTTCTATGCATTTAAACTTCCTCATACCTGAAAAATGGATCTGCCAAATGAAGATGCTGCTGAATCATTAAGTGCATTCTGCGTTCCAGACATGAAAACTTTATGGAAATGGAAAGTGTTATTACTGAGCTTTGTTTTGAAGTTGACAAATGAGTCAGATTCCTCTAGCTGTCACCTCACATAAAACAAATTTAATTATATAGTAACATCATAGCTGGGAACATCTATGTGAGTGAAATTCTAGAGCTGCCGTCTGGTATCCCAAATACAGCTTGGCATACTTACACAGGTGTACAGTGGGAATTATGGCGGACTGTTCCCTTTAGACGTGTGTTTGTTTGAGGTTTATTCTGCCTGTCTCTCTCTTAATCTCTCTCTCAGGTCATCTCCAAACAGTTCCCAGGTCACTGGGCTAGTCACAGTTTTCACATTGAAAAAGCACCAAAGCAAGGTATTTCCCCTGCATTGCAAGAAGCAGTGCCGTGGATGTCAGGTGAACTCAGGACAGGAGCTGCATTCCTCAGCTATCCTCCCTTTCCTATCAGTAGACAATGCAGTTCCTTAATAGTGAGGGATATTATGTGAGTGTTGCTGATTTTACTGGTGTATATCGGTGTATATACTGGTGTATATTTGTCGGCTCCCAATTACAAAAAAATGGAATTGAAATAATAATCCTTTTGGATTTGGCAGATTTGATTATACCTTGCTGCCATGCCTTTTGGATCCAGGCTGGCTCTTTCCCTCCTACAGAGAAATCTTTGCCTGCATCCTCACAGGTGCTGGATGATGGTGGAGGGGGCATTTGGGCAACCAGGAGGAGACACACAAGGCTTGATATTATAGCTGGGAGCCAACTTCCTTCTGTCTGCCCAAGCTTGCTGTAGGCAACAGGATGGGATGAAGGTTGTATGCAAGAGATAATCAGAATAAATGCTCCCAGCAATAGCACCATGAGGAACAGACTGTGTAGACAGCACAAACACAGGGGCACTTCAGGCAATGTTCATGGTGACTAGATGCCTGCAAGTGAAGATCTCTGTGCTCTTCTCTATGAGCAATGCCATCTCCTGGTGTCCTGGATCAGGCCCAGGAGAAAGATCTTTTCTACAATGGATGAAAGAAATAATAAAAATGCACTGAAACCCACACAGACACAAGAACTGCTTCTTGTTTGTGTGAATGTTGTGATTATTGCTGTTTCACTATTGCTGTGCTCCTCTTTTCACATCTGCAAAAATAATCACCCCTCTTGAGCATCAGTGAAATTCCTGGGAATTGTGGATGCCCTACTCCAATTTGTGAAAGAAATACCAAATGTAAGCACCAATTCTAAAATTTTGGTTCTGCTATCTTGTGTAAGCTCCAGGGTTGAAGGCCATGGAATTGCACTTAGCAAAACAGTGTTACAACATAGGAACTAAGGCACAACATTTTTGTTCTGCATGGTTCAACCTCAGCCTGAGCAGTGCTGCCACTGGGGGAAAATAGTTCAGATTCTCATTAAACATTTGCTCAAATGCTGAGAGAGCTGGAAATGTTGTTGATGATACAAAGTGGAGAGCAGAACCGATTCCCTCATCTATTTCCCACAGCTGATAAACAGTAATGCCCTTCAGTCTCTCCCCAGGTGGCCCAGCTTCAGATGAGTGGCAGAGTAATGAAACCTCCATATCCCATTAGCAGCTCTCGGGCCATCCGTGGTTCACTGGAGGAGCTCCTGCTCCAAGCTGAGATGGATGGCTCCCTCTGTAATGAACACAGAGCCAGGCTGCACAGGGAAAACCTGCTTCTATCTCATTCCAGGTGCAGCAGGAACCACGCTTGCAGGGGGGGAGTTTTGGTAAGGATCTGGTACCCTTGTTTCACATAACAAAGGAAAGACAAATGGTAACACATTCATAATTCTAACACCAGTTTTGACACACTAGGACAAAATGGTGCCCGAGGATTCCTGCGTATCAGGCAGATGGGCCATCCATTATTTCCCCTCAGGTCAGGGGTCATCCTAAAACGAGAGTCAGCAATCATTTTGCAGGGTATAACAAAACCATTTTTTTGCCTGCTTCTTAATCCCAGAAAGCACTACTGTCCTCTACTTTTGTCCACATACATTATCATTTTTGTCTGTTATCTGCATCCCCAGAGACCTAATAGTCTTTTCTTCAGTGCAGCTTGATCTGGAGCAGCTGTAAGCTTTGCTGCAGGCAGTGTCTGACAACTGCTTGCCTCTTGGTCAGTGTCGGTTCCCTGGGGGAGGGCAGGCATTCATTTCATTATTAAAGCATGGAAAAAAATCCTATATTCATTTAGATCCAGAATGAATACATAATATTTGGAACAAAGGGCCCATGTTCCAGTCCAGCTGGCAGTGCTTTTACCATTGCCATTCTTCAAGGCTAGCTCCTGCTTAAAGCATGCATTAAGGTCATTTATTTAAAAATAATGGAATGTGTTGCAAAAGCCCTTTTTTTCTCCGTCAGTCTAAATTTCACCTTCCAACATCTCCCATTGATCCTCAAGCACTAAGAGCTTGTGTGGAACAGCACTTTTGTGAAAATAAAGATTGTTCAATTACAGCACCTAGGAGAAGAAAGCAATACCTAAGAACAATCTCAATGGTGTTTTGTTGTGGTTTTTTTCAAAGCCATGGCCGAGTCTTATTTTGCCATATGTGTTCTCATTCAGGTGTTAGGTGAGTGCAAATTTTGTCTATAAATGACCTCCTCCTTTACTAGGGTTAAAATGGAAGTTGATAAAAGGGTTTATTGTTAGCTTACTACAGGACACCCTAGTACTTCACATGACTAGCCAAGGTAATACAGTGAGCTTCAAAACTGTCCAGTGCTTTTGCTGCAGTTGTCCAGCACATCTGTTTATGCTCCCTTTGATTTGAGACATGGAAGAAAAAGGCTCTGAACCAGCCAGCTCCTCTTGATTTCAAGAAGCTAATCCTGAAAATGTGCAGCATTGTAGAGGATTGGGATGAAATCTTGATCCTGTTGATATTAATGGACACAATCATTTACATCAATAGGACAAGAAGAATCTCTGTAGTAAAACACAACTAATATTTCAGCCAGATTGCCTTCTTAGGGGCCTCCAAGGTGAGTGAGCAGATGGAGGCTCCATTCTCAAAAGACCATGCAGAAAGGTAACCAAAATTGAAGTGAAAGGCACTTCAAAGGTAAAATCAAACATCTGTGGGTCACACCAACTTTAAAAATTTAAGCTGAGATTTTTCTGAAGCAATGGTAGTAACTAAATGCTAAGCATGAATTCTGAATTACCATGTTCAGAGACTGATTTATCCTTCCACTTATCCTTACCTTAGATGGTGGGATTATCCTTATTATAATTTATGTTGAAATGAAACCATTCCTGAGATATTTTTTTTTAATTCTTTAATGCTAGACTGACTGTTGAATTCAGTTTCTTCAGCTTTTAACAGATTTTCACCCCTTGTGAAATTAGCTAATCATGTTACAGGAAGGTAGGAAGGTTTTTTTTTTACACTGCTGTTTTTTATATAATCTTTTTGGAAACAGAGGCAGAGAAAAAATCCGATGAAAATATTTGCTAATATCTTCCTTAAGATTTGTATATGTGCAGGTATTGTATACATTTTGTATAAGAAATCATTTTCCTCAACTTTCAGACATGCAAACATTGTCATAAATAGAACATTGTCATAAATAGAACCAATAGCAAAATTTTTTACCTCACAAAGGCAATTTCCAAACCCTTCTGAAGACATTTTGCAGGCAGACATTTCAAGCTGTAAGGTGGTGATAACTATTTGGAGGGATTGAGACCAGACTTGCCATCTCTTCATCATTTACATCTGTTTTCCCTCAATGCACATACTTCATTCTAATTACTGTTAATAGGAACTGGTTGTGCAGTCTGAGGAAATCTGAATTAGTTGCTTTTCATTCAGCAGAGATGAAGATGTTGGTGACTAAATAAAGCCCTGCCATTCTGCATGCCTAGCACACAGCATTAATTGGGCCACCACCTTGACAATATTGAAAGGGCATGGAGTGGGGGGAGCAATTTTGTCTTTCTTTTGTGCAGTCCACATGAAGGTCAAGAAGACTTGCAGCTGCGTTACTCTGGGAAATATAAGAGTGGCTTCCTTCTTGCTTCTGCCCTTCTCTTCCCTTTCATCTCCTACTTTCAACAGCAAAACATGGAAAACATACCCAAAGCGAACAAACCAAGAAAGGATAGTCAAAAAGAAATCTTTCAATGGCCTTAGATTCTATGCATTATGATGTCCTGCGGGAAATAAAGCTCATCCCAAAGAAGGCCAGCCCTGAAGACAGGTGGTATCAAGCATGGGTTCTTGTTTCTGCCAGCTCAGAGTTCAGACACGCACAGAGCTCAGTTACAGCGAGAGCGTGTACTGGCAGAGCTCTAGTGGCTGCTGGAGTGGGCTGCTGAAGCAATAGGCTGTAAACTGTCACCCCATTCTGAGTCAATCATGTGTCTATGACCTAATTTAAAATTCTATAAACCTCATCTGGATATTTGTTTTAATCTCACTGTAGCTTCTTTATTTTATTTTTCATTTTATCTTGACCATCTCCTACATCAACTTTGGCTTTGTTCATCTGCTCCATGCAAAACCTCCTGAACACCCCATGTCTCACTGCCAGCTCTGAGGACTGTCCTGAAGGCTACACCTCACACCACGCCCCTTACAAGGTAAAATGCCCTGGCAGAGATGACTGCTGCAGACTTTCCTTGATCCTGACTGGAAGCACCCACTTAAATTGGCCAGAGATGTGAAAATTTGTGTGTAACAGGAAATAAAAAGAGTCAGGGCACAGGCTGAAGCTGTTTCCATGACAACTTGTACTGTTTAATTGCATTTCCCCTGCCCCATGTGGCTTTGGCCCAGGAGAGCTGTGATCTCCATACAGTGCTGAAATGCTTCACAAGGTGACACATGCCATGGGATTCTCCACATTTATATACAGATAAAGATTCCCTGCAGTTCTCCTGTTTTGCTTTTGGGATGGAAGAAGCCACATAATTATGATCTGTGCACTTACTTCAGGGTCAGAAGAAGTCTCTTGGAACTGTTCAGCTTAATATGGACCTCATCTGGGGAAGGGAATGGGAAATCCAGTGAACAAAGACTCATGGAATTATTTGGGCTGGAAGGGACTTCAGAGACCATCTACTTCCAACCACACTGCAGTAAGCAGGGATAACACCCACTAGACCAGGTTGCTTAAAGCCTCATCCTACCTGGCCAAGTTACTACTCTCTAGTCAACCATATATTGCACAAGAGGGGCTGAAGAGATAATGTCCTGATTCTGGCCAAGGCAGGGTTAAGTTTTGCAGCAGTCAGGAGGGAGCATGGCTGGATTCTGGAGGTTATTCTATACCACCTCACGTCATTTTCCAGGGGCAGGGGAAGGAGTCACCTGTGGGCCAGGGAAGGGCAGTGGAGGAAGTGGTTGGGTGTTGTTGGGGGTGGGACCTTGCAAATCATTCATTTCTTGTACCCTCTGTACAAGTCTTGCTATTACTGTTCATTTCCTTATATCATTGTTGTTTCCAGGAAATTGTTCCTATATTAACCAAAGATCTTTACCTTTGGGCCTCCATTTCTCCTCTCCATCCCACTGCAGGGGGAGGGCATTGGGAAGGAAGGAGTGAGCAAGCAGCACATGGTTAGTCCTAGTGGGGAACGTTAAACTGGGGAGTACCATGCCTTAACAACCTCAGTTATTCAGTCTTTCTTCTTTCCATCTATCTTCTAGCAGCCCAAAGTCACCTGCAGTTTACTCATATCCAGCAATCTTTCCACCATCTGCACTTCTCTGCTGGCTCTAAGAGTTCAGTGGGACCCAGGCTGTGGGCAGCACTAGGCTGTCTTTATTTGTTTCTGGAAGATTTAAAACATATTTTGCTTGGGGCAACATTAGCAAAGGGATTTGTTTTAATATTGTATCTGAAATAAAACAAACCAAAGCATCACCTTGAAATGTAGAATTTCTCACAAGAAAGTCTAAATCAACTGCTTGGTTTATTAGAGATCCCTTTTTATTAGAGGGTTTGGTTTTTTTCAAACACCATAATATTGGATTTTTCAGTTGCATACATACATTGCATGCAAATGGTCAAACAAAAACATTGCTTGCAAAATGAAAATATGGAACTCTGGGCCTCACAGTGAATAGATATAAGAATATAATGGGATATGACTGCATTTACTCTAATGATGCACAGGGACATTATGTGCATTACTATAATGAGGTAACTGGATCTTTTTACCTAAATTTGGCTGGAATCTTATTGTTCTTATTTTGTTTCCCTTCAAAGTGATTAAACTGCATTATTTAGGCTATGGCACCTGGAAAAGAAACAAATACACATTGTGCCTGCAATTCAAATTTTGACATCCATGTATACTCCCTGGAGCTGGCATCTGCTACAAGAAAAACTGTGGAGAAAAGGGCAAAAATAGGCATTGAAATGTCATTTTTCTGCAACTGTTTTTGTAGTACCTGACCAAATTCTTCAAGTAGACAGTGACCTTATGGAAGAATACTGTAATTCAGAGAAGGCACTACATGCTATGTTTGGTCAACACTGCTTACCTGGAACAAAGCTCTTCCAAGGCCCAGGTAACAGTGGACATCAGGGTGCCAACCCTACCTCTCAGTCAGAAAAAAGTGCATAGGAGATTCTTACCCTCTCCTCTGGCCTGGGTTTCATGTAAATAAGTGCCCAGCAAAATGACCTGGAAGGAATTGGAGGTACAAACTCCGCCCAGGACTGAGGTCACTTTGAAACGGCCAGAACGAGCATTCAGCCCCAGCACTTCAACTGGATGCAATCTTTCAATTCATCTAGAAAGTGAGGATCCCAGTTCTGCATGAGTTTAGGGTTTGGGGTTTTTTTTCCTGTTCTAGCACATTTGTAAGTAGAAGTAATCACATATATGGTAATGCCTATGGTGGCATATTACTTAAGGTCATATAGATTAGACAGAATATGTAATTAGTGAGTAACACTTGAAAGAAGTAGGATCCAAAGACAAACCAAAGAAAGATCCAATCAGCACATAGTCCTTACCTGTTTTCTCAGTTCATGCTCTGCCTTTTGTCACAAAGATGAGAAATTTCTGCTTGTTCTACTGCCACCAGCTGCCAATCCCCTGAGCTGCTAAAGGCCAACCCACCTGCTTCATGCTCCTTCTCACCAGCCAGCGGTACAAAACACCAGTAGGAAAATGATGTTTTCATGCTACAGAAACCAGCAAACCAGAAGTAAAGCAAGGCACAGCTGCTGCCTTGAGAAACCTCAGACTGAACTCCAGGCTGAGCACTCATCCTAGCCACAGGCTGCAGAGCAAAGCAGGAGCAACAAAAGTAAATTCCTCAAGGGAGTGCAAAAGTTTGAACATGAGGCAAATGAAGCATGAAAAACGAAGCAGTGAACCAAACAATTATTCACCACTACAAGAAAATCCATTAAAGAAAAACAAAGCCATCTACAATAGCGCAGCTGAGGGAGGTAGAGATGAAAGCAGGGAAAACAATCCCCCCTGAAAAGCTATCTTCAAATTCTCCGAGTAAGGAAGAAAAGCAGCAGAAGAACAGAGAGGGGAAAAGGAATGGGGGAAGGTAAAATATCAAAATGCAAATTAGTAAGCTTCATCAGAGAACTGATTCCAAGGCATGCAAGGAAAAGGCTAAACAAGAGCTACTGCCTCTCTGGGCATGGTTCCACCTCATCACATGCAAGGAGAGAATCTCAGATAACTGAGGTAGAATAACAAATAATCATGGAAATGGCAAGGTGAATGGTGAAAAAGGGGGTATTTTCCCTATAATCACATTAAAGATATTGTACATTCATCACCACTGTGTAATTCTGTGAGGGTTTCATTAGCAATAAATGTAATTGAGGTCAGTTTACTGCGGTACATTGTTACTAAGTAAAATTTTGAACATACTAATTTTGTCAAGTGCCTTTTCCTTCAAAGAAACTGCTGCTTAGTGCATGGCATCAGCAGCACCAAAGGTAGTTAGGGGCACACCCCCTTTTTCAGAATCATTTCCTGTTGAGCCACATTGACAGATAAGGTCTTACAGATTATTATTTTCCCCCCATGATACTCACATATGAGGGGTGCTTGGGGCAATCCATTCACCATTCCATGTACCATCAATCAGGTATAAAACTCAGGGAAGTGTACATGGTGACACCAAAACATGTATGTAACACATTCTGGGATGTCACATGGTTCAGAACAAAAAGGCAAAGGAAGAAAACTGTCTGTAATCCTTGGATATATATATATAGTACCAGTCAAACACAAAAATCATTTAATGTTTATTATGCATAAGCATGAGCTTGCTTCAAATGCCAAGGTCTATACTGTCTGCCTATTATATTTATTGAATCCTTTTGACTTCCAAGCACATTAATCATAATTTGAGATTTTGCTGTCTGACTAGGAGAAAGAGAATATTTTCCAAGTCCCAAATGGCAGCTAAAGCACAGTGAGGTGGATCCGTGAGCTGAGGCTTTTTCAGTAACTCCAGATAGCCCTGGTTTACCCCACTTGCATAAAATGGTGAAACTAGACAGCATATAAGCTACTGTGTTGGAACCTAGATATTTATCCTTAATGAAGAGCAGTGCTGGAAGGGCGACAGCAGAGATTATCTCTGCTTGTGGCATGGTAAATCTAAGTGAAAGGGCAGGCTTGAAGTATAACATGGGAGATTTAGAGGTGAAAACTATGATTTGGATTCATTTTCATGAAGAAAAATTCCATTTTCCAAATTTTGGGAAAGACCAGATTGCATAAATAGCACCAGGCTAGGCTGTTTTCAAGGGTTAAATACTATTAGTTGCCATGAATATTAGCCTAAGGTTATCTCACATGAAGGCTTAATCTATATCTGGAGTCAGCTACCAGTTAAAAATAATGTAAAATTTGATTTGAGTGTAAGACTTCATCACCTCCCTACAAACAGAGGCAACATAACTTATCTAAAACATTAAAATCCAGCTAAGGAAATAGATTAGAGAGATCTGAAATGCATGGAGCACTCAGACATTTTAACATCTTTTTAAGAATAGAGATTTTAAATTTTGCCATTATCAATTCAATTCTACTCAGACTCATTCTCCTTTTTTTTTTTTTTTTTCTTAATTCTCTTTAGATGTCACTCATGCTGCTTCTATTCAGGATGCCTCTTCTGCAAGCCCTATCAGCCTCTTTCCCTGACACACTGCCAGTGTTCATTTTTCTCATGTTAGGAAACATGGTCAGTGTTGCTGGCCACAGGCAAGTTCTGTAACTTATCTATGCAGAACACTTTTTTTAGGATTCATTGACATATTTGGCTCCAGATTCCTAACATAGTTACTGAAGCATCCCCAGAGCAGAAACGAGCACAAAAACTGCCATGGTGGATGAGACACATGGTCCATCTAGCACATCCTAAATCTAGCACAGCATCCTGTTCAAAACAGAGAAAAGCCTGTCTGCTTCCAAGGAAGTGTCTGTGTGGACTGTGTCTTCAAAAGAGTCTTCAGAGGAGCTTTTGACTAACTGAATGTCTCCTCATTCAAGCAGGTCTTAACCTGGGTGCACCTATTCTTTTTGTGATGTTAATTCAAATATTTCTTAGAATCATCAAGCTATGAAAAAACTGAGGAAAAAAAAATCAAAGCTGGTTGAAGATGCTGTGAGCATGTGTTATTTTCCAGCATATGCTGCAGGTGACCCACTGGACTCTCATCATTCAGCAGTCCTGAGAAGAATAAGTCTGCTTTGTCCTCTCTTTAATTACATTAGAAGCAGGGAAAAAACCAACAGACTACCTGAGTTAGGACCATGAGGGTTTAGAGCTGCTACTGATGAAACCATTTTTCTCCTAGACTGTAGAAAGTGGACAAACTTCATCAAGGTTGAAAATAGCAGGTGATATCAGACAGGCTTCAGCCTCTTCAGCCCAGACTGAGCAAAGCTGCTGTGTTCAAGTTGCTGCTGGTGCTCTCCTGACAGGGATGTTCTATGCAGATTCAAGTCAGATTCTGCCTTAAAACCCAGACTGTTACTGCACACCTATCCTGCTTTTTTGCTAATTCTTTTCAGTATTGTTTATTTTATAAGGGAAGAGGAGCATAAACTACCTGACAATACAGGTCATGAAGAGCAATGGAAACTACTTTACAATGGCATGCTCTTCTTTTTCATTATTCTCTGTACCAGAAATATGGTGTTGACACTGATAATTATACCTGGCTATGAAAATTTAGCGATATCCTACAGCTAATGGAAATTTTAGAATTTAGCTCACTAAGGAAACATGAATAGTTACATATAGTCAAGGTTTCAATTACTCTTATGTTTGCATACAGGTCTGCTCTCTTTATTAAATTTGTAGATGCTCTTACCTGATGGCATTTCCTATCACCTTCAACAAATGTAGATATCTGCAGTAGATACAATGCTTACTCAACACGTTTAGGCTCTAAAATTAATGCATGTGCATTATATTGATCCTGGATTATTGTTTAGTTTTCCCACTATTTCAAGAAGACACAAGTCAAACTACTTGCTATTTTTAAGTGAAAAATCAATTCACTTGACTTAAGTCCAGTATATCTGCATTATTATTGATTTCTTTCGAGACACTGCCCTGTGGACTATTTAGGAACAAGGCTGAATATTTATTTCAATAGTATTTCATTGGTTGATTTGTATTGAACTAGTTGAATAAAGTTAAATTCTCTCATATGTGAGACACAGTGTATTAAGAATATCACCTTAGTCTCTAAACATGAAAGGAGTTGAACATTATGTATCATAAAAAAGGAGCCCATGAGATGAGTCATTAGTATAAAGCCCTTTAAAACATTTATTGTTTGGAATACAGCAGTGGAATTTGCTTTTAGAAATTATAATGTAAGGAAACCCTCTATATATTAGTGAATTGCAAAGTTGTACAGAATTCCCTGAGCAGAATATCTGGGACCATGAAAACAACAACTGCTAGAAGAGGAAATCAAAAACTTGCAGCAGAAGGAACCCAAATTGTGAGTAGCTCAAGGTTTATAGAACAGAGCTTCTCTGCCCTTCTCTGATAAGGCCAAGTGAGAGATATTTTGATTGGGAAACCAAGTAGCCAGCTCAGCATGCTGCTGAGGACTCTGCCTGCACTTGGCTGCACAGGTGGGTCCTCATTTGTGACTAGAGAGCACCAAGACTTGCTTGGCTTTTGGCTAAATGTTTGCTTGATTGAGAATGCAAAGAGAGCTGGAGATCCTCATTACCAGCTCCTAAATCCTGGGCTGGGCACAGAAGTGCCCCTGCTAATGCTTGCTGTGTTGCATCAGCATTTACAGGAAATGAAGCATGAAAGGAGAAGATTGTGGAAAGGACACAGAGGTATTTTGTGGACCAGTAAAGCACAAATGTCACTGAACTGGGACAGGCTATAGACTTGTGTTAGGGATCAAAGAAGAGTGAGCATAGGGTGCTTAGTGCTTTCCCATATAATATTGCTCTATCTTCTGCTGTTTCTTGTAAAGAAATGATTCCCCTAGATTCAAGACCCTCATATTCAGGCCAATACAGGCACAGAGGAAGTCCAGAAAGGGAAATCAGGCAGGTCTCCCCTACACCACTCATATAATCTTGGCAGTGCAACTTCCAAGTCATCCTTTTCTCATTGAAAAAGGAGATTCAACATAGATCTCCACGGACTGCTATGTCTTAGGAAGGAAATTGCCTCTTTGTCTGCTCCTCCCAAGACAGGCACCTCTTTCATTTCAGTTCAGCAGGTGATGCCTGCAGAGCTCTCCCTTGGATTATTGCTACAGCAGAGCAAAGCTTTATCCCTTCACACAGCTCCTGCCTCACCCTGTTCTGTCAAAGGACCACAAAGGTAAGGGGAAGAACATACTCCCTAGGGGAATTCAGAACCTGCTAGTCTGTACCTGAGGGTCACTATATTTTACTAAATTGTCTAAAAACTTTAAAAACTGTGAAAGGGATTTCTCTTTCCTTTTCTTTCCCTCTCTTTTTCAGACAAGTGCTCTCTTCCTCTGTTTTTCCAGAGAAAAGGAAGAAAGATCCCTTTTGTGTTCACAGCAAGAATTTTCATATGGCTTCCTTTTCAATACACTAAATGTACAAAGTCTCAGCACATAACACCCAAACCTGTTACCAAATGCGTTAGTTCCCATATTCAAGAGAGTTGAAAGAGACTCGGGTTTTTCTTCAGAGTTGAGAGAAAACTGATTATGTAAAAGGGTTAACTTTTACATAATCAGTTTTAGGTTAAAGGTTTAAATTTAAGAAAAAAAAATGAAACAAACTAAAGGGGGTTTGAAGAAGAACAACAATTCATAAAATCATTTAGGTTGGAAAAGACCTCTAAGATAATAGAGTCCAATTGTTAACGGTTAGGCTAAAAAGTGCTTTCTTCTTGATGAGAGAATAAGTAACCCTCAAAACTTCATTCAGGATAGGTTGCCACTGAAAGGGAAAATCAGAAATATTAAAATCAGGAGCTAAAAGTGCCCAGCTAATTCCTTAACAGAATAAAAAATCAACAGCTTAAACTATAAAAAAAAAAAGGAGACAGATGACGTCATGGCACTTGCTGTACCATAAAAATTGATTAAAATGTCCTAACATTTGGAAATACCAGTGAACAAACACAGCCCCCTCAAAACCTTCTGAATCTATGGAAGATGATGGAAACATTAGGTCTTATGTCTGACTTCCTGGAGCCATAGGCAAGTCTGTAAAGCCAAACTTCCTTCTGTCATCTCCTTGAGAAAAGTGATGAGTGTGAGGGAGTGTAGGTGGGACAGAGAGCATGAACTGTTCTCTGCTCTCTTTTCAGTAAATTAAGCATGTTCAGGTTTGGCTTGTTTCAGTTGTTTTCAGGTTATGCTGAAGCTGATGGTATTTATTGTGCCTGAAGAGGTGTTTAACATTTTATAAACAACAGTCTGATTGAAAAACCCGAGTTCACCCCCATACTGGGGACTGATTGGTGGCAGGGATTGCCTGTTAGCTATGGCCAGAGGCAAACAGGCCAGGCCATCCCTCCTGCAGCAGGTGATGTGGTCTGTCGCCATGAGTCTGACCTCACACTTGTCTCTCTTAGAGGAACACAGAGCTGAAAGTTATCTCCATCTGGGTTTGTCATTTGAAGCACAGCCAAAACTGAGGCAGCAGAATCTAATCTTTCAAATGTGACCTTATTCCACTCCTGTAGTGCAAAGGGTATAAAATTAAAGTTCTCCATTTAGATCACCTTTACTCCAAAGTAATTTTCATTCTTCTCTGGAGTTCACTGCCCTTAATTATTCAGTCTAGCTAGCCACCCTCCAAGAAACACAGTTGTGTCTTTAATACCTTTTACTGCCTTTCTTAGCAAAAGCCTGCTACTAAAAGCCTTCCATAGGTTGTCAATCCTGGATTTTCAGAGGTATTTCAATAACTAGCTAGCCAGCATTTCAGTGCTGTTCTGGTACTTAAACTATTTTTTAAAATCTCTAATATTGCTTCAGTTGAGCCTTGCCTTGTTTCATATATGGGTATGTTGATTTGCAAAAGATGAAAATATTACCTCTATAACACCTCTAGACCCATAGATCCTGTAACTTGTAAATCTCTAGACCAATAGATCCATTAATCTAATCTAAATAGTTTTATAATTTTTATTCTAAATATCCTGAAAGCTTCTATTTTTTCCCTGAATGTACCTATCCTGAATAAAATCTAAAAAGCTTAAACAATCCATTAGTCTTTGTTGCTTGCTAACTCCTGGGAGCTGCCAGAGCACCACACCTAGGGTCTTTACACTGCACAGCAAAGCAGAGATGGCAAACACAATTCTCAATCCTGGAATTCACTGGAATTATCTAGTTCACCCTGCATTATTTTAACCAACTTCCAACAGACTTTGAAGGTCAGGCAGGACAGAGAGAAGACACCTGCCAGTTTTTCCCAGATGTCCAGCCATTCATAACAGCCTGAGCTCAGTACCTAAATCCTGTGCTGTTGCAACACCAGGGGCCTGGATGCCTTCACCAAGGATGCCCTCATGCCTGGTCTCTGTGTTCACAGCCATTCCCTATCCTAATCCTTAAAGACCTGGAGGGCTGGAAGCATGGCAGCTCCGTATTGAACCCCTCGTGTCCTCTGCAGGGTTGACAGGAGAAGTGTGGAGTGGGTGAGGATGCCTTTTGCCCACCATGGTGCTGCAGGTGGGACATTGCAGTGGCTGGCTGGCAGTTCACAACAGGAGCTTCTGGGGTGTCTGGCTCAATTTCACTTCATCATACAGATGAGGTGGTTGAGATACAAGGAACACGTTTTAAACTGGAAACCACAGGATCTTGTCTTTCCAGAAAGAAAACATCTTGGCAGTTCTAGTCTGAGAATAGTTTTCAATTTTCTGGTATTGTCCTTCTTCCATGTGATACAGCTGCCTCCCAGTCACCTTCACTTGTGTCTTGTTTGAAGTTCACCTTTCAGCACTGCTTGATATCATAATACCATTAGTGCTAATGAGCTCTCCAGCAAACATTGCATTGTTGCTCCCTTACCTACTTACTTTGGGAAGAATAAAGGACAAAGATGCTGTGGCTATTAACTCCAAGCCCTCATTCACTAACGTTTTTACTTTATATATCTCTATTCACTGTAAATTCCTTTCACACTCTGTGGTGTCAAGAACACATTATCAGCTTTTCACTGATCTCAGTTTCTCAGGTGCCTATCACTGCATGTGTTGTAAAATCAGCATCTGTGTATGCATGTGGCCAGGCTTAGCAGATGCTTTTACAGGATAAGATGTGACATATATTCTGTATGTGAAATCAGATTAAACCCCAAATCCATCAAACATTTTATTTTAAAGAAAGGAAATTATGCCATTTGATGCAAACATATTTCTTTATTAACAGTTTCACAGCACGCTCCTCGGCTCCAAATTCTCTGGATGTGGGGTTGCAATTCATTCGTTCACTCTAAGAGAAACACTCATTCATTTTGTATTATGCCTGCTATATATAATACTGTGCTACTACACAAAACTGCTACTTGCCTGCAGCTCTGCAGCTGTCAGGGAAAAAGAACCATCCTGGCAGGGCAGTCTGCCCTGGACTGGCCACCATGGGGTCTTGCATTAGGGTCTGACTTTGGAGAGGGCACTTCCTAACTCTCTGATCTCTGGTCAGATCTGCAGAAGAACAGTCAAACAGCAATATTTGTCCTCTGGCAAAGATCCCATGGAAGGCAGAGGAGTGCCCCTCCACAAAAGCGCTATCAATATTCATTGTCTCCACTGATGCTAGAGAGAATGGCTCCAAAGAAGAATTAGGCCCCCACAACTCCTACCCTAAGTGGAGAGCACAAGAGAATGTCTCCATAAAACCTGCAGATGGGGAAGGGAGATGATGATGATGGGGTTGCAGCTCAGCAGCCACCGCTGCTGCAGGGTTATTGAGTGTTTGCTGTGGAGCCATCGGGGTGGGGGTGAGCCCCCCCAAAGGAGCCCTCAGCTCCCTGCAGGTCACACTCTGTGCCCCCTGGAACTGAGCCCCAGCTAGACAAGCCCCACAAGACAAGACTTGCAATATTTTCCTTCCTTGCCCTTAACCTCCCTGGCTACTTATAGATCAGCGGCTGTTGTTGCAGGGTTTCTGTAACCTCTGGCAGTGTGGGCTGTAAACTCTGACCTGGAAAGTGGTGAAGACAGAGGGATTTGGGGATAAGAGTGCAGTGGTAATTTCAAGAACATGGAAGAGCAGAGTAGAAAATCAATACATCTAACTGGGGAAAGGAAAACTTGAAGATAGAGGAATAATTCCCCAGCCTCTGTACAGATATGACTAACACTGGAAAGCAGGACTAAAGTAAAAAGCCTAAAGGAATTACTAGTTGGAGTTCTGTCAAGATTGTCCCCTTAGGCTTTTCCTGAGTCTTTCTCTCTATATCTCGTAGAATGTCATCAACAAAGGAAAGGACAAAACACTTCAAGACATATTTTACTATCTACAGCCTTCCTTTCTTATCTTCTCAAGCTGCACAGGAAAAGCACACTGTTATATCTTAATAGGATTTAGGCTATAAGATTTCAAGTCATCTGTTCTTTTTCTAATTCATACTGAATGGCCAGTTCCTGACAATGCTGTAGGTAAGACTTTCACAAATCCTCAGCACTGGCCTAACTCCTCTCTTGTTCAATTAATTGGAAAGATCTGTGCTAAGAAAAAGGAGTTATGCAAACTGCTTGTATCAGGGACCAATACAAACCCTGGTATGAAGGGTAGGTCACCCTGTATCTGCATCAGTCACTTTCTTTCTCAAACAGGTCTGACACATACCCCAACACAGCACACAGACCTACATCTGATCCTCCAGGGTACAGCTAAACACACAACTGACACAGCTGCTCTGGCACAGGTAGCTTCACTTTATTACTGCATTTTCTATACCTTTTTCCAGCAAGATATTTCAGAAAAGTCTGGGAAGTTGATCTGGGTGTTTCAGAAGAAGACAGGAGCCCTGGGGAACAGTCAGATGCAATCCAATTTGTCACAGGATGCAGGACTTCTGACAGGGGTGTGATTGCTGTTGTCAGGCTGAACTCCAGACCCATCAGTGGGTGAACTCACCAGTGTTCACTGCTGCCATAGCAGCAATGGCAATTTTTCTGCAGCTGAAGTGACCTGTTGTTCTGAAGTGACCTGTTGTTCCCTGGGGTCCAGCAGGATCAGTCAGAAGTCCTCACAGACGCTGCTGGGCTTATTCAGCCCATTTTCCTCCCTTGGGAAGCAAAAGAAAGAAGATTTTTGTGTTCTCCTTCTGTTGTCCAGGTTCTATCCTGGACAGGAGCCTGGAAGCTCTTATGTCACCTCTGGTTTAGAAACAACTTCACAGGCAAACCCTGGCAGCCCCAGGAGCTGCCCTGTTTATGAATGCTATCAGAGTGTGACTGCAGCACCAGGCCATTGCTTCAGAGGAAGTGAAGATGCAGTCCTGGGGCCACTGGAAGGGGCTTAAAATCCCAAAAGAGAAAACTGAGGATAGGTCAAATTGAATTACTATAGCTAAACATTGAATATTAATTCACTTTTTTTTTTTTTTTTTTTTTTTTTTTTTAGTTTTATTATATTTTCTTCTCGTGTAGTTATAGTTGTTCAATTTTCCTGAGCAATTTCTGTTTGCATGAGAGCTTAGAGCGGAGCCAGAATTTGATAGTGTACTCTTACTATGCTGATCTGCCCAGGAGCATGGATACACACATGAATTGGCCAGCAAAAACCCCTCACTTCTGCACACAGCCACCAAGCTATGTATGAAAACCTGCTGGTTTGAGATTGAATTTCCTGCTCAACAAAAAGCAATGCCAGGGCTGGTTTGTTTGCTGAGCTCCAGATCAGAGGCACTAACATTGTTAAGCTTGTGGTGGGATGTGAATATATCCTTTAGTGCAAGGCCCAGCAGCCAGAGCTCTACCAGGAGGAAATAAACCCAAAGCATCCAGCTGTTCACTTCACATCTGGAGAGAAATTTGCAATGTGCAATAAAATTACCTGGAAACGGAACATTTTGTCAAAAATCTTCCAAAAACATCTAAAAGATCCAAGTTTCAACCATTTGTCTATTTTTAGTGTTCATGTTACTCTCAGCATGGATGAATACTCAAAATTTAAGGCTTGGGGTGTCTTAACACAGACTCTGGTCCGTCCCTTCTTTGAGAAATTCCCTAGGACATCCAAGATCTTCTTCTGTTTATGGTATGTAGAGAGTTAATAATCTACTCATAAAAGAGAAGAAGCCATTTATAAAAGATGGCTCATATGTGAGCCATTAGGATGTTTTTCAGAGACCTATTTCCCTGCATAAATATGACACATCCCCAGTCAGATGGAAGCAAATTGGATGAGGGAATTATTTCACCTTGTATTTTCTAAAAAATGCCATTGCTTTTTATGACAATTTCCTTATTATTTAGCTTTCCAGGCATGTTCTTTCATAATGAAATCCCTTAAGGACTGCTAGGAGAAAGAAACAGGTCTTTTAGCCTATCTTCCAAGGGCAGTGAAACCTAGGTCCTGTTATCTGTCTGTCCTTTGCCCTTCTAAAGACTGTGCAAATTGTTGACTTAGTTTCAAACCAATTTTTTAAAAAAATAGTAGAAGTGTCAAATATATTTATATTCCCACAAACCTTGTGAAAGTCAGCAGCTGAGAAAAGGCAAGACAGACAAATTAGTCCATTCATTACAGTGAAGGAAAAGTTGCAAATTGTATCACTAACTACTAAGGGCAGATTCAAAACAAAGCCACATGTATGGGGAAAGATTCATTAAGAGCTAACACTGTCTCTCAGAGGATAATTTAATTGTATGAGCCCCTTGTTTACACAAGGCTTAGTTTAATATCAACTAAAATACCTTGAGGGTACTTGTGAGAGCTATTCTGGCTGTCCATGATGGGTCCTGGTGCAAGGCTCTGCACTGATATTGTATGAGGGAAAATTGAGTAACTTGGGAAATATAACCTGAAGTGGGGAGGAATTTTTGGAGCTCTTCATTCAATCAGGAGTTTAGCAAGAAAGGACAGAGGATAAGGACTCCTCACCACTGCAACTGGTGTTTCCTAAGTTCACCTCACCCCACAGCCCCTCTAGACTATGGCAGCTATAAATCTCCCCATCACATCCAAGAGGCACCACAAAGGCTGAGCTCATTCCAGCATCCTGGGCAGCCACTGCAGTCAGCAGATCTGTGCATGCACAGTGCTGTAGCCCTAAAGATAAACCCACCCCACATAGTTTGGCCCCAGCAGAAAGCAATAGCCACAAAAGCTGTCCATCGTGGCCCCAGCCACTGTCCTGCTGCAGGGGCACAGGAGGATTGTGCATATCTACCCACCTCTGCCCTGGGAGATGGGCAAGGCCCTGGGACTGGGAGGATGACAGAAGAACCCCACTGGGGGATCTTGCAGGGCTCCAGTCAGGGTCATAAGGAGCCACTGGACATTCCCTGAGGAGCCTTGCAGCTGCTGAAATGGATTCCATGACTTCACCTGCCCCCAATACCAGCACACTCCCCCTCCTGCAGTCTTCTCCTGAAGCACTGTGAGTCAGCAATGCCTTCCTGACCCAGCTGAGATGAAGCAGAGCAAGTGACCTTGGATATGCTGATAGCAGCAGAAGGAATAATCATCCACATCATAGCTCAAGGACATCCAGATCCTGTGTGTGACTCAAATGCAGAAATCAGACAGACTTAAAATGATATCTTTCTTAAAGTGCATTTGGGAACTTTGTCCCCTTCTGTGGCTTTTTGCTGCTTTTTGTATTTTCTTTTCAGGGCTGGTCCCTCCTTACACCTATAGAATTATCTTTTTTTTCACACTGAGTGATTCTAATGTAGTTGTATTCTACACTGCTCATGCCCCAGCTTCACTTTTCTCCACCTAGCAAAAAATGCTATGATTTTATTCACACTTTCTGACCTTGGGTGTATTCATCAGACATCTGCTCAAAAACACGGTGCAAGGACCTACACTTTTCTTGTACTGAGCAGTCCTTGATGGTGTTTGAAGAACAGCATCTCTAATGCCATCGAAGGACCAGCATCTAGCTGCCTTTTTTCAGATCTGAAGTCTGAAAAATTCCTCTCAGTTGCCTAGCACCTATGTTTCTGCCAAAAATATTTACTGCTGCTAGACTAAGAGAACTACCTAATTTAGAAGGAGACAAACAGATCCAACAAAAGGCCTGAGTACTGTGGTGAGTAGAACTGCTGTGCCAAATGCTTAGGTGCTTGTCTCAGGTGCAGAATGTACAGAGCTGAGTTAATTACATACCCAGAAATCTTGGAAAATGAGTGTGGGAGGATTCAGTGCTAAATCATCTAACTTATCCCCAAGCCACAGCAGTTCCAAGGGAATAGCAATGCTTGCAGACCAAGGCTGATAGGAATTCTCAGATCTGCTCCTACAGATGACAAAGGAAGAGTCAGAGCTGATGAAAGCCCTTTTGCCCAAGTAATATAGAGCATAATGGGCTAGCCAGATACTGGGATACTCATGGGTCAAAGGACACTTATTTTTAACTCTCTCTTTTACCTCCAGATGCCTGATATCTCTTTTCTTCTAAGCAGAGAATCTCATCAGCAGACATTTGTGAATGTGACTCCCTGTGTTTCTGTTGAAATTGTATCAATCTGAGCAGCATAAACAAATAGCCTTTGTGCTGGAACTGGATCCAGAGGAAATACTCCACAGTCTAGAGGTTAGAGCACTCAGCTGGGAAGGAGAGGTGCTAGATGTGCAGCCCTGCTTCAGTGAATATTAACACATTGTACACAAAACACACCACTGTTGCCAAGAAGAAAGGAGAAAGAGTCACGTTCTGGGCAGACTACACCCTGCCAATTTGACTGAGTACCTATGGGAACTGGGGAGGGAGTGATTGGAGATTATCAAGTCCAAGTCTCCTCAGATGCAGGTACGATTTAGACACTCTGACCTTTTCAGACTAAGTAACAAACTGCTGAGAGAGATGAATTCTACTGCTTTTATGCATTGTTTACTTACCTTGTAACTATCTAAGGTCAGTCACAGTGCCAAAATCTTCCTAGGCCACAGTTGAGCATTGTGCAAAAACCTTTTCCACTTAGATCCTGCCATACTCCAGTACTGAGGAATCTAATCAGTTCCCTGATTAGATTCTGTGGTACATAAACTATTACCTATTGCCAACCAATGGTTCACTAGCACTTGTAAAAATAACATTAATAATAAAAATATTATTAAAAATAATAGCAATTTCACATAGTCCATTCAAATTTTCACCCACAGAAATGAGTCACATAATCCAAACCAAATCTTCACTAGTGGACATGATGAATTTCAGAGAGATTTGTAAATTAGCACACCAACAATCATTCATCGTGATTCATTAGACATGGAAATGTCAAGAATTTCTACTCATGGGATGCAAAACAACCAGTGGATGTAAACCAGCAGAATGGGTGCAGACCTCTAACCAGATTAAAGTGATTAAAAACAGGAAAAGGAAGAATTTGCAATGACTGTTTAAATCACTGGGCAAGGTGACCCTTGGTAAAACCACTATTGTTCTTAAAATGTGCATCCTCTTCTTCCTGGGATTGCTGTAGCAAAAAAGGTAGCGAGATCACCCCTGTTCTTCCTGGGAAAACCAAGAGGAAAAGGTCATGTGTGTACTGAACTGAGGGAAAGGAGCTGTGAGTAAAGCTGTGAGTAAAGGTAGCTTTTTAAGTGCTCTTTTTGGGCAGCCCTGTGGTCTGGGGAAAATTTCTTTGTGTATGACTGAAAGTAAGAGGCTGAAAGAGCAGCCATCCTCTTTCTGGGAACATGTCCAGGGCAAATGTTATCACTTCAGTTAAAGCAAAAATATCACCTGCAGCAGCACAATAAAACAATAATATTTCTATTGTAAAACTGCTGTTTGACAGATCACATTCTAATATGTCCTGACTGAGGTGTTTGTCCAGGCAGCAGCTCAGCTGTATATTCCAAAGCTGAAGGAGACAGGAGACTTACCAGCTTAGGTGTTATTTAGAGCTGTTGGAAGTCATTAGTCATCTCCACAGGGTAAAAGCAGAAGTGAGATCCCACACCTAAGACACCAGTGAATGAGACAGCAAATCCTCTCTGACTCCACAAGGGCAGTTTATAGGAGTTTTCCTTGTCAAACAGAGCTGATCACCACACCAGAGAAGAGTCTCATGACTGAGAATAGTTATTCAGCAAGAAGAAGGCCTGGTTTCCTACTGCATTTATTGAAATACAGGTGATAAAGTCACACGAGGGATGCATTCCTATCACCCAGAGAGCTGACATCATGGGGGGGATGCTTTCAAAACACATTTTTTCATAGCAGTGTTTGGAATCAAAAACATGGTGAAAAAACCCACTCAGTAACAACAAGATGGTCCCCTACAGAAGCCCTGTTACCCCTCCTTGAGGAACTAGAGAAGGGTATCTGAGGGAAAGCCCCTGAGTCTTCACAATACACCAGATACAAATGCATGAAGCCTGCAGGTGAACAAAAAATGGGCATACACTGGTGGTCAGCCAGTGCAGGGGACTCAGTGTTGGTGAATGGGAAAGAGTTATCCACATATCATGAAGTGACTTACAAACTTACACTTTCCCATGTTTTCTACCTATGATGAACGCCCATCTCCCAGAGTTAGCCCTAGTTTCTGAAGATATGGGAAGCTGTAAAATTGCATAATCTTGTTCCAATACACTTGGCCTTAATTCCCATTAACATCAGTGCAAACAGCAGTACAAAAGTTCCAGATTTGGAAAGCGCAGCACAAGGTGAGTAAATAGTATCTGTAACATTTTATAAACTTAGGGATTAAGACAATAGATTGGAAGGCCTCTTTCCCACTGACCTTCATAATTCACAAAAATCTTTCCACACACTGGATACTGCAGTTTCCCTTTTCCGATCTTTTGTAGGAAGAATTTGTACACACTAATTTGTGCTTTTAAAGGCCAAGGCTTACACCAGTAACTACGTATTCAGCTATAAAGATTTTCAGAGGAATATATCCTGGACTAGGACTGGGATAGAAGTCCCTTCACTACTTTCTTTTAAGAAGCTGTCTGTTTGACAAATCAGTTTTCCTGAATGCTGAACATGGCCTGTTACATGAATCTTTAGAGATACTGGGGCTCTTCCTCTTTTAATTCTCATATGCTGCCATATTTGCTGGTAGTGTTTCAATGCTTTTTTTTGTCTCAAATATTGAATAACCTAGAGTTACCTCCTGCTTGCCATTTCTTCCACCTTGGATTTTGTGATTGTGAAAGCAGTATTTCAAAAACTTCTCAGGATACAAAAATAGTTATAGCAATTGCTTTTCTCATTTTTTGCTGCAATGGAGGACGTTCATTCTTCTTTTAAATGGCACCAGAAGTGTAGTGTTACTTTGCCTCAAAGACAGTCTCTGGACATTCACTGAGCCCTGATAATAAGGCATGGTCCTGGATTACCTGTGTAACTGAATAGTTTGCTGATTTGGAGGTTGCTGTTATTTTCCTTACTGTCTTTCTGCACGGATAGCAAGCCTTGCATCTCACCTTGCTAGGGCCCACCGAGTTGGCTGCTGGTGCTGTTCTCCTCATGGACTGTCAGCCAGGAGACAGCTTGATAACTACCTTGTGTTTCAGCCTCATGGAGGGCTCATACTCTCAGGGACAAGAGGTTAATTGGAACAGATGTTATTTCAGAAATTGCATGATGCCCAGAAATTGCATCTCTGCCTCCCTAAGCCTTTTCAGCTGTGTTGGACTGCGTGATCTCTCTTGTTTCCCTCACACTGGGCTCCTTGTCATCTTTTGAATCACTCCAAACAATGGCAATCTTTACAAATACAACAAGACCTCCTCTTTATATCAGGCATTCTTCCCTATAGGGATGCAAGCAATCTGAGCTGAAGCAAGCTGTAATTAAGGCCATTTTTAAAAGCTGTGTGTTTCCCCCTTTATAGCTTTAGCAAAAGTTGTGCCTAATTTATACTTTGGTGGTGTGTTTGTGCTCTCTGCTGGTTTTGACCTCTTCCTTTGAAATATGCTTGCGTAAGTTTCAAAGAGGTTTCAGATTTACTTTAAGTTTCCCCAAAAGGATTGATGCAAAAAACTTCCTGACTTTAGACCATTCTGCTTCTCTCAGAGTGGGAAACAAATAGAGACTTCCTCATATCTTTGAAAATTTGCTCTTTGCTGGTTTGAAAGAATGCAGCAGAAACACCTCTGAGATTACATGCACAATTATGTCCCAGTACTACTTCTGTTAGTGGGAATGAGAAAAAAAATGTTAAGGGATTCTCCTCCTCCCAGTGAATCAGGTCCCTGAGCTCATTATTATGAGCAGCAGATAGAGAGGTAAGAGATGGAAACTAAATCTGAAATCATAAACTCATTAACAGACATGTATGGCCATGTCCCACATGGCCATGAATGTGGGCCATCAGGTATTTCTGAATAACTGTTGAGGTCTGAAGTGTGCCATAGGGAAAATAAACATTTCTTCACTGAATAATCCTTCTCAGCAGCTTCATGGTAAAGTTGAAGTTATGCAAAGCAGTAGGTGTAAGCGTAGGAATAGAGTTGAGGAATATTGGTGGCCTGTGACTCTCAGGAAAAGGCTCCAGGTCTTGGCCAAACCATCCATTACTGACAGTGAAGTGCTATTACTGCAGAGCATGATTTGTGTGACCTCTTCCTTGCCTGTGGGCATTAATTGATCTTTGGGTTTAAAATTTGCTGGGAAGTCAACGCCAAGGTACAACCTGGATAGAACCTGAGGAATTTCCTCTATGGTTGGCACAAACTTTCATTCATGAGAATGTACCTTGTCATCACACCATTTCCAGCTGCTCCACAGCTGCCTGTATCACATCATGGCTTATCTCCAAGCAGCTACAAAAGTTAGTGGGAGATCTTCTTGACCCTCTGATAGGGACGGGGGGACGGGGGGGGATGGAATCTGTAAATGTTTAGGATAAGTCACATGCATCTCATTGGGAGAAAGATAGCAGGTGATAGGTTTTAGTTTAATAAAACTCCTGAATTGTTCTGCTGATTGCTATAAGAATAGGAACCAGAACTTCACAAAGCCCCTTCATCTTGTAATCTGACCTTCATATTTCCTTGCAAACCTGCTGGACTTGGACAATTCCTCCGTTTTCTTGGAAACCCCAAGACTTTTTCCAAGGATCATTTGCAGTCATGACCTGAATAAGTTTCCAGTCACGTGCCTAGAAATAGAATCTAGACATTAATAATAATGTATACTCCAATAAGAATGCTCAAAGACTGAAATGGAAGCAAAGGTACCCAATATCTTGTTATTCCAACTAACAACCATGGGTAGGTTGGTTTGTCTTAGGGTTCTTCCTAATCTGTGAGACAATGTTACTGATAAATGACCTACATATCCTCCCAAGACCTGAGAGATTCTAACACCATTATTATGATACACTAGTTTCCATTTCACTTTAAAACTCTGGCTTTCAGAAAGTCTAACTGAGATCTACCAACAGACAGCACTGAGGTGAGAAAGAGCTGAAGCCTCTTCTGATAATATAAATCCAACCAAGAGCCATAAAGTAGGATCTCCAAAAAAGAATCTTTAATCTTGTACTGCCACATGTTTTCTCTTTCTTAATACTGGTCTCAGCAGTGAAGGTGATTTTCCATTTAATGTCAATGTTCTAAAAATATTTATGACAACAATCCTAAATTTCCCTAGTAAGACTCATTCATAGATTCTTATTAATGTGCAGCATTCTTTATTTCTGCTCAACAAGGTGAAGTAATCTGTAGTGAGATAGAAAAGGAAAAGAAAAAGAGAAATAAAAAGATACTTCTGGAAAAATCCTCAAATATGGAAGAATATTTTTGCAGAAGCACACGTATCTGCAATATATATATATGTGTGTGTGTGTGTGTGTGTGTATAAATATAGGCAAGACATCAAAATCCAGCCTGATATAAAATCCAACAGTAAAACATTATTACATCCTTGTCAGAACTCGCAAAGGCCAAGTTCTGCTATTATGTTGCCAACAAAAAAAAAACAGTCTATAATTGGCAAGGTCAGTGATATTTTCAATATACAGGAGAAAGAAAGAGAAAAAGAAGTTATTTGTTACAAATTCTTGTCCACATTCATTGGATATCTCTTGGAAAATAAGTAAATTATAAACACTATCAAGAGATCTGATGCAGCACTGAGCCTGACAGCTGTTACTGAAAGTAGTTTGCTGTGCTGCAGGCATCAATACATCAATATTATGGCTTTAACTTCTTCAAAGTTTTATTGTGTAAAATATCAGATGAGGAAGAGGCTTCCTGTAGTTATTTAAAGGGAAAGCCTGGAGGGATTTTAAATGCAGTCAAACAGAATAAATGTACTACAAAATTTTGGAGTTAAAAGAAACTGTGTCATTAATTATATATTTCAGGGTTGCTTTTTACAAATGTCATCAATACTCAAAGTAACAACGTTTTAAAATACTCTGCTTCTGCTTGAGAGTTGTATTTGTGGGTATGATAACACTGCAAAATCACTGCATTAGTGGACTGAAAGAAAAGCCACCTCCATGGTCTGCAGATGCTGAAGCACCCGTGTTGACAAGTGCTCTTGTAAGTGACCACTCCACTCGAGTCTTGGTGTCTTTTCACAAGGCTCCTGCCACAGGAGATTGGCAATGCGCACAGCCCGGGACTTGAGTGACACAAGAGCTTGGTGGACTCCAGAGGATGATGACTGAATGCAATGGAAGTCTAAAGCACTTGAAGAAGAAATGTTGGACACTGCCTAGAATGGATTACTGGTGGTCATAGTGGATGGGTTGAGCCCAACAGCCAAACTTCACTATGTGCATGGAAAGATTTGTTATCTTGTGTCCCTTGAAATGTTTTGTGGATTAGGGAATTCTGAAAGGAAGCTGGTTCAAAAATGGCTGCAAAACCCACAGTATCATAATATCACAGCTGAGCACAGCACAGTAACCCTGATGCCTCCTTCTCACAGAGTAGCTGTCAGGTTAGCTGCAAATATCTGGTTGTTCACATGAAGCCTGGAAGACATGTCAGGAAATAATTTCAGTTTACATTGTTCAACAATGAAAAGAAAACTTTCCATAGAGAAAACAGTCCTTTCAGGATATCTCACAACTAGAAATGGCATTCGAAATCACTTTTGAAAGCCCTTTCTACATATCATGAGGAAGATTCACAATTGAAGTAACATCTCGTCTATCATGGGGGCAGGGAGGGAGAGGTGGATATTGAGTATGTACATGAATCATACTGAGCACACTGAGTCTATGGCATGAATTAAAATTTGCTGGCCATTCTGGAGCTTCAAAAGTTTTCAAGAAGTTTAACATGGCCACAAAAAATTATAATGCAAAAAAAATTAAAATTTTGAAGATTATGTGTTTATGTTCCAGTAGGCCATGAGTTGTTGCTGTTGTTGTCATTGTTGTTATTTTTCTACAATTATGAAGGAAGGAAGGAAGGAAGGAAGGAAGGAAGGAAGGAAGGAAGGAAGGAAGGAAGGAAGGAAGGACTGAAAAAAATATTATTGTGTTCTGAGCAACAAGACTTCATCCAGTGCCCTATCCACATGGCAAGATTACATAGTAGGATTGGAAAATTCCATCATCAGCTACGTCTGGCAGAGATAACCAGCAATGCGTAACAGCTAACTGTTTAGATTGAGGGATTTGTAACAAAACAATTATATGCTTTTTATTCATATGCTACTCTAGGTAAAGATTTGAAATATTAATATTTCTCCCAGTCCAGGTTGCTCACTGTCAGGCTGTGTTCCCATGGTGCTAAGTGATGTGAAAGATTTACCTTTCCTCAATATTAAAAAAAAATCATGAGGTAGCATTTCTTGGGTGTAATGTGTGTTGGCATCTCTCTCTCTGTGGTAATATGATTTATTATACCCACTCTGCATTTCCCAGAATAATACATGTGGGCAAGGATCTCTAATGAAAAGTGAAGTCTGGAAAAATATTTCCTCAGAATAAAGAACATGAAAAGCAACTGCTGACTATTCCACATCTACGGTGATGCATGCGTTCCTCCAACACCCAGCGAAGCATGGAGTTACATTTTCCTGATGTAAATTGAACTAAGATTTAGTGTTTTTCAAAGATTCAGTGTTATTTTATAACCACTTCTCACACAGGGAATGAGAAACCTGAAGACAGAGTTGCTGGTTATCAGATCATCAGTGGTGCATCCATTTGCTTATAAATGTTTAGGCAAGAGAGATCGAAGAGCATTGTCATGACACAAGTTATTTGGGGATGTCAAGTTTTATTGCTGGTTCCTGCAATACCTTGCTTAAAGGCTTTGAAAAGGCACTTCTGTTTCTCAGTCTATGAGGCCAGTTTTCTGTGCAGGCATGTGGGGTATTAATTTTTTTTTTTTAATATTTTTGATTTTAAAAATAATACCATCTACCTAATTTGTACTGAACTTCAATGCAAAATTACCACCTGATGGAGGGAATCAACTCTTGAGAATCCACCCTAATCCTGCACTTCATCTGCAGGAGCCATGGGCCCAGCCCACCCATTTCTTAATGTGATGTGACCGTTCCTGCTGAATTTCCCACTTATATATGAAAAGAGCTTCCCTCAGTATAAAGTGAAATATATGCTGGTATTTGCCTATGCAAACCACAGTTGCAACAAGTGCCTGTTTTGCATTGTGATTGTTGGGGTGTAAGAGGTGAATAGTGCACCCCATACACTGACAGACCACAACTACAGCTATTAAAGCAGATAGTGAGACTCAAGCATCAAAACTCCTGTAGACCCATAAGAAGTTTGTCCCTTTTTAGAGAAATAGATTTTTGACTGTATTTTCTGATTTTCTCTTCCAAGTGTGGGAAGTTCCCCTACTGGAATCTCCTTTGTTCAATAGGGTATATGTGCTCAATAAACATGCATTCAATTAAATAGTATGAAGAATGAGAGAAAAATACTTTTTTAACCCCAATATATGATATTCCTTCCATTTACAATATATTTCTCCATCTGATTTTTTCCAGGAACATGTTGATCCACCTGTTACAGGCATTTATTTCAGCTCTGAAGCTCTATTGCTGACACAATCAAAGTCTTCCAGAGGTTTGAACATCAGCTTCTATATTCTCTTGCTTTTCTCTAAGATGAATGAAGTTTAATTTCTTCAACATAAAATTTAAGCCTGAGAATCTTGTATTTTTACTGAAATTATGTGATAAAACTAAGACCAAACTCCCTTAATTGACAACATTCTATTAAGCAATGCTTACAATTTCATAAGATATATTTGTCTTGAGCCTCATCCACACCTTTACCTTAAAAATATTTCCAACACTATCTGACACCCAATTACAGTAATCTGTAATTTACTGTTGTTTGAAGGAGCAAGTCATAGGCTTTATTTTCAAAGACCTTACTGATAATCTTCCTAGAATGCAAAACACAAATATTAGGTAAGTAAAAGGCTGTCTTTTTCCTCTACAAACATAAACATGGGGCAAAGTTTCTTTGCTGAATTAAAGCAACAGATTTTATTTTCTTTCTCTAAAAAGCTTCCCAGCCTCAATATCATTTATCACTGCATCATTGTACTCAATATATGGAGAAAACATGAAGGTTATTTAGAATTGAATGTGTATTTAGTGTTTGTGCAAGGTTGTTGCAGTAGCTTTTTGCCTATGTAGGGTTATCAGCTGCACATTCTGTTGCATTTACTTTTCAGTACCACAAAGTAGATTTTCCTTTCCTGTGGTGTTTTCCTGGTTTCCAATCAGAATTCCCACACTAAAGGTAATGTAGCAGGTTTATCCTGATCATTAAGTGAATATATAGAGGGTGATTTCTGCTGTAGGGGGACTTTATTCATCTTATGGGAAAGGTAATGCATATAATATTAATATATGAATGCAATGCAGTATCTAAAGATATATACCCCCAGGAGGCAATTTATCTGAAGGGCTGTTTTTCTGGTGTTCATTCATTTGTGTGAAGATGGTATTCCCAGACTGAAAATGAAGCAAATGAAGGGACTTCCCTGGTGCAAAGTGATGGATGATGATTTTGTTGCTACTGTCAAGAGATGCATTAGACTAGGTTTCTCATTCTGAAAATGCTAGATGAAAAGGGATTAATTTCATGACCATTTGGGAGACTGAATTTCCATTCTTAATTATAAAATAATGCCCTATTATAATTTTCTCTGAGGTACCTTGATGATTGAAGCTGAGTTACTTGACTCAGGGACACAAAGAGATTCCAGAAGGCCCAGAGGTAAAACTTGAGGCACATGATTTACATAGCAGCATGTACCATACTATGAAAATCCAAGCTCCTTTCACAGCAGGAACCCAAGGAGACTTTCTCTCTGGTTCTCACCCTCCCTGCCTGTTCTGGTAAGAATGGATTTTTGAAAAAAGAACTGCATATTGGGAATTAAAAAGTGAATGCCGTGATCCAAAAATATAATTCACATGAGAAACTATGGAATAAAACTTCACATGAATTTCCTTGATATTTGACCCTGTACTTTTCCAGGACTGAAATGTTTTTAATATGAATAGTTTTATATATAGCATCATTGTTTTTTTCTACTCAAGGCAACCAGTTTGTGTTGTTAATCTGTTAACCCTTTGCTCAGAAATGAGCAGGCTGAACTTCTCTGAAGTCAGAAAATATGTCAATGGTGGGACTTAGCTGACCAATTACAGTATCACTTTGGGGATACAAGGACATCATCTATGGCCTCCATTTGCAGCCCTAGCAGGCTGCAGATCCATGGGCCCAAGGCCCTCCCTGCCAGGACTCAGAAGATTTAAAATTACACGAGACACACCCATCCGAACACGAGTGAGTCTGGTTCTCACAGTGATGGGTTTGAGCCAGGGGGTGTGTTTAAGGGGAGAAAGCTCAGCTTTTTGGCATTGTCATTTCATGTCACTGCTTTGGCACCATCAGAAACACACTCAGCCTGTGTGATATTCCCTGGTGAGATCTAAGGCTGTGCATCATAAATATGTCCTGACTGACAGCTATTTTGCGTTTTTGAGGTTTGAGGGTTTTTTGTTGGCACTAGTTTGTGTAACAGGAGTGTCTAAGTGGTAAGTGACAGTTGTGTTGATTTTAGCAGGAGTAAATTATAATGACTTATAGTACTGAGTTTCTGTCTCGTGTAATAGGATGCGGTGTCAGGATTACCCAATATAAACCGATGCTCAGTCCTGAATTTTCATGAAACAAATGGATATGGCTACACTTGCCTGAGAGCTAGTGATGGATGAGGTCAGGTTTCACTAATGTTCCCTGATGCATGGTGCTACATTTCTTTAATATAAACTAATCCATGTCAAGCAGTATCCTTGACTCCATTTGATATATGAGATTGGCTTTTTCCTTTTTGGACATAATGGGAATACACAGACACCTTTTTTAATTGTGTAGTCACAAGTGATGCTGTGTTTTTCTGTGCTCATAGGTACTCATTCTTATGCCTTTCTCTGTATTAAGGAGTTGCAAGGGTTTTTGTATTACAATAAAACCCAGCTGCATAACCTTAATAGCTACCAGAAAAAGATGTGGTTGCTCCACCATTTATATCAGTAACAGCAGCTCACAGAGAACATTTTCTGTCAAATTTGCCAGTCCCATGCAGGCCAAAAAAAAGAGGGGGAATATAATTTTATTAACCATATTATTGCATATGATTGGGGGTATTTTTGGATATCCAAAAATGTCATATTTCTTCTTAGGGTAGGAGGGGGCCCTACCATTACATAACTGCTCTTCTCTTTAGCCCTTCATCTTATTCACAATCTCTGTCATTTAGGAAGTTGTACATTATTAAACAAACACTGATTCTGTTTATGCCACAGAAAAAAACTACTGCACATTACTGACTTTAGACAAAAAGAAAGCTAATGGTGATAAGCTGCACTACTTTTTCCTGTCTCAAACTTAAATGGGTTCTTCAAAATGCAGTTTTCTTTGTTCAATTCCTATCAGGGAACTGAGGCCTTAAACATCAATTGGCATTAGAAAAATTCAGCTCCATGTGTTTCTTTCCACACAAAGGGACAAGTGATGCATTTTACACACACAAGGGCATTGTAACTCACGTTCAGCTGTTGTGACCTCCACTCTCTGGGTCTGCCAACAATTACCTTGAATAATGGAATTTTTGTTGAAAAACTGAGGAAGAATGGTAAATGTTCAGTAGTCCAAAACTGTTCCTGTGCCTGGGTAACACCCAGGATCTTACTGTTGTTAGAGTTTATTGTGGATTTAGCCTACAGTAAAAGCTTTTGTATAAATTTTTGTGGTTACAGCTCCACTATCTGATGGTCTAACCCAGCCCTCTGACAAGTGGAAGTTGTAGTGTAGCTGTGGAAGTCCTGCTCCCATAGGACTTCTACTCAAACTTCTCTGTGGATGTGGAGAATATCTTAATGTTTCTGCTCCTAGATATTTTTCCACTGGGTGTTTCACAGCAAACAATATTTAAAACAATAGCATATAGTCTTCCATTTCATGTTAGTCTGAACAAATACTCCAAGTTTAAAAATTATGCACAAAGTGGAGCCCCATATTCATTTTGCAGCTACCTCAACCTTATAAGAAATTGTTTCTCTACAGATGCTGGTAAATTCTCTTCCCTGGGGACTCAAGTGAGGAAGATGCCCATAGTGTGCTATACAGTCGATACCAGAGTTGTCTAAGCTTGTGCCATAAAAGCACAAGCTCTGGAATAGCAAGCAATTTAGTCATGTAGATATCACACGCCTAAATAATACTGCTGTGGGCTGGTTAACATCAAATGAGGTGGAAAACACAGTTAAAATAGCTCTACTGCTTCCAGGCCCGTGTCAGTACCTCTTTCCAGGGCTGCATCATGCCGTGCTGGCTTGGCAGCACGTACAAAGCTGCCCCAGGTGCCTTTGCACAGAATTAATGCTGGATATATTTCTTTTTTCTGTCTTTACATGAAACACCAGTGATGATACTCATCACTGTAAAGTTACTCAGCGCTGTAGTTATGTCTACTGAAATGAAATGCAATTTCATTTGGATATTCTTATCAGTTCTTCAGAAAACACCAGCCTCATACAACATGCACCCTGAAAAATCTCTGTGTCTCATACTTTATTTTGCAAAACCATAAATCTAAATTTCCATTGATAGTGCAAATATTGGATATTAGAGAAATCCAGCCTCTTTGGATCTGGAAAAGAATACAGATAATTTTCAGCAAAGCACTCAATCAGTTGAAGTTCCTTTCAGCCAGGAAATCACTGGCATGATATCACTGACATTACTTTAAGCTTTCCATCACTATGGTTATCAATTATTTCATAACTCAATAACTGCCAGTTCATGTAACTCTGCTATAACCAAAGTTCTCTTACCAGTACTGCTCTGCTTCAGAATGATGTGAAGCAAGCCCTGTCTATGTTTCTAATGTGACCTCCCTTTTTTATTGGGCATTTTGGCATTTGCCATCATTTGGTCTGGAAGGAACCCAAGTTCCAACATTATTCTCCAGAGAGACAGGTGTGATGTATCGCCTTACATTAAGGAAATCCAGTTTCCTGCACTAGTTTTGGATCAAGTAATCCAGATATAAAATGATTCATGAAACTGAGCTTTCCTGGAAGAAACAGCTCTGTGAAGGAGGGTTTTACTGATTAAGTCTGATGAATGATGTTCTGGCTCTTACGTCTACAATGTTCTGTGAGAACCAGTGTTGTGAAGAAAAAGATGCAGCAAGATGGATGTCTTAATAGAGTGAAAAAATAGATTTCTTCCATTTTATATGAATTCTAGAGGAAATTTTATTACCATGAAAGAATTCAGGTGTGATTTTTTTTTTCCCATCTAAAGTGCTATGTCAAGCCACCTTCTTGAATTTGGAAAGCACATACGAGGTCAGAATAAAGAAAACACCAGTATCTGGCGCTGCTTTGTCCCAGAACGGAGGGTGGAGTGTGCCCGTCACGCACTTGGCAGGAAGGAACTTCAACTCTTAGTGGGAAGGGCCGCGCCACCGGCCCTGCAGCATCCTGGTGGCAGCAGCATCCCGGCGGCAGCAGCAGCATCCCGGCTGCTCCATTCTCCCGGCTGTGCTGACCTCTGCTGGTACTTTTCCGAGGCGCGACGTTTCCCATTCTCTCTCATTTTCAAGCCCCTCGCGTTACATTAACGCAGAGATGTTCTTCTTTCACGAATCCGTCCAGGTTTTTCTGAAACGTTTGTTCCAGCATGCGAAGAAGTGATGAACGCATTTTCTGTTGATAGCATACTCTCAGGTGCAAGAGCACAGCCTCAAATTCAGCTCTTCTTCATTGCTCTGCTCCTCAGTCATGGACCAAAAGCAAACTTCCTGCTCTCCTTTTCCCAAAAAGCCATCATCCCACGTGCTCTGTATCATATCCAGTCAGGGAAACAGGGCTTGAGCTCTGTTGTAAGCCAGGCCCTCCCTTCTAACACTCACTTCCATTCCTATTCAAAGTACACTAAATTGCCCTTATTTTTAATTTTGAGAGCTATGCTTGCTGTATTTGATCAATGATTTGGTCATCTGTGTCTACTGCTGTGTTATCACATCCTCTAGACTTCCATTTACTACAGTATAACAGTTTCACTTTTGACAAGGGCATCTAATGATAGGACAAGGGGGAATGAATGAATTTAAACTGAAAAGCAGTTTAGACTGAGTTTTAGGAAGAAATTCTTAATTTGGAGGGTGGTGAGACATTGGCCTAGGTTGCACAGAGAAGTTGTGGCTGCCCCATCTCTGAAAGTGTTCAAGGCCTGGCTGGATGGTGCTTTGAGCTACTTGGTCTAGGGAAAGGGGTCCCTGCACATGTCAGGGGTTTTGGAACTACTTAATCTTTAAGGTGCCTTCCAACCCAAACCGTTCAATGATTCTATGAAAACCCTTCCTTATTCTTAATAGAGCAGCCTTACTCAATTGACTGGCTTAGTGTTTAAACTGGCCTTTCCATTCATGCAATAGCTTAAATGTTCAAAATAACAAGATCTATTCCAGGCTAGTGGTTCCTTTTAGGCAAAATAAGACAAAACTCTGTATAGATACATTCAGAATATCAGGCATTTTCCATGTTCCATTCTCAGTATGATTCATGCCTTTTTTTTTTCCTTCAAATACACAAAGAACTGCCTTTCAATATCTGAAAAACAACTCCTGACATTTCACTGTGAATTCTGGATGTGTAAGATTCAGGTGAAGCCTGATCAAGGACTGCAGACTGAACCCCTGAAGAATTTCAACACCTCTACTTGAACCCAGTTTTGAGTGTGTGCTGTCTCACATCTCTGTTCCGAGTAAGGCACCTTGACTATTTCAGGAGGTATGACTCAGTACTTTGGACACAAATTCTGTAGGTGCATCCTGTGAAGACAAACTCTATTCCTTCCTCTGCTTGGGAAACTGAAATCCTCATCTCCCATCAGCATTCAATGAGGAGCTGGATGCCAGATCTCTGCACCTTTGCTGCCACAGTTGTCCAGAGGTGCAACAAAAATTGAGGATTAATACGAAACAAAGTGGTCTCTTCTAATCTATGCTTACCTTTTTTTTTTCCATTAATTCAGTGCTTCAGGATTTGACCTCCAATTAACATGACTGTCCTTTGATGTTGCCTTTGAGTGTTCAGTTTTATTTTTGGATACTCTCTTTGGATATTCTCCTTTACCCACAAGGAAATATGGATCATTATTGGCTTTCTTCAAAAAAAAAGAAAATACCAGGATTTTTTTCATTTTGATCACCAGTGATAGCATAAAAAGTAGAACTGCAGTTCAAACACTAGTAATTGTCAAAGAGCATTTGTATAATGATCTGTTCCCAACTTATAACCTTGTTTGTCTTTTGACTGTAAAATTGCTTCTTCATTTCAGTTTCTCAGAAAGAATGATCTTTCTCTCCATCCCTTGGTTTAAGTGGCCATCCCTTCATTCATTCATCACCTGAGTAAGGAGAAGGCTGAATCAATTAATCAAAGGCTTGCAAAACAACACTGAGCAAGGAAATGGTTGGTTAAACATTGCTTTCAATGTAGAATTGAGCCTTAGAAATTCCAAAATAGGTGTTTTCTTTTTACAAAAACAACCTTGAGACTGAAAAACAATTTTTTTCTTTCAATTCTCTTCTGGCATCTCCTTTATTCTGGATCAAACTGAAGAGCTTCATAAAAACCATGTCTGCAACCTCAATTTTGGGCTTGCCTGTTTAAACATTATACTACCACGGACTTCTGCTTTGGTAATTGCAATTTAATGGAAAGGTAAGTTGAGGGCAAGAAAGAAGAAAACTTCTAAAGTGTTAATTAATGGCTATGTAAATAACATATCCTTGTCACAGCTGTGTCCTAATGTTTCACTATATTGGTTTAGTGTGTATAGTAGCAAGGTCCAGAAATGGAAAATGGTAGAAGGCCAGCTCCTTACTGGATTTCCAGTTGGAGGCTTTACTAGATCTTGAAAAATTTTATCTGCAAAAGGTAATTGAAAGTAATAAGGACATTGCTGTCAGAGAGTGCTGGATAACTAAGGACAATATTGACACGTGGAAGAGAAATAGAATGAATCCTCCTTGAGCCTAGAGCTAGAGAAGCAAAGTTTCAGGCAAGAGACAAGATGGAAATCTTCTCCAAAAAATGGGACTCAATTTTGATCCCTTCCCTCAACTCAGTGCTTGAGGACTGGAAACATATACCAAAAAAAAGACCAGAAAGTAACTGAGAGGAATATTTTGAGCAGGGCTTCCAAATGGATAATCCTCAATGCCTTCCTAAAAATTTAATTTGACTTAAAAATCTCCTATATTATGCACTTGATGTCAAGGGTTTATATTTAAAATGAAGACATTCTCAATTTTTTTATAGTCTGCATGCAGGAAATTACTTCAGCTGATGCTGAAATGCAAAGTTATGCTATTAAAATTTCATATATCTGTTATTCTGATTAAAAATAATTTTTCTACTCAATTTAATGGTATCTGATTCCAATTTTCTTTTTTATAGTCATCAGGAGCTAAATACTCGGTGTACCTGAATGCATTGACCCTAATCACAGAAGACAACATAGAGACTGATCAAAATATCTCACTCTAAAGCTGTGTGTAAATATTATTTCTGCATTTTTGGATGGGTCAAGCTTATATTTAGCCAGTAATGTTCATCAACAAGTCAGGATACACAGTAAAAGCAAGAGCGATCTTTACGCTCATTTGCTTTTTGAAATTAAAGAGGAAATTATTTTTCATGGCTCAGTAAAGGTAATAATAATTACTGACAGGTTTATAACAATTCACAGAGAAGGTGTTTGCTGGTGGTTGATTTTCAAATGCAGAACCACAAGCAAATGAAATCAAATTAATTTGGAAAGCATCTTGAGGAGTGACTACGTACTGTTCTGCCTCAAGCCTGGATCAAGCACTCAGCCATTTCGGACAGATCTTACCTGTTTGTATAAGACTTTCAGTGACTCATACTCCACGACCAGGAAACCGATTTTTGGGCTTCAGCAAAATAAGAATTTCCCTGAAATATAACCTGAAGCTTCCTTACTATAGTAAGACACTCTACTTCTCCCTTACCTTCCTTTGAGATGAATAACAGGTTTATCTTTTCTTTTTTGCACAAATTTTTTACATTTTCAAAACTGTTACAATGTCCTGTCTGTTTTCCTTCCCACTTCTCATCACCTTCTCTTCTTTAGGCAATCATTGTCATGTCACCCTGTCTTCCACACCTCACAGACTCCTGACCATTCTTGTCACTCTTCTCTAAGATTTCTCCAGTTAGCCCAGATCTCCCTTGGAGCGTGATACTTGAATCTGGACACAGAGCTCCAGCTGAGGTCTTCGTACAAATAAAAATCATACATCCTGCAGATTTCTCTCTATTTTCCCGTGTGTACTTGTATTTTCTGGGATAGCACACCAATGTTGAATCACAGCCATCTCACAAACATCTGGCACTGTTCTGGAGAAGTGATTCCTAACCAATCAAGGTTAAGGTACCTAATCTTGGTCTATACATATCTTTTAATTTACTTCAGTCTAAATGCAGTGTTTTACACTTTATTCTATTGCTTTTAATGACCTTATCTCAGTCTACAACCCCCCCATGAGGAGAAAAGGGGGGCAGGCACTGATCTCTTCTCTGTGGTGACAGTGACAGGGCCCATGATAACTGCCTGAAGTTTTATCAGGGGAAGTTTAGACTGGGTATTAGAAAAAGGTTCTTCACCCAGAGGGTGGCTGGGCACTGGAACAGGCTCTCCAGGGAAGTGGTCACATCACCAGCCTGCCAGAGCTCAAGAAGCATTTGGACAGTGCTTTCAGACACATGGTGTGATTCTTGGGGATGGTGCTGTGCAGGGCCAGGAGTTGGACTCGATCATCGTTGTGGGTCCTACTCAGCTAATTATGTGATACTGTGATTCCATTTTCACCTCTTTTTTCCAACTATTAAGTTTCCCAGTAATTTTCTTTCTTCCCCAAGTGTTTCTCATCATAACATTATCTGAAAGCTTAAAAAACAATATATCATTCCTTGTGGATCACTGAAACCATTAAGGAAAATATTAAATAATACCAGACCCTTGCAGGATTAAACTCTATATACCCCTGGACTTTGCAAGGGAATTGCTCACTAAACAAACAGAATTGTAAGTACTGTGATTTCTGGGCAATGTTTATCTGCTTTCTATGACTTATATCTTGTAAATCTTGTTTTCTTAAAATGATATGAGAATCAATGTCAAAAACTTTGTTAAAATCACTGTATATGACTGTGTATCTCAGTTACTTGTAAGGCCTGGTGCCGTACAGCAAAGCAACGAGATGGGTTTGATATGATTACCTAGTAATTAATGTAGGTTATTATGGACTGTTCACTTTTCTTTTTATGTTCCAAGCACTAATAAATATCCTCTTTGTTCCAGTAAGGAAGCAAACCTTAGGTAAATGGATATCTTTTTCTCATTTTTTAAAGCTATGTGCTCTGGTGCTACAGCATCATAGCTGCATCTTCACAAACCCTCAAGGAGTTGTAGCTGAAGGTAGGTATCGCAGTACTCAGCTCCCAGGCCTCTGGCTTGAAAACACTCAGTTTCTCTCTACCCACTCTCTCTAGTGTTGCTCAATCATCTGTATAGAGCAACAAGGCAGAAATTATGTGTTATGTGTCTTCAAAATTTCATCGTTATGATTTCAGTCATATAAGTTTCCTGTATTACCAGTAACATTGCAGATTCTCTTCCACCTAAAAAAGCAATGAAAGATACATCCCATCAACGTGATCAGAGCCATCAACAGCTGGAATTGTTGTAAGGATGATGCTGTCTAACACCTCTTGTGCCCCTGAAGCTTCCCTGTGGCCACACCTTTCAACTGGAGCAGAGCACTGCAGATAGCCAGCCAAGGTCTCTCTGCTCTGTGTGGAGCTGGTTTGTACCTGCAGGACACAGCACCTGGTGGGGGACATGCTGTGCTTCCTCCTGGTCCCACCCTAAGGAGAACCTGAGGAGAAAGGAGGGACCCAGCTGCCTATGCACCCTCTGCACCAGCTCCAGTGTGGGCTCCTCTATGTGGGGTCACAGCTTCTGCCAGGAACCTGCTCCAGGTTGCCACAGGACCACAGCCTCCTTCAAGCACATCCACCCATCTGGCATGGGGTCCTCCACAGGCTGCAGGTGGAAATCTGCTCCACCATGAACCATGGGCTGCAGGAGCCATCCTGCCTCACCATGGTCTTCACCACGGTCTTCAGCGCCTCCTCCTTCTTCACAGGCCCTGGGGGTCTGCAGAGCTGCTTGACATTTTCTCACTCCTCTCTCTGGCTGCTGCTGCACACGAGGTTTTTTCCGCCATTCTTAAATTCATTATCCCAGAGACTCCTCCACCACTGCTCGTGGGTTTGACCTGGACCAGTGATGGGTCCATCTTGGATCCAGCTGGCATTGGCTCTGCCAGACATGGGGGAAGCTTCCAGCAGCTTCTCATGGAAGCCACCCCTGAAATGCCCCTCCTGCCCCCAGCCCTGCCAAGCAAAACTAATACAAATGAAAGGTTTATAGGAGATTTCCACATTTCTGTTATTGACTGTGTGCGCTAGGTGAGAATTTCCCAGATGCTGTCCCTAGAGACAATGGAGACATGGGTGATACTTGGAAAGTCTGAATACTATAGGGAAACACATGCCTCTATCAGCATGTTTAATATTTTTTGACAGTTTGACCATTACAACTGGAGAAATCTGATCATGCATGCATTAATGCTTTTGACCAATATATTTAGTGGTAATACCAGTTTCAAGGAAGAATTACCAAATTCTTTGGTTATAAATGTATTTCTTCTCTAAAAAATCAGACTGTTGAGAAATGTTAGTGATCCAGTGCTTGTCTGGAAATTTATTCACATTTGACTAAAATTTAAATGCTAAGGGCTAAATATAGGTTTCTCATTCCCTTTGAGACCATATTGTGCTTAATAACTTTAAGAATTTAGACCTCTGCCTGATTATCCTTTATCTGAGACAGTACAAGGAAATAGTATTACCTTTAAAGTCTGTGAACAATTTGGGATACACTGAAATTAATAACAAAAGGCTTTGGTGAGGGCAGAGCTGTAATCAATGCCTAATAGTGAAACTAAAACAATATGAGACAAGAGACAGATCATTGGTTTCATCTATCTGTCTGATATTTTGATGATATCATGGCATTATATTCAGCAGAGCTGGGATGTGACACCGAATGACACCACTGGTCACTTGGGTTATTTACAGCAGGCCAACAGGAAGAAGTCACCCCATTTTGAAACAGTGCTTATTGCTTCCAGTCTCTTTTTCATATCACCTAAAATCTGATTTTCCTTTCAAGTTTTCCATGTTTTATGTCTAGGAGCAATCATAAAGCAAACCTGAAAATGAAAAATAAAAATTTTAAAAAAAGGAAAAGGCTTTACAATTTCACCTAAGCAGGTTAAATGTTTTTGATGGTGGAGGGAGGAATATTAAAAGCTGCTGAAATAGTTGCTACCATACGTGCAACTTCAGACCAGAGGGCAGAGACCAGGTTTTGGAGTGGCCTCTGCCTCACTTCCATGTGTTCAGAGTCAGTACAAAGCTCTAAGCTATTCATCTAGGTTCTTCCATAACCTAGGACATGCTGGAGAGACACACACAGGAATGTCCTGATGCCTCCTTTGAGAGTGCCCAGCTGCCACCTCAACCAGGAGCTCCAATGGCAGGTATGGAATCCCACCAGCTCCCCATGCCCCAGCCCATGGCTCCTCAGCTGCCTGCAGCCCAGGGGAGTGAGCAGGGAAGGCTGGCTCAGCCCCTGGCCTTGCCCCTGCAGGTTCAGCCTAGGGCTGACCCCAGAGGATGGAGAACTCAGACCTTTCCCATGAGGGGCTGGCAAACAAACCCGGGACACATCTCCCGCCTGCAAGGGCGGTGGAGCACAAGCCAGTGCCCCTCCTTCCCCACACGACATGGGAGGAGGTGCTGGTGAGTTAATAACAACCAGACCATTTTGCTCAGTGGCCATCTCAGTTTTTGCAAAGCAGCTGGCAGTGCTGCAACGTGCCAAAGAGTTTGTGACTGAGCTCTGCATACTTGAGAGGTGGCTTCGTTCCTGCCCCCTGGGAATCTTAAGGCAGGCGACCTTAAATGCCTTAAATACCGGCTCAGCTCAGGCACCATCTGGAAACAATGAGCTGGTAGAAGCCAAGGTGCTGATGCACCGAATTAACACAGGTCCCAGGTGCTGACATGTTACTTCCTGCTCTCCCCTAGCCTTGTGGTGTCCCACACATGGATTTTGTGGATTTGGGCAGTAGGGACACTGGCTAAGGGCTAAGAGCTGCTGTGCTGGTGTGCTCAGTGCAGCTGGGGCTGGGCGATAAGTGGTCGAGATTCAAAAATGATGTTGCTTTCCTTTTCTGCAATAAATCAATAAATTTCTCCTGGATTTTTCAATTTGTAGTTCCTTTTCAGCATATCTCTTACTGTCATCAGTTTTCTTAACTTTGTTTTTCTTAGACTATTATTTTCTTTTTAGTTGCTTTTTTGTTCCATTCAAATGTAGGATTTTCTCACATTGTTTTTGCTTTCTATTTGTTTATTTTATTCCATTTCATTTTCCCCCTATCTTTTCTCTTAGTTCTCCCCTCCTCCTTTCCATCACCATATTTACATTTCTCTTTCAAGGCCCACTTTCTACAGCCCTCTTCACATAATCCCTGGATACACACTCCAACCCCCATATCAATCCTTTCTCTTTTTCTACTTATAACCTTTTGTCCTTTTACTGTTTTTTTGCCTTCCAATGCACATTTTCTCTCCCTTCTCATATCCAGATGTTTTTCCCTCTCTATCTCCAGCTGTGCGAATAAATGACTTTTTTGTTTGTTTCAAGGAAGTTAGGTCAATCCTGAATAAAAGTACTCATATTTTCAGGAAACCAAAACAATGCAAATGATTATTTTGGGTGCATGTTTCAAAAAGAAGAAACTGAAAAATTGTTGAGTTTGAACTTTGAGAAATTTATAGTAAATCATAGCTGAAGTAAATTTGTAGATGTTGGAGTGACTGAAAAAAAAAAAAGCAAAAGCATTTAGGCTTCAAGGGTGGAGGTGAGGGCAGGGCAAGTAATTTGCCATTTCCTTTTTGAAAAGGGTAAAGGAAAGATTTCTACCCAAAATGACTCAGGTAGCTCTTGCTACACCTTCAAAAGCATTTTGTTTTGATCAAAACAAATGTTTTGGAAGAAAAAAAAAAAATTCATGTGATAAAATTATTCTGCCCCTAATTTCCATTTCTTTCTCTTCCCCTGTCCAGACTGGCTAGGTGCAAATAGCAGGGAGGCACAGCACACTTTTTAGCTGATATTTCAATGCTGCTTTAAAGAAAAAGAGTTGATCTATTCACAAGCAGGGAGCATCAGCTGTACTTTCATGTGTTTCCCAGTCCTCACTTTCCTGGGACAGCAATTAAAACAGATCCCAGGTGGCTTAAAAATCTTGAATCACATCAAAAGCACAGAAGCTTCTTAGTATTGACAGCACTTTCTCAAAAGGGGGGGCAAATATGTTTCTTGTCGATGTTCTGCCCTTCAGTAGAGAGCATTAGTCTCAGATGAAGGCTGCAAAGTGAAAAACAGCAGCTGAGGACAGCCAGGCTCTGCTCTGAGACATGCAATATCATTTCTGGTGATTCGGATCAGAATCACATCTGGGTAACGGGAGAAGAATCCGGCCCAGATGTGGCCATGAATGCCATGTGTTTTCATTGTGCCCAGGTCACAATCAGCAAAAAGATTTTGTGGGAGACGAGGGGAAGAAGAGGAAACTGCCAATGAGAGGATACTCTTCACTCATAAATCCCAGTGCATTGAAACACAGATTAGACCCCTGCTTTCTTTTTAACCATCCCCTGCCTAGAGTCACTCAATCCTGAAATTTGCTGAACTGTTCAGCTCATGTCTGCCCTGAAGTAATGAATTGGCAGGCCTATTTCTAACGGTGATTAATGAAGCTTTTCAGAGGCAACCCATTATTTGATCCGAAGTTAAAACAGTCGTTCATCATTAATCACTACACGACATAGGCTCACAGATTCATAATTCTCAGCAAGCCCATTTCATTAAGGGTCCCTCTCTTTCTTTTGTTAACCCAGGGCTCCCCTGTCTCCCCACCCCTCATGGATGCCTTCCTGGCACTCCACTTCCAGATTTGTTTAAAGAAAAATTCACATGCTCTCAGGGATATTTTTCAGTCTCCACAGCCTCTCAAAACTACAGCATTTTCCTTTAGATTTTAAAAATTCCTCTTCCCAGAGAAAAATGTGTTGAATTATCAAATATGAGCCAACATTGGCACCCAGTGGCTGAACAGATTAATCACAGATACATATTCCCCTGAGCCCACCTTTTCCATTCTTCAAAGACAGGTTTTCCCCTGGGATGTATGTGGTACTCTTATGCAGCCTTCCAGCTCTAGGCCATCTAGACAGGGCTGTGGACTGGATATGCTAAGTGAGGAAAATGCAGGTTGTGGCTGGCTCTCCCCAGGGCCCATCAAAGTCGCTCCACAGAAGTCCAACATTGTCAAAGCACCTGGGGCAAGGAGCCCTTCACTGGCTCCCAGGAGGTTACAGCACCCACACAACATCATTTGTCACCCAGCAGATGTCTTGGATCTGCTCCTGAAGGCATCACCTGCTTGGACAAGGGCTGAAGGTGTTTGTTAGCCCTGCTCCCCTGCAGAGCCTCAAGACTCTCATAATGGTAGGAGTGGGCTTAGGCAAAGTCATAGCGAGCCTTTTATTTCTAAACTATTTTCTTGAACTTGCCAATGACTTGCCCTGGGGAAATGTGGTGGGTTGACCTTGGCTGGATGTCAGGTACTCACATGCCACTCTTATCACCCCCTTCCCAGCTGGGGAGAGCAGGGTGGGTAGAAAACAAGATAGAGAAAAACACTTGGGTCAAGATAAAGACAGTTTAATAAAGCAAAAACAAAGGCTATTCACAGAAGCAAAGAAATCAAAAGATTTATTCTCTACTTCCTACCAGCAGGTGATGTCCAGATAGTTCCCAGGAAGTAGGGCTTCCAATTGCTCTGGAAGACAAAAGTCTTCTACATGACTTGAAACTCTGTGGTCAGGAATTCTGCTTCCTGCCTGAATTTTCTCACTCCTTCCTCCAATTTCTTTGTTGAAGGATCAGCTTCTTGAATAAACTTTGCCTCTTCTTCCTTCTCCCTCACTAACATGTGATATGGTCCTGTTGTTTTCCTTATCCACTGTTTCTTTTTTAGTGTTAGAGCCATGACTGTAGTGTTTGGGTGTCTGTCTCAACCACAGCCCTCTGAGAGTACTGAGCTGTGGCTCAGTAGGCACAGAACAGGCACCAGTACACTGATGGAAACTGGTTTTCACTGGGATAGGCAAAACACTCTTCTGCCAGGTGGCACACCAGTTTGTCAGGGTGACTTTCATGTTTGGGTTTCAAGTCCCGGGCTATGGGATATGACAACCATTCTAGGAACCTGCCCAGATCCTTTCACACACCCTGCCACCCAGGAATCTGTTTTGTCCAGACACATTTCAGTCTCTCCTGACCTAAAAGTTGTTTTCTCTGACACCAGGATAACACCAGATTCCACAGACTGCATAGAGCGTTAATTATCAGTATTAAAGAGCTCACAAGGGGAAAAAAGCATCTCAGGACCCTCATAATAAAACCATCCACATCAACCCTGGGTAGGAGAAAGGAAATGTATTTCCACACCATCTCCACAGGAGAGCTCCCCCAGCACAGCAAGGCCATCAATGCCAGGGCAAAGCACAGAGCTGCTGCTTGTACTAACATGTTTCCAAGCTCAGCACAATAGAGATAAGCAGTGCAGCCAACAAAGTCCATGGCCTGTGCAGGTGTTTGCCACTTCACAGCTGCTACAGCTGTAGCACACTTATTAAAAACTTGCCACAGTCTCATGTCTCACATCGAGCACCAAAAAGGACTGTGATGGGCTGGCCTTGGCTGGATGCCAGGTGCCCACCAAGCTACTCTACCACTCTCTCCTCAGCAGCACAGGGCAGGGAAGAAAATAGGATGAAAACAAAACCCTTGTGAGTCAAGATAATGGCAGTTTAATAAAAGCAAAAACAAAGGCCATGAGTGGAAGCAGAGGACAACAAAAGATTTATTCTCCAGTGCCCATCAGCAGATGATGTCCAGCTACTTCCTAGGAAGCAGGACTTCAGTACACAGAGTGGTTGCTCCACAAGAAAAACATTGCAGTAACAAATACCCTCCCCTAATCCAACCTCTTAGTTTTGGAATGGAATTAATTTATGGTATGAACATCCCTTCAGTCAGTTTGGGTCAGCTGTTTTGGCTGGGTCCCATCCCAAGATCTTGCCCTTCCCCAGCCTACTGGTGAGAGTGGAATCTTGAAGAGACAGCCTTGGTGCTCTGTGAGTGCTGCTCAGCAGCAGCCAAAACACTGGTGTGTTATCAGCAGCAGTGTGTTGTCAGCTCCTCCCAGCTACCAGTGCAAAGCCCAGCTCTGCAAGGGCTGCTGGGGGGAATGTCAATTTCTGCTCAGCCAGACCCCATGGAGAGAGGCAATGACAGAAAAGCTGGATGGTGGCTGTCATGTGAAGGGGCCACTGCTGTTGCAGGTAGTGCTATGGAGACACTGACTCTGCCTTAGGGACATTCATTGGCAGTACTTTGTTAGAGCCCCCAAAACACACCAAGAACACCTAACCCTTGGCCCTAGCTACACTGGAAGTGCAGAAACATCAGCAAAGGGGGATCCAATACTTTCAAAATCAGAAGGTAAAGAGAAGAAAGGAAATTTTCAATAAGTTTGCAAAAGCATTTATCTCTGAAAAAGCTGAAGCATTGAATTAACAAACAGAAAAGTAGTTCACTGAATTTATATAAAAAGTGCTAAGGCATGACATTAAAATGCTTTCATACCTACAGGATATACAGGTGATATTCAAAAATTCAATAAAGTATGGTAATTTATACATAAGATGAAATTAATATATATAAATTTCAAATAAATCCTTTCTCTGTCTTTTAGAAATGGACAACTTGGATTCCTTGGCTCCATGGGTGGAACAGCTGTGAAATATTCCTTTAGTCCTTTTAGCCAGAACCAACTTCTCCAGTCATTGAATTGAAAATGCTTCATCAGCTTTATCACAACGCCTCTAATCAGATGTAAAAATTAATGCACAGAGGAGTAAACAGCTTTTTGTTCAAGTCTACACAGAAATCTGTTTGAAGTATCATCAACTGCTTTCCCTACAGGACACTGTTCCTTCCAGCACTTATTTTGACCGTGTCCATACAACTGTAGTGTTAATTAATGAGAGGCTATATTCAGGTTTTAAAACAGTGCTTTTCAGCACCCTAGCCCATCTGAGAATCCCTCTTTTCATCCCTACCCTGTTGCGTTTACCTCCAACCCATTAAGCAATACTACAGATGGAAGAGAGCAAGATGCTAGTGCCTTCCACTGCAAATGCAGGTATTGCATGGGATTGAAAACCCCACCTGAACACAGATGTTCATTGGCTCCAGAATCAAACACACTTGGACATCAAAAGGAAAATATGTATTTAATTGAAAAGATCCTAAGGTAGAATTAAAAGTACGTTAAACACAGATACATCATTATAAAGAACTTACCACAAATAAAATTAAAGTTCTCTACGAAGAAAAGTCCAATTAATTTTCCTTTCAGTCTGGGAAACTTCCCAGCAAGCACTTTTTGTACTGCAACCAAGGCTGCAAACTACAATGTGGAACAGCACAAACAAGAAGGATATGTCCTAAATCTGCTCCATGGCCACACTGAATAGAGATGCCGAGATCATAATCAGTTTCCAAAAGAAAATAACTCACATAAGACAAAACAATATCCATTCTGCCTGCCAGTGACCTCGCAGCTCTCCTGGACAGCTTTCCTGGAGCTGTGAACTGGCAGCGGTTTGACCTCAGAGAACAGTGGCCCAGTGTCCCACCAGAGCAGGAGCGCTCTCACCGGGTGAGCTCTGAGCTGCAGATTGGGGCTGGCCCTGCAGGAATCCCAGGAATGTGCTGGTTATGACTGCTCAGCGGGATGCTGCTGTCTGTGCATAACCTCCTGTCTCTCTGAGACACCATTCCTGCCAGGACAGCTATGTGGGATGCCAAGCACTTGGGTAAAACCTATTACCTGTAGTCAGGCATCAGGTAAAGGGCTGCAGGCACAGCTTGGGCAGGAGGCACTGTGTGTATGTCTGTCTATGAGCCTGCACTTAAGGAACATTAACATTACTGCTCTGCAAAAGTGCCCCAAAACACCAGAGCTTTGCCTTTGAAACACCAAAAAGGCTTCCATGAGCACAGGCTCCCCTCACCTCAGCCCACCCCTGCACAGGCTGCTTTTTAGTGTGCAGCTACACGTGCCTCCACAACCCTCCAGCCTTTGAGAGCCCCACCTCACTGGCAGCCAAGGTGTTAATGTGATTCTGGCAGCCACTCGCCGGGGAAATTGGACAGCACTCCAAACCACGGGAAGTTCCCAAACTCACTTGGTTTTTTCATTGCTGGTGATTTGGTATAGAGCCTGCTCAGCCCTGTGGGCTGACATGTCAGCCACACCTCAAGGACACAGCTCTGTGGCTCAGCCTTGCCTATATGTGTTTGAAAGAGGTTCTTTCCTTTATGCTCCACAAGCTTACAGAAGGCAGGGGGAAAATTCCCTTCCCCTCCCCCACCCCATCCCTTTATTTTCACAGGCTTTGCTCATAAACGGATTGGGAATACTCAGTGGGAATATATTCTCTGTAAATAGTTTCTTCTGCCTGCCTCCTCTGTGCAGCCAGGAATGAAGGCAGAAAAAGACTGTTCAAAAGAAGCTTGTCTCTTTAGTAGTAGGAGTTAAGATACTCGGCTGGGCTGAACAGATCTCAGTCCTGTCCCCTTGGAATTTATGCAATCTATGTTAGATAATGAAGCAAAATCAGGCGTGATCTGAAGACCACCTACTAGGCTGCCACCCACCCTCCTCATCCATCCATCCATTACTGAAGTCTCAGCCTGAGCTTCCTTCCTGTTCCCGGCTGGCCCAGCCTGGCAGGACCTGGCAGCAGAGTGGGAGCAGCATCACAGCCTTGTGTCACAGCAGAGCCTTCCCTGGGCATCTCCCCTGGCACACGACCTGGTTGCCCCTAATTTGTGGCCCTGCTACAAGACTGCACAGACACACAAAGAAGTTGGGAGAAGTTACCCTGTGCCCACAGCCAGGCGTGTGCCCATTGCGTTACTGGTTCTGCAGCAGAGAGATGATGCTGCTGGACTTGTCCTCCTTTGCCGGGGCCACAACCCTTCGGAAGGCATCGGGGAGCCGGGCTGCGAAGAGCAAATTAAGGCTCTTTGTTTTAGCCAGCTCTGACAGAGTCAGCCGAGGGGAGCAGCTCTCCACAGCTCCCTTGCAGGTCTCTTTCCTTTAGGTGGCGGTATGTGTTTGCAGCTCCCCGCAGCACCGCCTGCGCTCCCAGCCCTGCGCTCAGCATCCTCACCCCCTGCTCAACCAGCGCTGGGTTAATTTTCCAGAAAATCCTGCACAAGCAATTAAAATGTTAATGTTGTGAGGGAAATGCCTCTGTTGAAGTAAACTCATTCGAGAGTCGGTTGTGCTTGGTGGAAGGGGAACAGTCTATTGATTTTGAACAAGGTCATATCTCATCAGACTTGCCACCTGGATTATTTTTGTTTGCACTGATCAGCTACGAAGTCCTTGATTTCCCAGCGAGTTTGAAATCACCTTAATGAAGCAGAAATTTAAGGGGGGGTATGCTTTCCCTCCCAAGACTTTTCTTTATTACAGAAATGTGCTCCCTCACCTGTTTATCTCTGACCACCTGCTCACCTCTGTGTTTGTTAACCTTATTTCACTAAGGCAGCAATAACTGATGCAAAAATCTCAGTCCTGGCAGCTGCCAAATGAATTCACACCTTACACTGGGATTTGTGCTGCAGCCAGCCAGGAGTGCCTTCCCTCAGTAGGATGAGATTGCCTCAAAGTGGAATTATTTTAGAAACCTACAAATTCAGCAGCAACATTCACGTGGGCATAGGGTAGTTATGCATTGTACAGTGTTTACAGTAGAAAGGAATACATAACAGAATAATAGAATAATATTATATTTCTAGAATAGAAGGAAAGTTGTCCACTTTTTTACAGCAGTTCCGGCTGATGGAGGCTGCATGTGAATAACCCCATTAAGACAAGGTATGCTCTGTGAGAGCATGCTGGTATTTCATTATGAGTAAGAGACACCTGGGACGGGAAACAGAAGCACCTAAAGTCTCATTTCATTTGCAGATTCCTTATGGTCTCTGCCCAGAGCTTGTAGTCTTTCCTCCCCAAGCCAAAGGTCTTACAATGCTCTCTTTTCATGAGTGTGGTCACACTGGAAAAGGTGGATATGCTTTTATATCATATCAAAAATAGGTTAGGCTATTTCTAGTGATATGGGCTATGACTCTGTAACCCAAATGCTAGGGTATTTGCATGCTTAATTCACAAGTCTAATTGCCATAATTGCACATGCTCATTAGGCAATTTTGTGTGCAAATGCTGAGTTAGGCACATAACTAGGCATAGTCTTTGCAGTGTGATTTGGTTCAACACTCGTGGAAAATTTGTGAACAAATTAGACATGCAATTGAATGCACATTTACTACGCTAAGGAGTTGGGCAGGGCCTGGCACCAGGCAGACTGCAGTCTAAATGAATGAGCAGAAAGCACTACCCTCGTGAATCCTGGTGTAAGGCTGAGTCCTTCATCCAGAGAAAATATCAGGCCTGAGCTGTCCTTCACATTATCCAAAGACCCACACCCTCCTTCCAGGCTGAGCTGGAATACTGGGAAGCAAAACAAATTTATCATTCATCTAAGAAAACAAAACAAAACAAAATAACACCACAAACCCACCAACAACAATTGTGAAGCTCTAATTTTATAATCTGATTGCTGAGGACGGGTGGATACAGAGCCTCCCTGTCAGAAGGGAGACAAAGCCAGCCTGTCTCCTCCTATATTCCCACTGAAGACACAACAGTGAGTAACCCAAGTAGCTCAGTGTTAGCAATAAAAGATACTAGCACAGCTTTAAACCGGCACAGCTGATTTGAGTTAGAGCCCGCCTGTGCAAGCATGACTATAAGAAAGCCCAACTTTCACGGTCTAATGTTTGTAATTTCTCTCTCTCACTAAAGATATATGTCCTTTTAAGAAAAACTACAGAGGAAAATCCCCCAAAAGTAAGAATTCAAGGCACCGAAAGATTGAGTTATGGTTTGTTTAATCCTTCGATTTTATCCTTCCCAAGCCAGTCTGCAAACTCTCTTGCTCTGAATTTATGACAAGCAGGACTAAAGGGACTGTCTATAGATTAACATTGACATTTCCTTTGTGCATTAATCCTTTGAATCTCATTTACCATACATTTCTACTGAATGACATAAAAATGATCATTTTTTTATTACTGAGTAGATTATGATGAGGTGCATTTTCAACACCATTCAGAAAAATATTGAACAGGAGTCAGAGCTGCCGTTTTACCTTTGCCTGTAAGGTGGCAATGTGGGCTCCCTGTGAGGGAGGGACTGCTTTCTGGAGGACAACAAGGGGCAGCTCCATCCTGCATATTCCCAAGAGCCAAAAGCACAGGATGCCACAAGGCCAGGGACACTACATGGGCTGTAACACCACTTAGCACTGAGCCCTTCAGATGGAGACACACAAAGCTGGGACATCCTCAGCTTTGCCACGGCTGCACGGAGGCAATTCTCCCTGTCCAAGACAGAGGCTGCAGCTCCATCATCTAACATGGCTCCTTGCCCAAAGTTTTTGATAGGAAGTACACTTGCTGGCTGTAGGTACATACCATAGCACTTACCCACCCACCATGAGGCTTCCCTGCCACCAAGAGCATAGCCTGACACATGCAGTTTCAGAGGAAAGAAAAGTTGTGATGGTCCTGTTTCCTGTAAACTGCAGATTTGCATTAAATTTCGTTAGGTTTAAAAGTGTTAAGAACCTGAAGGTGACATGTTTTAGAATGCATATGTCATGAATATAGATAAAGAATCATAGAATGGTTTGTGTTGGAAGATCATTTAGTTCTAACCCCCCTGTTACGGGCAGGGACATGTTCCACTATTCCTGATTGCTCAAAGCCCCATCCAGCCTGGCCTTCAACACTTCCAGGGTGAGGCATCCACAACCTCTCTGGGAAAACTCTTCAGTACCTCACCCCCAGAGCAGTAAATAATTTCTTCCTAATATATAACCTAAACCTGCTCTCTTTCAGTTTAAAGCCACTGCTCCTTCTTCTCTCACTTATAAAACGTCCCTCTCTTGTAACCCCTTTAGGTACTGGAAGATGCTGCAACGTCTCCCTGGAGCCTTCTCCTCTCCAGGCTGAACAACCCCACCTCTCAGCCTGTCTTCATATGACAGGTGCTCCAGCCATCTGATCTTCTTTGCCCTTCCTCTGGCCTCGCTACAAAAAGGTTCATGTCCTTAAATTCTTAAGCTGGGGGGCCCAGAGCTGGATTCCAGGTGGGGGTCTCATGAGAGCAGTGTGGAAACACAGAATCACCACCCTCGACCTTCACATTTCTTTGATGCTGCCCAGGAAAGGGTTGACTTTCTGGGATACAGCTAGATAGACATAGATATATAGATATAGAAGTAGAGCAACTTAAAGAGTTCAGCCCACAACATTCCTGTTATCCCCACCTCTTGTTTTTTTCCACAAGAAAGGATATTTTGAACCCATACAAGTTCAGAGAACAGATATACTGAATAAAGTATGTCTAAAGGCATAAATAAGCTATAACATAGAGGTGGAAACTAAAGCAGAAAGACTGAGGAGTGCAGGGCTGGTGAAGTTGTCTTTGTCACCAAAATTACAGCCCCATGGAACGAGAGGAGAGGAGAGGAGAGGAGAGGAGAGGAGAGGAGAGGAGAGGAGAGGAGAGGAGAGGAGAGGAGAGGAGAGGAGAGGAGAGGAGAGGAGAGGAGAGGAGAGGAGAGGAGAGGAGAGGAGAGGAGAGGAGAGGAGAGGAGAGGAGAGGAGAGGAGAGGAGAGGAGAGGAGAGGAGAGGAGAGGAGAGGAGAGGAGAGGAGAGGAGAGGAGAGGAGAGGAGAGGAGAGGAGAGGAGAGGAGAGGAGAGGAGAGGAGAGGAGAGGAGAGGAGAGGAGAGGAGAGGAGAGGAGAGGAGAGGAGAGGAGAGGAGAGGAGAGGAGAGGAGAGGAGAGGAGAGGAGAGGAGAGGAGAGGAGAGAGGACTGCAGTCTTCACGTGAGCAAGCACAATGGAGCTGTATTCACCCAGAGCCAAGCAAACCCTTATGGTGCTGTCCTTGAACATTTTGTCCTGCATCATCTTTAAATGGACACAGTTACTGCAATGTGACATGGAGCTGACTGGGAACCTCCTCGTGTTCAAAGTTTTAAAGGGAGCATGGAAAAATACATACAAAAATGTTGTAACTATCTGGGAGAGGTAGGGAGGAAGGAGGGAGAGAAGGAAAGGGAAAAAAGGAGAAAATGCATTTGTATAATATTGCATGTGCCTATAATGCTAGCAAACATTGACATTAGGCTTCCTTGGCTTATTAATATAAAATGCTCAATTAAACAAAAAAACATAGAAGATATAGAAGTTGATATTGTACAGTAAACGGATGTGAGCAGGATTAAAAAACACCCAAATGAAAATTCAGGGGCTAAATACCCCATCCTACTTTATAGCACACACAGCAGAGTAAGCCTAGGAAATATTCCTTAGGCTATAAAATTACACAAAGGACTAGAGTGTCCCATTTTTCTTTTTAATTTAAAGAAAATAGCCAGAGCCATTGAAGAGAGGGAATTGACCTCTTTGGGTCTCTCACTTTCTCAGAGACGTTTCTGGTCAATCAAGCCCGTACATCATTCCTGGAAGAAGACCGCAGCCTCCACACTTCTGGCCTCTACCCTGGAAGCCATTGCTTATATTTCCATTATCTCACTGTATGTTAGACCTGTCCACAGCCTTCCTCAATGGTGAAAGGTCAGAGGTCTCCCAAACTTAGATATTGGCATATAATCTTCAATAAGTTAGACACAGAAATTTCAAAATCCATATTCCTGAGTGATGGGACATGTCATTCCCCCTTTATGCTTCTTTTCAAGGGGTTACAGTCAGTTTGGAATGTGCAGCTTTACAATCCATCCATTTTAAAAACAATTAAAATAATATAGAGTTGATTTTATTATTTTTTTGAGCACCGTACAGCTTGCAGGAGTGCTGAGTGTGAATGGCTCCTTCCCATATAACACAGAATGCAGTACCCTCCTGGGGTGGGGACCACATTCACTGAGCATCCCTGCTTTTTAGGCATGCCCCACTTTCCTGACACTGGGAATGGGAAGAGACAATGGGTTCCTGCTTGGGAGCAAGGAAACACTGCAAAGCTGCCCAAGCTGCTCACAGATGTGACTGTCCCCAAGATGATCAGGGAGGCATTTCCTAGTGCTGGCTGTGCCTCAGGTTATAAATCATTTCCATTTTCCTTTGCTAAGGGTTTTAGTTTTGGTTTTGTTTTCCTTCTTTCTCGGGGGGAAGATAAGCTCCCCTGCGAGGGTGGCACGGCTCAATAAGAAAAAAAGCCTCCCTCCAAATCCTCTGGGATCCTGGGTGTGCTAAAGGGCTGCACTTAGCCTCAGCTCTCAGAGCAACGAGGGTGCTTCAGAGCCAAGGCTGTGCCTGGCTGGGGGGGAGGCAATTATCCACCAGGAAATGTGATGGGGGAGACACCACACACACATGCACAGAGTGACAATGCAGGCCTGCTCTCCAGAAGTGCAGATCACTTGTGAGGCAGCGAACACCTCCGGCTCTCTACACCGGGAGTGAAGAGCATTCAGCACTTTAGCAGAATTGCTAAGCATCCCCAGAACCTGTGTGGGGGTTTCTACCTGTGGTCGGAGTCTTGGTTACCCTGAGATCCCCTTACACCTAATTAAGATAAATCACAGAGAAATATACAAAGATGCATAATTCACCCTCTCTTCGACTGATTTAAGTGTATCCCTGCAGGGAACTACACCCATTTAACTAAAATCAAGTTAGAAATCAATTTAGTTACATTAGTGCATTTTCAGTATGGAATAGCCCTTAATTTGAATGGGAATAAAGACCCACTATGGGCCGATTGATTCTGTTAGGTGAAGGAAAAGCTTTTATACTCAATATAGCTACAAACAAAATCTGTTTCAGAATGCTGAAGGATATTATATATAGGAAACATGAGGATCTGCGGATACAGGCTTGGCTTTTTTTCGCACAGCTCTGAACATCCTCATTCCTCCTGTGATTTCAGGCATTCCCACACAGAGTTATCCCAGAAAACCCTGAAAAAGGGGGCAGTTTACCTTCCAAGAACCACAGGGGCTTACTTTCAGTGGCAGAATGTGTGAGGGATCAGAAAGGTCTTTCCAATTTAATGTGTGAGCTCAGGAGACACAGGAGAAAGGAAAAGCCTGGCCTCCAGGAGCATTCAGGGGGAAAATGACGCACACTGGCAGGGAAAGGAGTCAGGATGAGAAATCCCATCTCAGCTTGCAGTGTGCAGGGACAAGGACTGAGCACAGCGTTACAGGTTGAAGGGAGGGAGCAGATCTGTTTGCATCCAGCAGGACCTGGCAGGGAGCGGGTGTCATGCATGGAGCAGCTTGAGCAGCACACGTCCCCAGAAGGAGGGTTGAAATGTCCCTTCAGCTGGCTCAGCTTCCTCCAAGGCACAGAGGAGGCTGATGGGAGCACTGGGGGAGCCTGGGATCGCCAAATGGTCCTGAGGGCCTGTTTGCAGCCACCTCTGGCTAACGCAATTCTGGCTACATCTGCTGTCCGAAGCAGACCCCACAGCAATTGCATCCCATGGGATTCCCATTTGACCCCATTGCCTTCCCACATCTCTGTGTGTGAGGGAGAGATCAGGCAAAGGAGAGGGAACAATAATAAGGGGTTTCCAACAACAGTGATCTGCTCATCCCAGCTGCTTAATTTTCACAACTGTAATTTCTTAGACTTCTGAAGATATAGCTTGTTAATCTTGCCCCCACTATCCAGCTCTTGACCTTCAAACACGGTCCTGGGAACAATGTTATCAAAGATATATGAAGTAAGACTCTAGGTGGCACTTCAGGCTGCATAACTGTGACCTTGTCTATCAAGACATGCAGAATTTAAATCACAGGTTTAATCAGGTAATCCTTAGGCAATCAGGGTGATCAGCAAAAGTGTGTTAGCACTGTGTAGTCCCTGCAGCAATTTCCAGTGTACATTTCCAGTGTACCCAGAACTGTAGCTCAGTTCCACTCCACTGGAAGAGATCAAGAGAAATCTCAGTCAAGAAAACCAAACTACTCACTGGAATAAATCAGATACAGCCCCATGGAGCTCTTGCAAGACCACAGATTTGTCACCTATGTAGAAGGCAGAAACCTAAATATATCTGTAAGCCTCAAATACTATAGATGAATGCTACAGTAAAACCACAGGCAATTCAGCAAAACACTGCACCACTCCAACACCTGCTGAAGGGGTACACAGGCAGTATATTTTATTTCTGTTCAAATTGCTCTGTCTGTTTTCTTCCCATTTCATCAGAACAGAGCTAGCAGTATTTACTTTTTTCCTCTCTCCAAGCCCCAGTGACTAGTCAGTGGGTGCCTTGGACATGTGCTTACCTGACAATTTACTAAGAATGAAGAAACAGAGCAGCAGTGAAGCATGCTCCAGCATGTTTTTTGGAATCAGGCAGGGCCCAAATGCCAATGCATTTCTCAGTGGACATCTGAAGGTGCTTTCCACACCACAATTATCTAATGGCAAAGCTGCCAAAGAAGGATTCTGCCTTTTCTCACCCACAGCTATTTGTTACTCTCCCTCCTCCTTCCCATTTATCACTCCTAAGTGTGCTGATACCCTTTAAACTAAATCAGTGAAATAGCTGGTATTAGCAAAACCAGAAAAACCCTTCTGGTCTGTTTTAGATGACACCAGAAATAGCTGCCTTAATGTAACTGTGGCAGGGGACAGGAAACTGCAGTAGGGAAAGGAGCAGAGAGGAAATGCATTGGGAATGACAAGGACCTCTTCCAACTGTTTTCTTCCTACAGAAGCACTAATGGTGATTAGCAGGCAGCTGTCTATACTAACCAGACAAAAAAAAAATTGTCTGCTCCTTCCTAGCTCCTCTTCACTGGATCTGTGTTAGACTAACTCACAATTCAGCATCATGAAATCCCATAGAGTGTCTGGAAAAGGGCACAGAAGACACTCGGGTCTCCCTGTGCATGGGGTCTTTTGTCTGCTGCAGCACTTCTCCAAGCCCTCCAATGCAACACAGCCTTTGCCTCACCACCCTTCCCATGCCTCATGCAAGGCCCCCAGGAGTGTTCACGTACCTGGGAGGGGAAAGACTGGTCCTTTTGCCTCCAGGCTTCACTAGCAAGCAGCAAATCTGGGGCAGCTGCTCCAGGAGGATTATAACACCTTCTCCCAGTGGGCCAATTCTTCGCCATCAGTTGCTGAACAGGCAGCAGGCAGTTGGCAGCTGCAGAGAAAAGCAAAAACAATAAGAAGAGAAATCTCAGCCAAGTTGTTGAGGATTTTTAAAATGAGGATCAAGTTTTGCCAAACTTCTTTTCTTCCACAGTGAAACTAGTGAACCCAATTCACAGTGGTTCCCACAACAAGCTTTCCTCTAATCTCTCCTAGGGAGAAGGAGCATAACCCATCAAAGCTGACACCTCCATGCAAGGTTAGATATTCCCAGGTACACAGAGGTATGAATATACAGAGTAGAGGCAGAACAAAAGCAATGATGTATTCATTTTTTATCAAGTTCTTTCCATCTCTATCTGAGTCTAGCTTGCCATAGCTGCAGAAACATTGAACAGCTGTGGTATTTGGCAAAGCAAATTCACCTTTCAGGAGAGGGAACTTCAGTCAGTCTTGCCCTCCCCACCTTAGCCTCTCTGTTTCAACAGCACCAGCACATTTCACCATAATTTTATTGCTCATTACCCTCAGTTTATTGCTCCCACAGTCTAACCACAGTTTGCTCCCAAGGGTATAGTGGGGTATATAGCTCACCCTTTGAGCAAAGCTATTGGCAAACTCCCTGGCAGCCCCAATAGGCCTTTTGGTCTCTAATTCCCAGTGAGGATCAGGAAGGCTGATGTTGAGTAACACTGATGCATGCACTATGCGACATGCTTGTGGTCCTACAGATCATGTGCACTTTCTCACAGGGAAGTCCCAGCACTCAGGGGTCCTTTGGCCAGGTTTCTTACAGAGAGCAGGAGGCAGAGGGGATGGAATGTCACTGGTATCTCTCTGCCCACTTGGGAAGTAAGGCAGCAGGGGAACCATCACTGACTGATGGATGGAGGACAACAGGTTCACAGGGCTCTGAGGTCACCCCTAGCATCCTTCCCACCTTGTCAAGGCCACCAAGGGAGGACCAGACCAATGCCCTGTTGATGAGACAGCTTGGCCCTGCACAGTGTGCCCAACACTGAGAGCAGGGAGATGCCATTCTAGGGAAGAGGGCAGAAACACAGACTAAATGTGGCAGGTAGGAGATAGTACTTGTAGCACTGAATCCTGCTTCACAGTGCTGGGTTGGTGCAATACCCTGCTCCTACCTTTGGTACCTACAGAACAGCTCTTCCTTTAAATCTATTATTGCTATTGTCTCTCTGAGCCTGAGTGAGAAACTCAATCTACAGTTTTTATGCATGTTTTTATATGTATGGAATGTGTAACCTAAAAAGTTGGAGGATTTTGTCCTCTGGGCCAGCTCTGGACCGTCATGTCATAATGAGGAGCACCATAAATGTCAGTTTGCCTTAGAAGACACTCATCAGGGATTTAGGTTCACCATCCGCAAACAGTATTATCTCCTGTGCCATAATCAGCCTGAAGGAGGAATGGATTCCTAGGACCTTTGGCATTTCGAGTGAAGTAAAGTTACACAATTAAACTCCAGTTAGGAAATATCCATAACTTACCAACAGGGGAGAGCAGTTAAGAGCATTACCAGCTGTCAGCACCTGGGAAACTAAATTAAATGACCAGAGCACTGAGATATGAAAACTGAAGGAAAAATCACATGTGCCTACTTTCTTTATGGCTACAATGTCATAGGTCATATGTTGTGCTAACCTGTAAGAAATAATAGGAACTTGGAGATAAAATATAGCTCCAAATGTGAACTGGGGCATGGCATAGAAGAAGTTATGCAAGGACAAACTGATTACTAGTATTCTGAAGTATAAAATCACTGTCCCAGAGACTTCTCTCTCTACTCTTAGCAGCTTCACAAACCAAACCAGCTGTTGAAAATAACGTTGTTAAATTTTTTAAGATATAAATTTCCTTAGCTGTAAATAGAAATACAATTTCTTTAAACTAAGACTGCTCTCCCATGTAAATTTGTTCAGGTTTTTTTAAAAATTGAATTAGTAACATATGTAATGACAGCTTTCCAGGGATGTGTGATGCTTATACAGAGATTCCTGAAAAATTTGCTATCACTCTAAAAAATGTATCATTTTCTTCCTGAATATCAAATTATCTGAGCAATGTAAGGCAGAACAGAAAATGAAGAAGGAACAGCTAAAGTAATTTGGGTGGGCTTTATGTGAGAGGAGCTGTGGCCTCACACATAGAAAAGGAGATCTCTTAAACCAGGTTTGTGAAATGGGGATAAGCAGTAGAAATAGGGACTGGTTCAACCTGAATTGGTGGAGAAAGAGGATGAAAGCATTGAAGCATCTCCTGTCTGAGAGACTGAGGATCCATAACCCCCTCCCATCCTTCCATGCAATGGAGCTACTTGTGTTCTGCAACAGCAGCAGAAAAGGGGCACCAACTATCACATGTGCAGAGGGGTTGTATCATCACTGTGAGGCATCAACAGCCTGATTTGGAGGGTTGGTGCAGGACAGAGGCTTGGCATCATCCAACAAGAGGGGCTGGGAAGAGTGCAGGAGCAGGCTTGGGGAAGGACAGCAATAGCAGGGAAGAGGCTAGTGGGAGCTGGGGTCAAGCCTAGTGTGGTGGGAATCAAGAGTCTGGCTATTAGCAGGAAATGTTCATACTTCTCAGAAATAGCAACATCCAAAATACTTTTGATCCTATTCATTTTTCACAGGCATCCATCTGAACAGCAGCTTCTGTCTCAGGGTGCTCCTGTGGAACAATGGGCAGAGCATGCCTGTGGCCCTAGAGGAGCACAGCGGTGCTCTCAGCCAGCACTTGCCTGCCACAAGTACCAGCCTGTCTAATGAGGCCTCCATCACTCCCTTCCCTGCTGGCTGCACACTGTGGGTGGCACTGGCACGGATGCCTTCACCAAAATGCTTGCTTCAGATCAGGGAGGTGCACCCGTTTGTAACTCCACTCCCCTGGCTCTGCAGGTGCCTCTGGCCACAGGCCACGCTGAGGGGGAGGAAATGACAATGGTTGTGATGGAGCCTTCAAGGGAATGCTGATTCACCCCATCCAGAGGTTGCAAGAAACACCCAGAAGTCTCTCTCAGTGATTTGCCGCAGATGGGGAAATGGAGGCGACAGGCACAATGGCTCACCAGCCTGCCATGGCTTTGAAACACCATGGCCTCGCACAAAATTGCTAAAACAAATACAGCAATTAAAAACCTCTGCACAATGAGTCTGGTTCTGCAAACAGACAAATAGATGGCAGAGTAGTGGCAATGACAAGCGTTGCCTGGTAATCCATTTTCTCTGAGCTATGTAATGGTCACATCTATAAAGAAATAATAGAGGAAAGGGAGGGAAGCACAGGAAATCCATTACTGCCATAAAGGGAAGGAAGCCAAACAGGAGCCTGGACCCAAATCTGGGTCCTCCTGGATTCCTGACCTCCTGCCAGGGTAAGATATTAGAAACCAATACCAGGGGTGGAGCAGCAACTGCGTCAGTGACTCATTCCCTTGGGAAAAGCAGAGCCATCCAGACAACTGGCACAGCATCTCACTGCGTGCATGGCCTCAGAGAGCTCACCCATCATGCCAGCAGCTGGCACACTTCCTGTGATGAACCAAAAATGAAGAACATTTAGCCTGGCTACCTGAGCATGATCCCCATTATTGTCTCACAGAAATGGAAACAGTCATCCTGATGGGACTTTTGATCCAAAAAAAGCATAGTATTACATGAGATATCCAGGAAATGGACGTCCAGATGGAAAAAGATTAGGAATTGCTTTTTGAGTTGTTTAAATCACAGCTGACGTTATTATTTGGTGTTCAAGCAGGAGAGAGAACTCTGAGACAGGACAACATTCAGGCTTTCTCCTTCCCCTGCCTATCCTGCTGCTGCCCATACACGATTCTGGTCATGTGCTGCTTTCTCACAGTTCCCACACAATCCCACCCTTGTGCTCCCAGCTCGGGGACCAGGAAGCTGTTTGTCACACAGCATTCCATTTGTCACATTCGTTTCAGGCAACGATAATACCCAGTTGCAAGTAGCACATTTTACTGCAGCAAATATTGCAGCAGTTCTTCTCCAGATGGGGAAATGAAGGCTCAGAGGGGTAAAAAGTCTTTCTTTTGGCCCCCTAGTGAGTCACTGATCTCCCAAGTTCCAGTGTAAATTTAAACATCACTCCCTAGGCTTGCCCTTCGATTTAGCTTGCCAATATATTCCTCTGAAGTCCATACTTGAGAATTGTGCTTAACACCTGCACCTAGAAGTGTATTTTTCTTTCTGGGAGAAGGCAAAGTGGGAAGGGGAATTATGCCTTGGTACTGCAGTTGATCACTCAAAAACCTGTATACTTTCAGCTTTTGTCTAATCAGATTTCAGTAGAATGCACATAGAACTGAATCCAATCTGTCTATTTGTAAAACTTGACAAATTTTTGGCATCAGCAATAGAGAAGTCCATGCGCCACCATCTTTCCCAAACTGGGAATTTTGCAGCTTGATCCATGCAGTTTGCCTTCCTGTGCCTCACACATCTCAAAGAAAAAGTTTTGCATGTAACTGCCCCTCTGAACACCAGTGGGGATAGTCTTTGTTGTGGAAGGCAATATCCCTCCTGCACATCTTTTCTTTCTCCTCTGATCCTTTATCCTGTACTGCTAGCCATAGGCAATGCCATAGAGATGCATCTTGACATTGAGTGTTATAGGGGCTGATACTTGAGACAGAGTTCCTTCAGAGTTCAAGGCTGGCATGCTATGTGCTTTGTTTGCTCCTTGAACCTTCTTAAAGCCACAGCTGGGAATTTTAATAGCTTTCCCAGCTGTCAGTCTGTGATGGGGGAAAACCCAATGTGACTAAAGGCCTGGTATGACTGTGCTTCACTCCAAAGTAAAATAAAAACACCTTCCTGAAAGTAGATGTGCACTTTGGATTTGAAACTACACAGCTGCCAAGATGAGCTACTGTTTAATTTTGGTGGCACTTAGTAGGTCAGTGTGTCCTCCATCTGACCCATACCAAAATGGGTCAGTTAAAGTGGGCTGCTGTAGAAAGACCCTCCCAGTTTTGCTCCAGGCTCCTGGGAATACAGGCCATTCTCACCACCCATAGCATCACTTCCTATTTCTGCAAGCCCCACAAGTGCTCACGAGCCCTGACTGGCAGGTTTAGCCAGTGCTTCACTGCTCCTGCTTTTGCACTGAATGTTGACATGCTCTAAGTGTCCAGGGTCTGATACTACAGTCTGCTGCAATATTATTATTATTGCTGAGGATAGGACAATTATTGGCATTTTACTATGACTTTATTTTCTTGGTTCATCACAGCAAACAAACAAGAGTGTGATCTATGGCAGTTTCCATTTCAGTGTCTCTGCAGCTCTACCGCAGAATGCCATCATCCACACCTCTGATCCCTGAGAGTCCTGTTAGCGCATCTTGTTGGCAGCAGAAGTGTTCTTCCACTGCAGGTTTGATCCAAAACAGCATATTCCACCATCTGCAGCTACCTGCTGGTGTCCAAGACGTAGTGAGGTGGTTGCTTTCTTTATCCAATAGCATTCGCCAATATTTATCTCTGGCACCAAGCGCTGAGGCTATTTTTGCTCCTGCCAAGGCGGGTTATCGTGCCTTTCCTTCCAGGCACTGGGTAATGAGCAGTTTGTTGTGCTCGGAAGGGGTCGCCAGGCTGAGGCAAAGGCAGCGTTTGCCCGTGCCGAGGGTGGCCCCCAGGTGAGCACCTGCAGGGGGCACAGCACTGCAGCACTGACACCGCTTCCCTCCGCGCAGGGCAGGGGCTGCTGCTCCCCTCGCCCTCAGTGCCATCCCGGCCAAATCTCTGTTTCAAGGTGAAATATGGCTGGGAAAACATCCCAGTCCTTTGAAAATATCTCGGTAACCTTTCAGCACTCCACTCCCTGCTCCGACTCTTCATGGGCCAGCTTTTCTGCTTTACCTATGTGGACACAGACTATCCCACCTCAACTCATTTTCAGGTTAGTTGTTGTTAATAATTTTTTTCTATCTGGTATATTACTTGGAGAGTATTTATTCCCTTTTTACTTGTTTTCTTTCACAATTTTTTCCCTTCTTTCACAATTTTTTCCCTCCTTCCACCTCCAAAACCCAAGATGAAGAAACACTCTATCTATGCTGTGGTTGTGAATAGGTGTGCACTTGCCTTCTATATAGCCACATCTTTCCCAACACCAGGATGAGCTGTTCAAGAACCTCACATCAGATACTGTTTCTTTCAAGCATACCAGAAATTCCTTTTTTAAAATAAATTATCTGTTAACAAAAGAATCTGCCATTTTATTTGGGGGCATTATTCTGATATATGTATGACTTAAATTCAATTATGTTCTTTGAGGAGATTCTTTACTTACATTTTATTTACCAAAGAGGAACGCTTACAATATGTTGTGATTTCTTCTAGATCTTATATGAGTTCTACTGATGGGCCTGAAATCCATTGCAGTATGTCCATGACTGGTACTAGAGTGGTTGGTACTGGTTTTGCTTCTCTCCCTTTTCATCTCATTTTCCCGCTGTCCCAAAATAATCTAGTTTATCAATTTGTTCCTTTTCATACCTATCATCTCAAATATTGGAATTTTGGATAATGGTCTTGGTCTTTCTTCCTCCTTCCTATCCCTTTTCCTTGTAAATAAGCATGATCACAGCCATCATTTCTGACTACCCAGGTAGAGGAATCAGATAACCTCTAAAATCATACTCTCCATGAAAAGGAGATGAAAAGCAAAACAAGCAGAGATGACCTGGAAAAAAGAAAATGGAAGAACCATGGACTGCTGCCAGCAGCTCTGCTGAGGGCCCAGCCTGCTTGCCAGCAACTGTAAAGCTGCTCAGCATTGAAGGTGACTAAACCTAGGGCACAGTTTCAATGTCTGCCAAAATCAACAGTGGGCCAGAAGATGGCACATAGTGATTGCTGGACTTGTCTTCCAGTCCTGATGACTGGCCAGTTCTCAGTCCTGTGCCTCAGTTTCCTGTTTCTGGAATGGGTAGAACTGCTAAATTTTGTTACAAAAAACAGAGCACCCTTTATGTATGCCAGGAAATTAGCAAACACAGCAGCGGGAAGGGATCAATAGAACAGATCGTAATGATGAAAGAACTAAACTAAATGTCTCTTCCTTCAAAAGCCTCATGCACAGCCAAGGCTGGAGGCTGGCAGAAATCAATGAAAAAATCCCCTTCTCATAAAAAGTACAAAGTATTCAAATTATTTGCATTTTATCAGTAAAGGGAAATAAATGATAGAGAAACAGGTTCAATTTCTGTCCTGCAACCCTTGCCTCTTGCCTTTCCCTACAGGAAAGTGTAAAGCTCTTCTACAGGGATGGTTTACAGGGATGGCATTGAATCCAAGAGCCTGGTCTGGACTCCTTCGTAGGAATGGACAACTGCCTCCCCTTCCTTGCCAGTCACCATGTCCTTTGTTGGACCTAATCTCAAGTACATGCAGATTCCTATTTATCAAGCTACTTCCCAGCTGTGTCTAGGCATACTTTGATGAATTAATGCATAGGACATTAAAAACTGTAACTATATAGAAAGGAACATAACCCAAAATATATTTAGCAGTCCAAACAGATTGTACTGTACAACATGGACTTTTGGCTGTACAGAGGGATATTTGCTTCCATCTCCAGCTGTTTAAAAACAAACCTAGTTTAGTGCATTAAAAATTGTTCCTTTCACCCCCATGCCTGCACACAAGGAGCAGCAGGACCACAGAGCACCTTGCTGCATTCACAAGTCGCACAAGATCACACCTGACCTTGCCCTTAGCACACTCATGACCAGATGTGGCTCCAACTGTGGCTGTGCTGGCTCCACACCACACAGGTATGGATCCAAGATCTGGCCAGACCCAAGGAGAACAGATCATGGATCTGGTCAAAACCTTTTTCCAAGGTGCTATACAAGCACTGGAAAGAAAGAGGACCTTGAGCCTAAAGAATAGGTAAGAAATGTAAAACAAGAATGCTAAAGAGATTTCAGTAACATGAACGTTCCCTAGATATCTCCATGTGTTGTTTTATAAATTGAGACTTTTAATAAGCATTGAATTTAAAATGGTACCTCAGGCAGATGAGTCAAAGAATAGACAAAGGGTAGTAAGAAGAGTGAATATTTTATCTTCCAGAGAGGAGACTCTTCTTCTGAGCACAGAACAAGATCAAACGGTTTAATCACAGAATATAAACTCAAGGCTAAAAAGCTGATCTAGTGTACCTAGAAAGAGGACAATAATTTAAGTACACCCAATTACTGTGTTCATAATAAAGTAGCTTTATTTAAGATGATAAAAGACAGGCAATGCCCCAAGGCATGTTTCCCCTGAAACTCAATCCATGCTCATGTTCAAACTTACAGGTGCAATGATCCCCTTGCTTCCACATAGTGAATGAATTTTGGGCAACAATTAGCTCTCACAGGGTCACTGCTATTTTGTTTTCTTGCCATTTTGAAGCATTCAGTATTGCGATTACTTTTTTTAACTCTATCTGTCTTCTTGCATTCACTAGGTGTGTTTTTATTCAGTCATTAACCTTTTCAGTAAAGTCTTTGAAGATCAGTTCCTTACTGTACTTTGGATTGGCTTTCTGGAAGTGGTAGATCCCACTTTATGTCAGGGTCAGCACAGACAAGCAAAGCAGCTTCCAGAAAAATTAATTTGCAGTATTTTGTGTGCAGGACAGAGCAGAAGAAGAGTAAAAATGAAGTGAAGGCACTCACAATGACATAAATGTTCATGAGAACCAAGATTCTGGGAATACCTATTATAATATATATTCTTATGAATACTTTAAAAACTAAAATCTTCTTGATATACTCCTGTTGTCCCACTCTCAGGAGCAGTTACTGTCACAGATACTTTCTTTAGAAAGTTTATATTTGACTCTGCATTTCCAGAACAAAGCCTATGGCCTCGGTTGTCCAGGCATCTGCACATGTGCATTGGTCACAAGAAACTCAGCAGAATTATGCACGTGTAGAAAGGTATTTTTAGCTCTTTATTTATGGAGCTTTTTTCAGGTTGATAGAAACTATTTCTTCCCAAAGAAAGAAATGCTATTGACGCACATTCTATGTCCATCTTCTTGTGAGAGTAGTGTCTATGCTTCCTCAAACAAGTAGCTTTTACATAGCTGAGGTTGACTTACTAGAAAAGATCATTCAGTGGTGCAGACCACATTTAAAGAAAACATACTTACAGAAAGAGAGAAAATAGTATGTTGTTTAATAATTGTCATCTGTGAAAATTTTTGCCTTTACCTCTTGTCCAGTTTTAGATTTAGTTTCTAATCCCCTTAACAGGCTTTCCCAAATCCTGAGTAGTTTAAACTATTACTTAATATGTTCCTTGCTAGAATGATTTTCTGCCTGTGTCTATGTACATTATAATATGTATGCACATACACATAACATTATTATTCCCTTAGTGGCAATTAAGCAGCATAATCCACCTCAAAGATATTTACAACAATTTAAACTACCCTGAATCAAGGAGTTTAGAGGATTAGAGATGAGATTTAAGCAGTTACTGAGAGGATAAATTTTACTATTCCTGTGCACTGTTGCACTGTTTGACTTTAGGACCAGAGAATGGAGAGTTTGGAAGTGATTGAAGCACAGAAGGAAATTAATCAAAAGCCCAGAATAGTTTGTTTGTCGAGAACTTTTAACTTTCATGTTTAGAGGAGGGTTGACAGCTGGCTCCTTGAGCAAATTTGTTCAACTTCCTTGCAATCTCCTTTCACTGGTAATTTGAGGACAGTCAGTGAGTGTCTGTGTGTACTCCCACACCGCCTCCAGCGCCCAGCACATCTGTGAGCAGGCACAGTGGGTCTGGCTTAAACTGAAAGCTCTGGTATCTTCAGTAACATATGGCATGCTCTGGGATAGAGGGCACAAACCAGCACTGAATATTCAAGCCACACTGGATTTATCAAGGGAAAAAAGCACCCAAAGATAAAAATTTGGCTATGCTGAAGAAGGATTGAACTCATACAGATTGAAGAGCCCTGCTGTTTGATTTTTCCAATGTCCATGTAGTGAATCAGCACACTAGGATTGTTTATGGGCACACCCTGACTTGTATTTGTATCAACACATTTATGCTTTTCACTCTCAGATTCCTCAGCTGAAATAGTGTTGACTGAAAGTGTCTGAAGAAAAGCTCACCCAATTTATTTATCTCTTGCACAATCTGTGGGGCCAGTTCCTCCAGTCTACCTTGTCAATGGAGTAAGAGTAAACTCTCTGAAGCTGCCCCTCTTCTGTATGTAACACCTGGCATATTGTCTATTTTCCCTCTCTTTCTGCCAGTGAGAAGCTACCACTAAAAAGTGACAAATAGGGAAAAATTATTATTGCCACCTGGTATACTAAATATACATCCCATGTAATTCCCCAATAAATTCCTTGTATTACTCTCAGAGGGCAATTCCCCCCCCAAAATTTACTTTTTCATGAGTAGTATCTTATATACAAAAATGCATCAAACTTTCCTGTCACAACCCAGGTGTCAGCTCCTATCATCCACTCCAGAGGAGAGCAGCAGAGTCAGAGCAGGGAGTGGGGTTCTCAGAGGGTGTGGACTTTTCAAGCTGCCAATCTCCCAGCTGTGACTTTGCCCAGCAGCCCAAGGGCAGCCTTGCTAGTAGGAGTGGTCTTGTCCATGGGGAGTAGCCCCCAAAAGACATGATCCTGCTCCCTTCTCCACACAAGGCTCTGGCAAACTTAGGAACAGCAAAAATCTACCCTCTGCACAGTCAATTTTGCATTGCTAATGAGAGCATGCAGCAAAATCTCCTTTCTGAATGGATGCTTCCTTCCCTTTCTAAGAAACATCTTCTAACATATCTGTGTTTGCTGCTTACTAGAAAGAAGGGAGGAATAGGAAAATGTGTGTGAAAGATATGAGGATGAAGAGGCCAAGCACAAGGAAGCCTTCTATCATGAGTGTCATGACATGTGCTTATATGAGCTTCACTTCCTGGAGATCCACACTTGGTCATGGATGGCACGAGCTTCCTGTGGTCTCCAAATGGCGACAGGAAATTCTTATTGTAACTCCTCCTTGTGACTGTGGCTACTTCACTTAAGAAAGAGAATCATTAAGGGGAACAATCTATTTGCAAAACTTGTAAAAGTTCTAACTGTGTTTGTGGTGGTTTTCCTCTTAAAAAATACCAATTATTTCAAACTACCTTGAAGTGCCTGCAGCAGTACCATGAGACAGTGAAATGCCCCGTTCACATACCAGAAGGAGAAACAATCTTTTGGATATGGCAGTGGATTTCATGCCTGAAGAGCTCAGAAGTTTATTGCATTTACTGGGGAGTGGGGATGGAAATTACAAAAATTATGATAAATATCTTGCCATAGCCCATCTACAAATTTCACCTGCTGACATGGTTTAGTGGGCAGACACTAATACCACCCTCAGGAGGAAGAAGGAAACCAGTGCTGGGACGGGAAGGGGTTAGGCAAGATTTAAGTGAGTGTACAGGAAGCAATAAAGGTTGTGGAGATTTAGCTGGGTTCTGGTGAGTCTTTGATTGAATCCTTAGTTAGGGAACAAACTTGACAACATTCTCTGTTTTTGCTGTAGGAACAACTGTTCACTTGTCTAAATCCTGCCCTCAGCACTGATATATATCAGCCTTCAATTTACTCTCGCTTCCATTCGAATCACAGTATGAATCAAGCACATCGCCCCTGCTACTATGCAGATGGTGTGCAGAAAAGACTACACAGTTTGTTTTAAGGATTTTTATTATTTTTTTTAAATTTTAATTAGGCCTGATTTGTTCTTCCATTTCCTGCCTAGGGTGAATTTAACACAGGTGGTGTCTTCCAGGGAAGGGCAGGGGATTTGGGTGAAACCTCAAAGCTGCCTGAACACGCTGTGCTCTTGGCTGCCAAGCTGAGCCTGCGTTTTACAAGCCCAAGTTTGGCAGAGAGTGATGCCAACGGGACCAGCCCCGGAAAGGGCTCTGGGAGCTCAGCCCCGTTGGCCAGCAGGGGAGCCTGGCCAGCAGTGTCTCAGCAGCCTCAGCCAGCATCAGGTGCCAGAGTAGATCAGATCAGAGGTCCAGCTCGCCTGAAATCCTGCCTTTCTGCTCCCCTGAAATCCTGCCTCTCCTGCTTGCCTGAAATCCTGCCTGTTCTGTTCCCCTGAAATTCTGCCTGTTCTGCTCCCCTGAAATCCTACCTCATTCTGCTCCCCTGAAATCCTGCCTCTCCTGCTTGCCTGAAATCCTGCCTCTCCTGCTTGCCTGAAATCCTGCCTGTTCTGTTCTCCTGAAATTCTGCCTGTTCTGCTCCCCTGAAATCCTACCTCATTCTGCTCCCCTGAAATCCTGCCTGTTCTGCTCCCCTGAAATCCTGCCTCTCCTGCTTGCCTTAAATCCTGCCTCTCCTGCTTGCCTGAAATTCTGCCTGTTCTGCTCCCCTGAAATCCTACCTCATTCTGCTCCCCTGAAATCCTGCTCACCAAGAACACATGCAGAAGAATCCCCCTGCAAAGGAAAAATGAATGCCCATCCAAAAACATGTTCAGCAGTCCAGTTTCACTGCAAGAGGGAAGTACTCACTGTCACAAGCCCTGAAGCAGAGATCTGAGTTATTAAAATAATATTACATTAAATTATGAGTTCATAGATTAGCTTTTACCCTGGATAGTTTAACTGCAGATGTAGGCAGTATTGACTGCAATGTCTAACATCTGTTAATCCTACTGAGCTTTTTACCTCAGTATTTTCTCAAGGCCATGGCAGAGACACTGTCTTAAAAAAGCATTTGCTGGTTTAGATTTAAACCTGTTGCTTTTATTTCTGGATCTCTCTGTGATATTTATTACAAAGGAGGGTACACAGGAGTGACCACATGACCCCTTGGTACCATCTGTTATTTTATATACTGCGGTGACATCCCTTCTTGCCACCTTCCACTACTCAATCGTCCATATCTTCATCTCAAAGTGTTTCCATACCTCTTCATCACAGGTTTTGTTACTCTTCTCTGGACGTAAAAATATGTCAGCCATATAATCTTTTATGAGGTGAAGCTACCCTTACCTAAAAACAGCATTCTAACTGAGGACATGCCATTGATCTTTCCATAAAAAGTCATTATAATTCTCACAGCACTATCCTTTATGCCTCCCTTAATAGGAGGATAACCTGATTCTGGGAACCTATTCCCAGGGAGCAGCTAGCTGGAAAGAGGTTCAGGTTCTCTGAGTTTTGACCAGAACTTTTCATGATGTTGCAAAGCCCAAAGCTACGTCTGTCAGCAAGGTCACCTTTGCCATGCACACGTGTAAGGTTCTGTCCCACCGCCTCCACCCTGCTCTGTGGGAATGCTGGTTGCCAGGCACAGCCTTTGTTTGCCTGCCCAAAATGAAGTGCTGAGCACCACTGCTGGCTGGGCATTGTCCCTGTGCTGTGGAGGTGGCTGCAGTGCAGGAACAAGCAATAGCAGCAGTTCCAGGGGGCCCGGGGCAAAGGTGGAGGTCACGACCTCTTGTGTATCATTAGGCAATTAGCCAGAGCCCTCTCTAACCTCTCAAAACACAGGGCCCTGGGCAAACTGTCCTCCCCTAGCGAGCCATGGCTGACCCTCTCTAGCTGTAGCCTCATTGGGAGTGTTTTGACACCCTCTCAGATATTCTTCTGTTCTACATATGAAAACCACTATTATGTGCTTTTCTATCTGCATCTTGCAAATTGCCAGATTTTGAGGCACTGGAAGGCGACCTTTTTCAAGGAATTTCACAGAACTGGCACTCTCAGAGCTGCCATAGAAACAGGCTGGGTATTTATAGGTTTTGTCCAAGGTGCTGTCCCATCTCAGGATCCTTCTGTCTGTATCTAATATTAAATGTTTTTGCCCAAAGGGGCTTAGAAAACAGTGGCCAGAACCATGTGTGAAATGAGAAGATACAGAAGGGAAAGATTTAAGGATTTGGACATAATTGAACCTAGCCAACTCAGCTAAGCAGACCCCATTGAGGTAATTCCTGACACCCTTGAAAATCTACCCAGATTTGGTCACAATAAAACAGGCAAATCTCAAAATGCCTTTTTCTAATTTTAATTCTCTTCATGTTTGCAACCTCAGTCCAAGAACTTTTGTGCCCAGTTACAGCTGGTATGTTTCTGACTGTACATTCAAAGGCTAGGTGGTCAGAATATGCCATTTCTGAGACAGTGGGAATTTCTTCTACTGTAATTGACACCAATGTTCTTTGCATGAGACAGTGAAAACAAAGGAAATGCAAGATAAAAGGAAAGATGAAGGAAGGAAAGAGGGGTCAGTCTGACAGAAGAGGAGAAATCAGAACACCAGATGTATGCTACATGTATAGCATTTTATTAGATTACCCTGTAAGCAATGGTGCAATTTTGTGTATGGCAGCACAGGCCCTTCCCTCTCAAGGCTATGGCAAGAGAGAGAAAAGATGGTCTTGTTGTTAAGGTAGTGACACAGAATTCAGGAGATCTGGCTCCCATTCCTGGCTCTGACACAAACCTTGTGTAAATCACTTAATCTCTCTGTGCCTCTGTTTCCCATCTGTGAAACAGAGATAACACATCCTTTTTCTCACCCCAGTCTGTCTTGTCTATTTAGATTATCTGCTTTTCTGGGCAGGAAAGCTTCTTACTGCATGGGCTTGGGTTTTCAGTTTGTTTGTTCTCAGCGCTTTTTGCTGGATCTTTTAAGACCAGAGGGAACCAGAGTGATCATCTGGTCACAACCCCTTATACAAGACAAGTCCTGGGAGCTCCCAGAATTAATTCCTCTTTCAGGAGCTGAGATTGGCAAAAGAACAGACTTTAGGAGAAATATATATGTATGTATGTATGTATGTATGTATGTATGTATGTATGTGTGTGTGTGGGGGTCTGTAATGTAAAAAACGAAAAAAATCCTGAAATCCAATGTAGTCTTTAATAAACAGCTATCAGGAAGCTTCACTGATAAAAAAACTGGTGCTTTATTACTTGCTTAGTTTTGTCTAGACTCTTTTCTCACTACTAGAAAGATACTTTCACCAGCTGTTATCCGTGCTGAATTCAAGAGCTCTCTCTAATCAATGTGTATGTACTCATGGTGGGACTTATTTTCCCTAACTTTTACTATGCCTGTAACCCAATCTAGCTGTCCCAGTGAATACAGGAATTCATGCCAAAGATCTTGGATAACTTTCTTGAAATAGGATAAAATGACCTGACCTCTGAAGGGGTCTGTATTGCCTTTCTTGTGCACAGACCTTGGATAAACTTATTATCCCTATTTGCACCCTTAGGATAATATTGCAGCAGTTACATGATGTTCCCCACTCTTCTTGACATATCATTTCTTTGCAGAATTTATACTTGAGATTATTGCACTTCATGATGAGAGCCCAATTGTGATTGTACCTCGACGTCAGCTGCAAATGTTGCTCCTGTTAATGTGTATTCAACCCCTCCTTTCTCCATCATCACTATACACTGATAATTGGTGACATCCAGTGAGATAAGTAGATTTCAAATATTTTCAAGAGAGAAATAAATTCTATTTTCAATTTTTTTAACCTGGACAAACTCTAACCACTGAGTAATTGAATAAAAGACCTTTTCCTGTGGTCATATGTTAAAGAAAGGCTGCATCTGCTTTTGCATTTTGTGCACAGACTGATCCTTGAAGTGTGCCATAAGCACACTCCTTGGATCAAGCTCTGTATGGGAAGCAGATAGACAAATGTATAGTTATGACATTGGTACTGAACCGCTCAACCTTGTCAGGATTGAGGTGTCTTCTGGGAGTGCACAAAAGCAGAACCTCAGTTGCCTTGGAAACTTCTCCAGCTGAAAACCAAGGAGATTAAGGCAGTTCTGGGCAGCCACCGAGCTGAGCTTTCAGGACTGCCATTTTAGATTCAGATGCCTAAACTCCTCCTAACTTCCCTCTTAAACCACAGTTTGCAGAGACAGCCTCCATTTGAATAATCAAAATGTCAAGCCACACAAACACATTACGGAACACTAAATCTCTTCATATCAAAACCGTGAATTAAATCACCCCATTTGAAATCTGATTTTAAATTATATCAAGATAGTTTGACAAGAACCATCCTGATTGTCTTTAATTATATCACCTTTTTTTAAATTCCTTATTACTCAAGGTCCCTATCAGCCATTCCATTATTTTGCCTGGGATCGAAGGCAAGCTGACAGGCCTATAATTACTCGGGTCACTGCATTTACCTTTTTTAAATATTGGTACAACATTAGCTTTCTTGTAGTCCTCTGGAACATCCCCAATGCTCCATGGCTTGTTAAAAATCAAAATTAATGGTCTGTAGTGCTCCTAGACTATCGATCTTAAAATCTTGGATGTAAATTATCCAGACCTACTAATTTTAATGTATCTAACTTTAATATCTGCTGTTTAACACATTTCCTTAGTTACTGCTAGAATGAAAAACATTTCATCATCATTCTGTCCTGAATCATCTGGCTTTTCCCCAAATACTGAACAGAAGTATTGATTGAACACCTCTGTCCTTTCTGCGTTATTATCGAGAATTCTACCAGCTAATAAATTATTAATACCACATCTAGGACAGGCTTTATACCTGAAATCCTGTATAATTTCCTTTTCTTCTGTTTAAGCATTTCTACTTGTCTTGATTATTTTTTCCCTACCAAATTTTCTGGTGCTTGGTATATGCTCCCTTTCTCATTTTCATGTTTACACATTTACTCCCCCACTTTAGGGACTCATAGCAGTTCTTTGTTTTATGAAACAGATCCTTTGGAAGGCAACATGGATGTGTTTGTGTCCATTAAACTGAAAGGAGGATAAAGGACCTGTCTTTGCCTTTCTTCATCTAAACCCTTTTGAAACTTGGCCTCAGACACAAGTCTATTGTATCCAAGTCTGCATTTCCTTGCATTCTTGGAATGAACCATCATTTTGTTAAGTGAATGATTCAGTATTTAGCCTGTGGTCCAAAACTTCAGCTGATTAATGCTGTTGAAGAATCTTCTGACATTACAGAAAGAAATGAAGTGAAACTGGGCTCTTCCTAAAACTTCAAGCGCGGACTGCTGACACATGTAGTAATGTTTTGGAACCACCAACAGCAGATCCTCTTTATGTTTCCACTGAGGAAACACACCTCATACTCTCCTCTTGCAAAATCTCAGGATTCTTCTTCCAAGTGAGCAATGGACCTCAAACAGCTTCCTACAATGCAGGGCATGTGCCATGCAGATGAGCAGCTTCGATCTTATGTAATAATGAGCAGCAATGCTTACATAGACATGCCTTATTTTTAAGGACTTCACAGGAAAATAAGATAGATGACATTTTTTTGCTAAAAAATGTATTTGAGACAAAATTAGCATTACAGTTAATTGTGAGTTAGGAGAAAAAGGGAATTTTCTAGAGGGAGGTAGCAAACTTTGTGTTGGACTTTGGGTAGATCCTTTAATGTCCTTACAATGTAAGTACTTTAATAATCTGTACCTATGGGTATATATATGGACCAGACAATACACTGTGTTGCTCCTTTCAAGTCACCATTCACATCACTGAGATGCATCACTAATTATTTTCATTAAATAAGACTGAATTTTTGCATAATCAACTCCCTGAAGGACTGGGATTGCTCTATGCTTCCATGGAAAGAAACCAGCCCTTGGTCCCACTAGTACCTGCAGTGCTGATGAAGGGTCTCATTTCTTTCTCACCATTAAAGCTACAAAAGCTGAGGTGCAATGTGTGATACCACAGCCCACTAGCAAGAGAAGTGAGAAACTGAAGTGACAAGGTTCCAACAACTGCAAAAAGGATGCAAAAGTGAAAAAGAAATAGCACTAATTCAGAAAAGTTCAGAGCAATAGAGAAATCTCCACTTTTGGCCTATCCAGATGCATAAAGAAGTATGGGAATTTCCACAGTGTGACTGATCTCACCACCTTCCACATTGCAAAAGCAAGTCCTAGAGCAAGCTTACTGTGGAAGGGAAAATGGCTGTTGTGTAAGTAGCTGCAACTAATAAATTCAAAGCAAGTCAATACCATTTGTAAAAAAATAAAATATCAAAACTAATTTACACTTCTAGAGTAGCATTAGGAACAATAACCAAGCTGCAGAAGCTCTTTGGAGGCTCACAAGTGTACAAACTAAACCTCAACCCCACTGAACTTAAAGGGAGAGTTCATTCATGAACTGAGACAAAGGGCAAAACCAACTTCTGCTGATAATACTTTGTTGTTTCAAATGGCAAATACATGGAAGGAAGAACAAGTCTGACGTTCCAGAGAGGCGTTAGGGCATGCCCACTTGTATCAAGATGCAAAGCTGGGGCCTTATCAGAAAACTCTTCAAGGCAGACGTATTTTTTACCTAACCGCTTTAAAAGAAGCCAGCATGTTGAAGTTGCAGTCATTTCTGAAAATGAATGAAGAATATGTTAAAGCATAAATTAAGGAAATAAAAACTAGGAATCACAGCTTCCTAATGTGTAGGAAACCCCATTTATAGGCAAGTGCTGGAAGGAAAAGGTTGGTAGCTTGCCTAATTTTAGAGCTGAGGGGCCTACAGTTGCTGACAGTTGTACATCTGCTCTGCTTGTCTTCTGATGGACAGGAATCAACTCCAGTCCAGGAGCTCTGCAGGCACAAGTCCAAGGTAATAATCTCAAAGTGGCACAGCTGTGGTTCTTGATCAGTTCAAGTGTGTTTTGCACTCATGATCAGCAACAAGACCCTACAGCCAAGGGGACTTCCGAGTAATCTGAGTTCCCAGCTGTGGCAATAACCAGATCATCAAAGGATGATAAAGTCAATATTGCTTGGTTGCCTTGGGAACCAGACAAATGCCCAGACCTGTTCCCTTTGGTAACAGAGTAGGGTAATAAGTCGTTTTTCCTTCCCTCCTGTGAGGCATTCCCAGAGCTCCTGCCTCGTGAGCTTTGTGGGATGTGGCTTGCAGGTTTTGGAGAGATGAGCATTTCAGTGCTTGGCTTGTGCAATCAGAACTTTGGTTACAAGCCTGCAATAAGCATGCTAAGAAGAGGGATATAGTTCTTTGGGTTTGGCACCACAGGAACACAGCTGCTTCAGTGTTGACCCACATGTGGCTACCTTGGTGCGTGGGTGGAGAAGAGATGAAGCTGGATGACTCAAAAGCAGATGTTGGATTAGAGCCCCCTGCATCTGACTCACAGAAATATCCTTTAACCACCAGCCACTTCTCAGAAAATGTGCCTGAATAAAATACTCAAGCTGTATTCTTAGAATGGGGGGGAAAAGAAAAAAAAAAAAAAAAAAAAGCAGAAGAATTTATTTTAAGAGAAACCTCAGGGCTCACCTGAAGGACCCTACCAAACTTCAAAAAACCCCAGGTTTAAACAGCTCTAATCCAGTTTGACCAGCAGCATCTGAATAAAGGCAGCCCAATAATCCTTTCTCCAGGTCCAAAAAAGACTTGCATAAGTTCACTGTCTTGCAGTTATTTCTCATTCATCTGAAAATTACTTCTACTAAACTACCCAAACCTGAAAAACACAACACATCCATAGAAAGAAAGGGTCCAAAAATTCAGTCCTACAGCTGTTGTAACCACTTAAACATTTCAACAGTGTTTATAAATGTATGCCAAACTGGAATTATTCCTCTCATAATATTATGATTAGTACAGTAAAGAACTGCAGTTTCAAAAATAATTGTGCAGCATCACTCATAAAGGAATATTATGCAAAGAATATTTGCCATAATGTTTTGGTCCAAAGATTTCAGTAATGACAATCCAAACATTGACAATAGCATAATTTCTCTGATGTTATCTAACTGAGAGATACCACAACACTCCTCGGTCACAAATCATCATCAAGACACTTCAGAAATTACAGTAATGTGGCTAGCTCTTTCCCTTTTTGCATTAATTTCTTCACAAACTTGTAGTGTAAGATTTGTAAAACAAGAAATAATTATTTTTAATTTCTATTGACACCTAAAATAAGAACAGCTTAGTAAGACTTCCAGCAATACCTTAACATATGCCATTAAAAAGAAAGGAGGAAAAAAACCCCTAAATTAAGTGGAAATCAAAGGGAAATATTGTCTTAAGAAAATAGTTATATATCAGTAGTTCCAACAGAGAATAACAAATGCATATTTAGGAAGACTGAGAAGGGGAAGTTTATTTATATTGACTGGAGAATATAAGGATGACAAGCAGAATACATACCTCAAGACATCAGAAACCCAATAATTTGCTGCCCACTGTTGAAAGGCAATATCCAGCTCATGAAAGGCTACCTTAGGTATCCTCTGCAGGATGACATTTCTGACATTTAAGAAAACATCTTCCAAATATAGAGCAGTAGGTGACAGAAAGTATAAAGTATTTGAGTCTTCATGAAAATCAACAAAATGCAGACCCAGAAGATCAGCTGAATTTCTAAATATTTTCTCATCTCACTAATTCCTCATCAGTCTCAAAGGCAAAAGATTACCAACACTCAAGCTGAACAAGACTGATCTAAGTGATATCCAACAGGGATTCAGCATAGTCTCTCCTCGAGTTTGATTTATGGCTGGTCATCTTTGCTTTAATGTCCTAGAAGTCTCTCCTACATAATATATGTTATCAAGATTGAGTAAATTACAAAAGAAGCATCATGCATAATTCTAATTCTCTTCTCACAACAGGATGTTTATTTCCTGTTTCAAGATAGCAAAAAGGATTTCCAGTTATCATATTACAGCAATTTACAAAAAATGCCTGTAGGCAGGAAGTTCATGAAGAGTGAAACTGGCTCATAACTAGGTTAGCACATGTGAATGGACTCTGAAATGTAAATTTATCTTGTAAAAAAAGAAAAAGAAATGAAAAAAAAAAAAAGAAAGGAACATCAGCAGATACACTCAGGTATTAAATGAACCAAAGGTCACAGTGGCAAGATTAGTGCCTAGAACAAGAGGTCCCTGATTGGGGATGGAGCATCCAGGCACCCATTGTGAAACTAATTACAATAAAGCTAAGTCAATCTTTTAAATAAATAACTCTCTGTGTCCTAAGGAATAAAGAGAAAAGGCCTCATCTTTCAGTCTCTGACTTTTCATCAGCCCCTTTGGGCAGAACTGGATCCTCACTCTGACCTCCTGCAGATGCCCATGCACATGCCTGAGGCTCTGAGAGCAGGGTTTGGCCTCTGGTGGACTTCAAGCAAAGTTATGTGCATGAAGAGAAAATTCAGACTTGCAAAGAAGCTGGAAACTTACAGAAAACATAAGCCCCAGGAAAAATGAGTGGTCTGAAAACATTGCATACACTCTTCAGAAGATGCAACCTGAAGACTTGTTCTTTGAAGGTGAGATGGCATCCAGGGAAATGTCCTGGAGTTTAAATAACCTGTTCCCTTTGGGAGGTTCAGTGTGGAGGAGTGGTGGGCGTTCAAAGCATGCTGTTCCTGCTCTATACTTGGCAATGGCCCCAAACAGAGGCATTACAATCCTAAACTCCTTTAGTGTGTGGCAAGCCAGAGCCAACATCACCTTCTTTGTTGTCCCTTTCCTTCCCACCTCCATCCCAGCATGTCCCTAGAAGGTAAGGTGTGGGCCCTGCTGAAAGCCATTTTCCAGGGCTGCTGCAGTACCATGTAGGGTGTCCCTCTGGACTTCTGTGATGTGTGTGGGTGCTGTAAGCAGCCACCTGCACTCCAGCCTCCTCTCTTACTAGGTTCTGCCCTGGACAAGCAGCACTCCCTCACTGATAAAGAAAATTATCATCAGGAAATTAAATGCCTCAAGCTTCAAGTGTGTGTTCCAAACAACCATTAATCAGCTGTGTGAAGGAAGGATGGATGCTCTGGTCCACTGTAGGCATACATGTAATTTGAAGGTGCAGTGCAACGTCACAGATACCATTAATTAGAAGAGCAGCCATTCTCTGAACTTTGTGCTCCTATTTCTTTTAACTGTAGGAAACCCACTTGGCATGTGGCTTACAGATCAGGGTGCTTGCCATTCTGATGATTACACCAGGCTTCAACATTTCCACAGAGTTCTCTAGGAACACATGCCTGGGAAACTACAGGGGAGTGTTTAGCAGGTATGAATAAAGCCTCAAATATAATTCACTAGAACCAGGGAGGCATCCATCTTTCAATAGGATGAAATTAAATACGGAGCAAATGTCACTAAACAATCTCATCCTTTTCAGAAGTTGATCCTCAGCTGTTATCAAGTGAGAGAATTGCACCATTTTGCAAAGAGCAACCTCAGACCCAGCTGGGTATCAGACTAAAGATTGCAACATATTAAGTACAAGTCAGAGAATCGGAAATAAATTCCTCCACTGAAAGTGGTGTAAACCTGGAGTAATACCACTGATGTCAACTGAGTAACACAGACTGCCACCACTGTGCTTTAAAGAATTTGGTATTTGATCTCATTCTTTTTCATGAATTCACCTTAGAAGCCCATCAGGCGTAGTCAGTTCTTTTGTCTATGCTATGCTGCTACTGCTGTAATTAATCTTTTTCCAACCACCCTATTGGCAATTTCCCTAATGCACACATCCTCCCTCTCCCTCCCTCCCTCTCCATCTCTTTCTCCTCCAATTCCTCTCTGCTGTGCACTTCCTCCCTTACCAGCCTTTTGGGAACATACCATCTTTTCTCTTAGCCTGTGAGCCAGATTGTCTTTAAACTCTTCTCTTCAAGGTACAGAAGTCTTTTATTCAGATGTATCTGTGCCCTGAATATGGGCCCGGTTATTGAAATGGTGATATAAATTAAACATTCACATTCACCTTAGTACTAATATAGCTACTTGGCAGTGTGGGTGTAAGTAAAATCTTGTTAATACACTTTAAGTTCTGACCAGAGGGGTACATGCTATTATTTTAAATAATCTCTATTTTTTTCTATCTAAAAAACTTAAAGAAAGTAACTCATATTAAATCTCACTAACCATTTGAAATACAAATAATTTCTTAGTATATTTTTAGCTATCAAATTGAAGCTTATTTCAAAGCAAAATATTTTCAAGCAGATAAAATCAAGATGGGTTTTTTTCTAAAAAAACCTGAGATGAAAAAATAATTTTCAAAAAATACTGAGGTGAAAATTCTGACCAGTAAAACAAAATCAGCACCTGAAATGTAATTTTAGTGGAAGTGAGTGTGGCCAGGTGACACCTGCTCACCAGTGCCTCGTGCTCTTGCAGGTGCTGGAGTCTGGGGGAGCCTGGAGCCTGTCACTTGTCCTTGCCCATTGAACCTTTTGCATCTATTAACAGTTGCCCTGCCTATATGACAGTGGCAGGGATGTCTGTCAGTGTTTGTACAACCCACCCAGTTTCACAATCTACTGATTATGTGATTCTTCACCAAAACACAAAGGCAGGAAATTTAAATGAAAACTTTTAATAAATTCTGATAATAATAATAATAGTGTATAGACAGATTGATATGTATACTACAGCACTTTCCCAAATTGCTTTTTTCCCTTACCAAGCAACCCCTTTGCTGCCTCTGTGATGACAGGTGAAGTCTCTAACTGCCTCTATCAGGCTTGTGAACCATCTAAATCCTCCTCTTCCTGAAGGAAACCCCCCATCCCTTCTTGATCCATGTGTCACACCGTGCACTGCACACCCTAACAGTACAAATAACATTAGAGACACTGGGGTGGAAGTGCACAGGCAGCACAACTCACCCACACAGGTGCACACTCCCTGGACTCTGAGGTGACTGCAACCACTTTTTTCCAGGTGCTCTTTCATCCAGGTCCATCTTTAGAAGCCCACAGAAAATGTGGTCACTGGTCACTTGAACAGCAGGAAGGCAGACATTCCATTGCTATTTGTGTTACTGTGGGATAACACTCATCCTCATGACCAAAAATCTTAAATCCAGAAGATTTTACACCACTTTCTGTAAGGGGCACTTCCCACATGGATGTTGGTGGTTGTCCAAAGACTGGGTAATGGCCAAGTAGTATTTTCATAACATTCAATTCTCACTCACAGACAATGAAAATATTCCTGCCACTGATGTTCCCAGCACAATTTTTATTTCTTCAGTGGTAAGCATGACTTGGTGGGAAAAGCAGCAATATTAGAGCTTGAGCTCTTCTATTACCCCACCACTGAAATCTGGTTTGACAATGATAGTCCAGACAGAAACAGATTTGGAATAGTGTGGTATATATTGCAGACAAGGATGGAAATTTACCTCAGGACTTCCTGAGGGTGTCAGGTCTGAACTGTCCTAGTGCTGAACTCCTTGCACAGTTTCTTGGAGCTCCTGACCCTCCTAGATCCATAGGACAGGCCTTTTTGAGACATTTTGTCCTCATGCTTCTGTTCTGCTGTCAGTGACTGGTGCATAAGGACTCTGAAACCCTCATGGCTGAAGTGAGAGGTCCCAAGTGGTCTGTATAATCCCCTCACCAGTGTGTGAGATCACCCTCTGACATCACCAGAAAGTTCTATAACTTGTCCCATGTTATCGTACTATTCCCAGCCTCACACCAGCCTTGGTCTCCCTATCTCGTAATCCTTGGGTCTGCTGAAGGCAATGATGGGATGAGCTTTGCTTCCTGCAGGGTCAGCCCTGCCTGTATTTGCTCAGCAGTTCCCCATAGAGGACCAGGCAGTCACCATTAGAACCACAGTATGAAAGAATTCAAAGGTGTGCTTCAGCTTTTCAGAAGTCAAAGTACTGTGGCAGTGCTTTGTGACATCACTAAATGGGATAGCTCGAGAGAAGTACAGCAGAGGGGGCACATGCAAAAAAGCTTAAATGTCCAGACCCAGGCAAACCCTGTGGTAAAGGGTCAGTGATACTTTTCCTGCCTTCTATTTGCCTCTTCCCTGCTTTCCAAGTTTCACTCATTTACCGACTGTGCACCTCTCTTTAAATTAATTTCTGCCCAGTGTTGACTTGTTACACTGAATGGATGTTATTCTGAGTCTGTTAAGGAGGTGCAGAGGCTGCCTGCATTCAGATTGTTCGACAATCTCAACCATAACCTCTTCCTAACAGGTGTTCAACACATCCCAAGAGGATACATTTATCCTGAAGCTTCCTTACTGCTTTAAACAAAACCTCATATTCCTTGTGCCTTCCCTTTCTCCTCCCTTTGATCCATCCTTTTTTAAGCCTTGTTTGTGCTATTAATAATCGAGAGTTCAGCGCTGTCAGCACATTCAACACAGCAGAGAACAAAGGGCAGAAAACAGCCCCACCCAAAATGAGTTTACAGCCTAATGAAGGCAAACAAAACCCTCCACTTGGCTGGCTGCACAGGGTGGCAGGCTGAATGGGAATTCCTGGGCTGGGATGGGGCGGGGGGGAGGAGGAGGGGGATGTCCTTCAAAAACCACAATTTTAAGTGGACAAGAGCCTGCTTATTCACAAAAGAAAAGAGTTTAAGGGGAAAGTTCCTGAAAGTGAAAATGAAAGCCTGATGAAGCAATTTTTGGGCAAAGGGACGCCAGACAGATGGAGATAGGGAGATGGGTGGGTGCAAAATGTAAGTGAGGAGAGATATGCAGCCTAAATAGCTAATCAGTAAGAGGGCAAAGGCACCCAGACACCCTGCGAAGACACACTCATAAAGAATCAGGGACAGATGGAGCCAGAGCTGTGCAGAGCCTTTGAAGGAGCAGATAAGCAGGTTGAATTTAATGGGGGAATGTGAGAGGTTGTAACTGAAGAGCTGAGGACACAGAGGATCATTAAGAATTTGCAAGGAGTATTGAGCACTGCATGAGGAGCTTGGAAAAGCTCCCGTGTTTGAAGGTTTTAAGGACAAGTTAGATAAACATCTGTTGGGAATGGTGTAGATGTGGCTGATCCTGCCCTGGAGCAAGAAATGGGTCCGATGACCTTTTGAGCTCCCTTCCCTTTTCTCTGTGGGTGTGGTAGGCCAGGAAGATAATTTGCCAGATGGTAAATACATTTTTGCCCAGATTGCAGCTGAATAAGGAGTACTGATTTGAGGGATGAGGGGGTCCCAGCCTGTACCACTGTGCAAAGGTATCACATGAAAGCTGGAAAGGAGAAGAAAGAATGAGGTTACTGCACAGTCTTTTCTGCTGAGCGTCAGCCAAGTGTATCAATGGGAGGCAATGAAAGAAAAGAGGAAATGAAAAATGGGTCAAAGATTGCAAGTGTAAATTCAGTTGTGTTCGATATGATGAAATCGTTCCTATGAAAACTATTGTATCGTTGAATGCCACTGTGTATTCACTCACAAGGCCATAAGTATGTCTTTCCCAGACTAGCTATAATAGAGATCCTCATGTCTCTACTCTAAAGAGACAATGCCAAGGGGGTCAGCAGAAGCAAGGAGAAGCACTCTACTCCAGCTAGTCTGCAGGTGAAGTAGAAAGGCAAGAAGAGTCAGCAGCAAAACAAAGGAATCAGGTATTAGAACACACACACACACGCGGGAGACACTGAGATGGCAACAAGACAGGGTTTAAAGTAGGGAGCAGAAAGATAAGCTTTTGTAATAGGAAGATCCTCTTTTATTGTCCAAGCCAACTGTACTAAAGTGAGCTGAATGAAACTTTTGGTTTAAACAACAATTCGGTGTTGCAGAGAAAATATTTTCTATATTCTTACATTTCAGAGCCATTACATTTTCTACATTTCAGAGCCATTCTTAAATGACTGTATCCAGAATGAGGAGGGAATCGAGGTAGTGGAAAGGCATGGAGGCACTGTGGTTTTACTTTATTAACCTTCCTTAGATTCCCATGCCTCTTACATTATTTAGAAAAGATGAGTCAAATTTTAGGCTCTCTAGCAAGCTCTGTGTGTGTGTGTGCATACACAGAGAAGTTTTTACATTGAGTCCTTGAGGAAACAAAATGTAAAGCAGATGAAAACTATATTCCTCTAGTGGGATGCAAGGAAATATAACAACTACTGAGAACTGGGCAGATAAAATACCAGAGCTAGACTATGAGACTGAGGATTCCCTCCTGGTGTCATGCATGAGGTTTGCTTCCGAAATGCATGGTAATGCTCAAGGGTAAATGCTCAAAGCCAGAAACAGGGCTTAGCCCAAGGCTTAGTTGCAGGAAGACAAGTCCTTTGGGCCTCCAGAGTCTGGGCACTATCATAACCATTTTGTGAGAGTCCTGTTGTGTCACTCTTGCAGTTCATACTGGTAATGGAGAGGGAAGGAAAATAAAAGAAATAATTAGAATACAGTTGATGTAAAGCTGAGTTTGAGTTGATAAGTAGATCACAGCAATGTTAGAGCAATGGAGGAAGACTAGAAACAGAATGGGCAGGCAGTGGGTCAAGGATGATGGCTATCAGCAAGGACAGGGGAATGGGTTGCCAAGGGATTACCAGGCAATGGAAAAAGAATAGGCTACAGACAGAGTGAAAATAACAAAGAATCACTGAATGATTAGTCATAAATGAAAGGCTGAGGAGGAGGAAAGTACAGTCAAAGATATCTGAGGTGAAAATAATCAATGAGAAATTGATTATTTGAGTTATCATTGGTGACTTGGTAGTCACAGACCAAGGAAGGTGAAAATAGCAAGAAGCCATGGCAGCAGCCAGAAAAGGTCATATTGACCTTGACCAACACCTTGTTGGTTGATGAAAGTGCCTCATTTCAGGCCCATAGCAGACTAATGGATGGAAGATTCAAGGGAAGTCATGTGCATTTTTACAAGGTTTGAAGTCAAAGGTAGATAGAAGTTGGTGAGGAAGAAAAAGTCTAGATTAGATTTTATAAAAAGAAATGAGGGATGGGTCAGATGACAGAGGGAAAAGAAATTTAAATGTTGGGAAAGTAAACTGTCTGTGACCTGGAAGATAAGAATGAACACAGCTCTTTCAGGTCTTTGTTCATGGTTATGTATGCTGTCTCTTAGCATTTCTAAAACTGAAAACATCTTCACTCGGAAGTAGTGGCAACATTTAGAGGCTGCTGAACTAATGACAAGAGAACTCTAAGCTATTGAGAGAACTCAGGGAGATTGCTACTGAAAAGAGGCTCCTGGCTCTACCAGGACTATTTAGGTGCTCAGCTTCCACATCCCATCTGCATAGCTTCAATAAAGTGTCCAAAGTCCATCCAGAGTGGCTTTGAAACAGCATCAAAATTATGTCTTTTCTTCTCTCTCTCTCTCTATTTTATTGCAGAGGAAGCAAGGATCACAGCTTTCTGACAGTGACTCACCACCTGTGCCTGGATGCTATTTCAGCTAGTTTTTCTGCCTCCATTTTGCCCAGCAGTAGGTATAATACAGTGCTAATCTCACTGAAAACCAGTAGGAATTCTCATCCAGAGCTAAAAATCACAGATCTCACTTTTCCATGCAGCAGAAGCAAATCTGCTATCTTTGGTTTGTGTGTGTGTGTGTGTGTGTGGTGTGTTGTGTGTGTCTATATGTGTGTGTATATATATATAGATATATATGCATGAATCATAAGTGATCTATCATCATTAATTCATTAGATATTCATTGTAATTACCCTGCTTGTGATGAATTAATTTGTCATTAATTTAGATGTCACATGTACAGTACTTTTTCAAGGATTGCCATATGATTCAACCTTAATTAATGTACCTCTAAAGCAAAATGCTAACAATCAATTCACATTACTGGGATGCTTAGGCTGTCAGCAGGAGCATGTTTATTATGATTATTATTATTTATGGACACAAGGAAGAAGACATTACAATATTTGCAATCATCTATACGTTCCATACAGTAGGATATTTTAGTCCCAACATAGCTATATGTCTGCATGGCCTTCCTTAGCCAATTTGTCTAATCGATTTGTGAATGTCCTTATCTTTAAAGATGTCACCTTGTATTTACAATCATTGGCAGGTCATTATCCATAAAGATACCTCAACTAATTTTTTTCTTCAGTAATGAATCCTATTACTTAGCCACTGTACACCAGAATATTTTTTCACTCTCTTACAGTCCTTTTTGGGGGTGGAAGAATTTATAAGGATGTATCAAAGGTTTAAAAACAATCCATGAGATATTTGTATTCCAGAATGGGCCTTATGTGAATAATGAAGTGACACTCAATTTAGAGAAGGCTTTATTACTAAAGAAGGAAATCTTATTTCAATCATATCTTGATTCAGTTGAACTCCAGTTCAGTTTTCTCAGTGCTGTAGTAAGAACACCAAGTACAAACATTGATTACAGTAAGATATACAGAAGCATCAAATAAGAACGAGCAATATTGCTGTTGAAATGCGCCTCGTCCTTCACCATAAGAAAGCACAAAAGCTATGAAACTGGAAGCATTTTAGAATAGCTACGAACTATGAACTCTATTTAAATTAAATGTAAATAACTAAAACCAAAGGGAAGCTGCAATACATAAAGAATGTACTGCAGGAAACAATGAGATATGGAATTTCTGCTTTGTATAGGCTTCCATATTATTCCTACAATGATTTTGGATGCATCATTATTCCTTGTAGCCCTCTTGGTTCTTCAATTTCCAAATCCTGGGAACAGTATACTTATGCCTGCTGAGTTCTTTTTCGCAAGTTTTGTTTCCATTTTTCCTCTGATGCAATGTTGCATTTTGTGTAAAGGCAGTGAATAGTTTATTGTAAAATAGAGGATTAATATTAATGCACACTCGTAACAGCTTTTATCAGGAATACAGTGTGAGCCTCCTTGAAAGATTTTTTTGTCCTTTTCTTGGGGTATGACAGTATGATGTATATGATCTATCATGCTCATTTCCTTCACGCATTCTTAGCCCTACTGGAGCAGCCTCAGAGTGATGGTAATCTTATGAAAACTCAAAATGATTTGTTTATTACTGAAGGTTTATTTAAGGCTGTCACCATGACCTATATCCATTAGTAACCTCAAGAATTCTTAAAGGGACACAGGTCCCATTACCTGCTATTTTCAGCTGTACTCCATGATAGCAGAAAGCTAAGGCTGTTGCTTCTAAGAGCTTTTGATAAATTATATTGCTATCCTTCCCTCCCCATCAACCTTCTATGTTCTATAGATGTCTTGCCTGGAAAAATGTTTAATCCCTCCCATATCACTCAAGCAGCACATATAGAGGCATTGAAAGAAGGGAAATGAGGTAGCAACATCCATGTATTCCAGTGTATTGGTTTTCAGCAATTTGACTCCACAGGCAAATTGTTTTGAATAAAAAAGAGCAGGAGCCCAGATTCACTCAGAGGACATGATGACCTAGCTCAGCACAAAGGTCCACTACTTACATGGCCTTCACATTTACAAGTTTACACCCCCCAGCTCCCTTACAGATGAGCCACTAAGGTACCCCCTTTCTTCCAAGAGGGCTGTGCAGCCACCAGAAAAGCCCCTGTCCTGCCTCCCTAAGGTGGTCTACCAGACCAAGAGTATGGTCACTTGAGGGCTTTGTGCAGCAAAGGTGGAAGAGAAAATGGCAGAGATCCTCACCATCTCTAGGCTTCCTATTTAGTACCTTAATTGTCATACAAAAAGTATAAATATTTTCTCACATTGTTTTGAAGACTTCCATCCCATTTCCCCAGATGAAGCCCTAAGTTATGATCCCTCGCCACTGCAGTCAGTCCTGTCAAAGACATTACACTTTGCATTTCACTTACATTTCAGATGAGAGCCAGGGCTACATTCTGACTAGCTGCTACGTGATCCTTCTGGCATACCTCTAGGCTGAATGACTGTTCCAGTTCATGACATCTGAGGTGCAAGTGAGGCAACAGCTTCAGGTTTTGGCAGAAAAGGGCAGGCACTAACCCCAGAGAGGACCTGCAGCCACGAGTTCTGGGTGGTGAGGAGTGGCCATCCCCTATGTGAGCATAGTCAGGAGCTATTTAGGATCTTTACTAAGGATGGTCATGGATGGAACTATCTTATACCACAGCTATGTTATATGTAATTGTACTACAACAAAGTGATGTGACTGCCACCTGCCCTGTACTGAGTATTTCGCTATTCTGAGAGTAAAAGACTTGGGTTTAGGCTCTCTTCAGCCTCAGAGGCACTAAGCCCATGTCCCAGGTAATAACCCTGTCCACCAAACTGTGACAAGACAATCTATCCCAAGCCTGCAGCATAAGAACAGTAGGGTTTTCACCTGGCATTGAGAATCAGTGTTAGGGAATTCCAGAAAGAAACCCCAGTTATATATACACAGGATCAAAGGATGACTCAGTAAGGGACCTCAAGAAGTCTCATCTCAGCTATGAGATCAGAATAGATTTGCTATGGCCTTGTTCATTCTGGTTTTGAGACCCCCCAAAGATGGAGATTACAGCCTCTGAGTGACCACCGCTTGGCTCTTATAATGGGGGAAAAGCTTTTTCTTATATCCACCTGACACTCCTTTATGTCATCCCTTGATTTCCTGACTTGTACCTCTGTGGAGAACCTGAATTTGTCTCCTCAATAACATCCTCACAGTTACAGGCAGGCTTCTAGGAAGGACAGAGTTCTGCTCCTTATGTCCTGACTCAGTCCACAGCACTCAGGGTCCTCTGAAGTAGCTGTAGATCCTTCAGTCTGTGTCATTAGGTGGGAGCCTCAGACCTCACCCACCTTAGTGTGCACAGTGATCCAACTTTGAAAGAAAGACAAGAAAACTGGAAAGTGCTGTCACACCAGGTATGCCATGGTGTGGTGTTTATTGCGCCCTTCTAATCCTCAGACCTCATAAAAGTGATGATAACTTTCTTGCCATGCCCTTGTGGTAGGAAATTATGTAAATGATGGGCACCAGAAAAGATAGTCATAGTCACAGTCTTTGGCACACCTAGCTTTCCATAATTCACTGTAAATTACTCCTAAGTAGAATGCACAGACCCATCTAATAGAAGGGTGATCATCTACACAGAACAAACACTTCTGAGAACACAGGGAAATCAGGTTAAGATTAGGCAAAATCTATTGGCATTTTCTACAGATTCACACCTGTAGCTTCCTGTTCAGCATACTGATTTCTGTATTTCCTATTCTCAGGTATCTAATCCTTCCACACTAGATAAGCAAGTCTGTCATCTCACCTGGGCTAGGATTTCCCCAAGATGATAGGACATAAAAGAGCAAAGGTTTACTGTATGAGTTCACCTTGAGAATGTAGTTCAAAATTACAGCGTTTACCTCCACAGTCCAGACTATCTCAATTAGCACATATGCTCTTCCTGCCTGGCTAAATCAACTTATTCCCCTCTGAGATCTCATCTCTTGTCTTTTCCATCTGAAATCTCCTGGTTTATTTTATCTTATTCATGGACCTGGCTACATTGAGCTCTGCATAAATCTGCTGAGGAATTAAAGAAATACTATTAAGCTATATTCAATATTCTAGCATGGGAGAAAACAGAATCCTTCTTCTCCTATCTTCTTTCCTGTAGAGAGAGAGAAAAATCTGCTGCCCTTTTGTCATCTGACTTCACACAATGCAACTCTTTACCTTTGAGTCCTTGTATAAGGCTTGAGATCACAGGCTTGAATCATCCCTTAGCTTGGTTTGTGAACTTGTATGTCTCATAGAAGACAGGCATGAACAGGCCTGTGACACAAAGTTAATCTCCAGAGTCGAGAGGCTGGATCACTTGAAGTCTGTAGGCTGTAAAGCTGTACGTAAGGAAAGTACACCCATTACAGTGGTAGTGCAGGGTTACAGATAGACTTTATAATCTTAAAGGTTTCTTCCAACCTTGATTCTGTGTTTCTGTGAATGTCATCCATGCATCCAGCTCAAAACATGGCTCTGCATCCAAGTGGCAGAGCTCACCTGGCCAAAGATACCCATATCCTAGAATTCACTTTAGCTGATCAGCTAGCAAAAAAATGCAAACCCAGTCATCAGAAAGATCAAGGTGCCTGACTCTCATTTCCCTAAGAGTTAGGAATGCCCACAACATGACTTAAAGCCCAAAGTACCTTTGGGCATGGAGGTCCCTGGATACAGGTGATCAGCAAAGCAAACCACATAGGTTTAGGACTACAGGCCTGTGGCAACACTCTGTAGCCATGCAGAACTATATCATGTCTGCAACAGCTGGGCCAAAGAATTTCATACGCAATTAGAAGCTTTATCCAGACCTTTACAAATATTTTGTGTTGGTCTATAAAATTGAGTTGTTTGCAAAATTCAAGGTGATAATTAAAAAGAAAATCTTCTAGAGAATATTTTTATGTAAGAAAGAAAAAAAGAATTTTTTTAAGTTGAGACAAAACATAGGCTAATGTAATGACTGTGCTAATAAGGGGCATTGATAGAGTATACAATTAAAACTAGTCCCTAAAAATGTTCAAATATGACAATGATATCAATAAATAATGAAAAGAGGAGTCACTTTCAAATAAATTACTATTTTGGTCATACCAAATTCAGGACCCAAGGGTACAAAGACAAAAATAAGGACTCCTCAAAATCTCCATTCTTTCTCATTAGAAGGGTATGATAGCCCATATGGTGAGAAATGATTTTTAAAGTTTGCAGATTTCACCCTTCAACTGTTGGGAAACATGTTTTCTTTAGCAACAAGGCAAATTGAGGCATCATTTGAAATTCTTACTGGGTAAGGAAAGTTAGACTCACTTTTAGTGATAAGAAAGCGTCCCTTCTTTGGGACACTACAATCCCAATCACAGCAAATGGCCCGCAAGGACCATCTGTTGCTCTGTTGAAATGCCTGAATAAGAGGGTGAAAGAAGAGGAGATAGCTGATAAATTAGACCTCTCCTGAAACATCTATGTGCATAAATGTTACATCTAAAATAGCTTCATGCTGTCAAAGGAGGATAAGCAACTCTTCGGGTACGGCTTGGAGAAGCATGAGTGGAAACTTCTAATGGAGTGCTGTGTTTGAAATGAAATTTAAAGTCCAGATAGGTTGTTAGGAATGCTACATAGAGCTGTGTACCTTCCTATAAGCTGTGACTTAGCTGGGCTGCAAATAAATTGCTTGCATAGATGAAGAAATCACAGTGTGAAATCGTATGCCTGGTGCTATGCAGGAGGTCAGAGCAGATGAACACAACAGCCCTTCTGGCCTAACAATCCATGGAGTCTACCAAATCTTGCAGCAGGTAGTCTCTATGCAGACAAAAAACATAAAAAATCACCTACGCACTTACAGTAACAATATATGGAAAATGGGGAATCTTAAACAATGTGAATTAGTCAGAGGTCATTTTTTATTTACTGAACCATGTATATATGTGTAGGTGGCAGAGGTAAATTAAACTCATCCTTAGACTCAATCACCTACCAGATTTGTCCAAATTATAGCTAATTCCTGTATATTTATATATTTTGGAACAAAACTCAAACAGCAGCATTGGTGGGTACTGTCACAGAAAGGCCCTTTCCAAATCGCCAGCATTTGCCTCTAAACATCAACTGGCTTGCTCACAACTGAAATGCACACAAGAAAGATTGGCACCTGCTAATGAAAATATTGCTTCCCAGCTATGTTGGGTAAACATCAGTTTGATTAAATAATTTTGGGTTTAATAAAGAAGAATGCGTTAGGGTTAGGAGAAACACCGCACAAGTGGCTGGATCCCCATAAGGTGCAAGGGATATGAATATATATATACATTTTTATATATATATGTGTGTGTGTGTGTGGACTCTCTAGTGCATGTTTTTGTCTGCCGTGTGCTGGCAGAGCCCTCGGCGGCCGGGGGGCAGCTCCGGGCCGGGTCGGCGGTGCCGGTGCAGCGGATGTCCGGAGCGGGGCCGGGCGGGCTCCCCGCGCTGTGCCCGCAGCCCAGCGCCGCCGGTCCGGGCAGAGCGCGGGGCGGCAGCCGGCAGATGGAGCACCAGGCCAGAAACCGGGCTGGGCAACGCGCTGGGGGGAAGGGGGAGCTGCAAAACTGCCCGCTCCTTTGATTCATAAAATACATAAATCCGCCGGGATGAATAATAACAGGAAAAAGCAGTGACTGCGCGCTTCCCACGAGGCGAAAATACTCAGAAGTCCCAGCTCCCGCAGGGTGCTGCCTGTCTTTAGCCTGGAATTCATGTTTGGACGGCAGCTCCGCAGGGTGATTGCTGAGATTCGCACACCTTCTCGTGTTCCTCTATCTGTTTCACTCGCCTCCGTGGAAAAGTGTGTTCCCATCACCACCCTGCAAATTAACAGCACGGAATGCCGTGACTGCTGCTTGGTGTTGTAAGACCTACCATGCACAGTCAGTGCAGCAGCTTATAAAGTCCGCGAAGTAGAATAGTTCTGTTTTTTAAAAGAGCATTAAAAAAAAAAAAAAAAAAAAAAAAAAAAGCATTTTCAGGAGCCCTTAAGGAAAAAAAAGTTTAGATAAATGGCCCACAGGCAGAGATAAAGCCCTGAATTTCAAGGTCCTATAACTCTCACAGAAGCTTCATCATCATTGTCACAGCTGACGTACAACATTGATTTTTGTGCTATTATCCAGACCAGCCAGGACATAATGTGTGAACATCTACCATCTATTTTTCCACTGGCTTTTATTTCTAATGTGCCCCAGACTCCGAGCAAATGTGAATCTGAGCCCCTTAGTTCAGTCAAATTTATTATCCTTAAGGGAGGGGGCCCGAAATCACAATTGTAAGTGCTCCCTCCACTCACACACGCATGCACGCACACACACACTAGATGTGCTGTCTGTGCACCACTCCCCTATTGTTTTCACTGTAACTGATTTTGGCACCAGCTCTTTAGCACTTTGGAAGGGCCTTCATTAGCACTGGGACACTGTCCAAAAGGAATCCAGAAAAATCAACACATGGCTGCTCTTGTTCTCATGATAAATGACAGCTTTGGCTGAAAAACAACAACAGTAAGGAAGCAAAACAAAACCCAAAAAGCAACAAGGGTAGCCATAATGTGAATAGGAGAAGTCAGACATGACTAACTCAGCCTGGATGAGGGAACGGGCTTGGCTAGGAGGGGGCAGGGGAATTCCTCCCTGGGTACTGTATTAAAAAAGTGGCTTGGTTTGGTTTGGCCTTTACGCTGACACGGGGGGCTCGTTCTCGGAGGGGAGCGGAAAAACACAGCCAGACCTGACCACACCACTTCGATGACATGCAGCAAAGGGCACCAGCACAGCGAGCTGTGGAAAATAAAATGTCTGCCATCCTCATGAGGAGGAAGAGGGACCCATGCCCCTCACTGTAAAGCAGAACTTACAAATGCAGAGAATGTATTAGGCTGCCGTATTAACCCATTTATTCCCCAATGGCTGTGTTTACACTCAAATCCTGAAGTGCTTACTCAGGCAAAACTCCCAATTGACCTAGTCCTGAAGGCTTTAATCAGGAAGTATGCCCAATGACTTCAATGGGAGCTTTGTCTCAATAACTATTCAGGATATGGCCCATAGGGATCTTGAAACTAGAACTAATTGAATTTTTTGCACGACATGCCTTTTCACTTGAAAAGGACCCTTTTTATCCAAAAACAGTTCTTCACAAAATGCATCAGTAATTTTTCTTTATTATTGGAAATTTTCTATCATATTTTACCAGAATGCTCACAAACTTCTTACTTTGTACAGTTAAAAACAAAAAAAAAGAAATTATAAAAGCTGGGGAAAAACCAAATCCTTATGGACATCTTTACTTTTCAGCCAAGAAAAAAAGACAAGCAAGCTTTGAAACAATGTTGATGAAAACTGTGTAAAACACTAGAGAATGTCACAAGAAAAAGTTAAGTCCTTTTTTAAAGCAAGGAAAATTCACTTAGTGAGTTTATTTTGTTGCTACTGTTAAAAATTCATTCCTTGCATTTTGATTTCTTACATTAAGAACTGCGACATACTACCAGTGAATACAGAAGTTTGCATATGTAGTTATCTTAAATCACCACAGACAATTTTTTAAGTCATTTTATAGCCTTTACAAACAAAACAAATGTCAGCCATGACCTGGGAAGTCTTCCATACACTTAAGCATAGGAGCTATAGGGAGTCCTTCAAGTTGTACAAAATTCAACAAATATTTTAGAACAGACTGACATTCAGAACAGAAGACAGATGTGGAAAGAAGCACCATGAAGAAAATTTTGAGGCAAACATCTACACAGACTTTTTTCACATAAAAATCTGTGAAAAGAGGTACAAATCCATCCTAATTGCAACAAAATTCTTCTGGACTGCTGAAAAAGTAGAGCTTGTGCCTTTTTTTTTAAAGTCTGCTTTCCCAAAAAGGTATTTCAGGGTCTGGAGTCCAATTCAAAACAGTTTTAAAATACATTTTGATCTTATCTTTTCAAATGAGAACCTCTATTGAATTTCATGGGGAAAAGAAACAAAAGAACAAGTTAAAAATCTGCTGTATATAAACCAAAGTAACATTTTCCAAAAATCCTCCTTGAGCTCTGCACACCACGTATCTCATCCCAACTTGGCACATATCAGATGGCTGGTCAACAGCGACCCATGAGAATACACACAAGACCCTCACACATCAGCTGCATTACAACTTGTTCATTACCACGCACAGCATCCCACATTGATCATGAATATATATCATTAGGAAACAGGCTGTACACTGATGAGAAGGAGTTTGGAAATTGTCCTGCTTGAAATTCACATGAGAAGCACATTTCCGATAGGTGCTTAGCCTGTTGACTTGATATGGTTAAAAGCTAAGCAAGTATTATATTGGAACTTGCACCTGGATCTCTATCAATTCAAAAATATTTAGACATGTCCTATAAACTGATTTTTATTTTGCTACAAAACAAAAGGCCTGAGGAGATTTGCTGAAAGGTCCCCTCTAGTCCCTGAATTTAAATCAAGCTTGGGTCAGGCATTTGTTCTGAAACAGCATGAAACAGCACACCTCAGTGTTTTCAGATGAGCTTCATGTAAAGCTAGATCTTTGCAGAGCTACAATTCAAACAAAAATTCAGGGACACTAGTAGACTTGAGTTTATGCTTTCCCACATCTCCCTTGTGAAGCTAAATCACTGGGAACAGTCAGTTGAGTGACTTCTAAATTCCCCTTCACACCCACCCAATTAAACTTTTATCATATGGGTTGATCCTGTGATATAAAACACAAGTGTGTCTTAATGCAATTTGAAGTCGCAGGCAGCCTTCTGGGAAAAGGGCAGATGCCTGATGTACCTTAAGCTGATGTATTGGATGCTGTTTTTTCCTGCTTTATGCCATTAGTACACTTGTTCACCATCTCCCCTACCACATTGCCATCAGGGAGATCTAAGCTTGGCAGCAGGCTGGGATCCCTGCCTCTAAGCTGAAAGAGGTTGAGCTATTTGCAGAAATAATGCTTTCCAGACGTACTAAACAGCACTCATCTTTCCAGATGGAGGGGCATTAGTGTTGCTTCCAGCCATCTCTTCACCTTCTGGTGTACTTGCCACTCCTCCTGTATGCACCACGAGCCTTATGCTTCAAATACCTCTCCTGCATGCTGAGAAACTCTGCGAGCTGCCTGCACCTTGCAGCCCTTGGAGCCAGCTGGAGGAGGCATATAGCCCATTCCATTTTAGCGTGGGACTCCTGTCAGATGGGAAATGGGACAGGAGGGAAATGGGAAATGGGGGACTCTGAAAGGAGCCAGAAGTTCAAGGGCCCTTTTTTTCTCCTGTGATCTGTATTCCTACTTAAAGGATTTAAAAAGGAGAGGATTTGGCAGGTAGAGATCTGCTGAAGAGAAGCGTTGATAGCAGCCAAGCTAAAGGGGGGAGGAGAGAGAGAGAGGGAAAGTCAGCGATGAAGAGGTAACGGCCCCACTGCTAAACTAAAGCTTTTAATGGTCCCACAAGACCTGCAGACTGTCTGGTCCAACAACTGACTAACGGCTAAGAGCCAAGCCTTGAACATGCAGATCTTGGATCTGTGGCACACCAGGCTACAGCAACCCCGACGAGGTCATCTGGATCACATGAATGCTTCAAGTCAAACAGCTGAAAAAAAAATTTATTTTTTCTTTTTTTTTTCTTTTTTTGTTCTTCATGTGAATCCCCAGTGGAAGAAATCCACCGAACAAGCATGTTGATTTTGGCAAAGGCACACACAGTCACTCTGTTCTAAAGATGAGCTGACACGTGCAGATTCACAGATTAGCCATTTCTAAAGGTTAATTAAATATTGCCATTGTTTTCAAGCTATTAATGTATGTTATTCTATTTTTCTCTGTTAAAGAACATCTGGGTTTTGGAGCTAAAAAATATGCAACCCTTCATCCCCCTTCAAAAAAGGTCTTAAAAAACACACACAGAGTGTCTCCTTTCAAAACACGGCATGACCATCCTCAGAGTCACATTACAAAGTTGAGAAAAAAAATCTTTGAAAAAATATTAGGAAAAATGTTCTTCCATAGATCAAAACATTTGATGTGCATACTCGTCTACCAAGCGTGTCTCAGAAGCAGCTCACACGGTAAATGAGCTGTAGAAGAGGCTCCTGGTATTAGTCAGCCCTTTGTTATTTGCTGAAGTTACTCAAAGTGATTATATTCAGATATGTTCCTGCTCCATCCTTTGGTGCCAGGATGTACGACAGCCAGTTTGGTTTACAATGCTGGCACTGCTGGGTAAATTAAGTGGATCTGCACAGCTTTCCTTATCCCTGTCCTGTGTCCCTCCTCAGCACTTTGGACTCATTTTGTGAACAGACTTGAGGTGAAAGAAAGAATGAGTAGGATTAAGAGAATGCAAGTAGACAAACACTGATTTGGTAGTTTTCTTGGCGGGGATGTAAATGACTACAGAAGACTCAAGTCAGTCCTACCCAAGTGATCAAGCTTGGCAGCAGAAGCAAAGGAAAGCTAAGCTTTGCTTGCAGCTTTACTCTGCTGTTCCTGTGATATGTGAGACAAACCAGCTTCATTCCTTGCACCAAAACTCCTTCACTACATCTCCATGCCTCCACATCTCCACGTGCTGTCTGAAAAACCAACATGATAACATTTGTCTCCTCTTTGCAGAGATAATAATAACTGCTTAAGATGCACTTTAAAAAGGGAATTCAATCCAGTACCTTCTGTGCCTCCATTTACCTCTCTGTCAAGAAGTGACAGTCACATGCAGGTAATTCACAGTTGTGTCAGAAAGTTCAAGCTATTAATGCAAAAAAGAGCTTGAAAATTCTTAGTTGTAAGAAACACAGAAACATAAAATATTGTTCTCAGGATGAGAATGGGATTTTTCATATTCCGTGGCTGCTTCTCATCAACCAGGCTTTGAGCTTCAACTTATGCTGTCTGTAATAATCAAAGTCCCTTGAAAATCCTAAAGAGATTAACCCTCCCTGTTCCTGATTCTGGCCCCAACTCTGTTCAGGTTCCAGTCACCACCTAGGGTATATTCTTGCCAGCTTATGAATGAACTAAACCTGCTGATGATACAAATCAAGGACGAGTGATGGTGTCTAACTCACATTCTTCTGCACGACCTTACCATCTTTGCAGCCAAGCTGTAGTCGTACCTGACCCCTTTTCCACCCCCTCTCTATGATGTCAAACTGTGGTGGATCACTTCCCCTGTTTACCTGGCGACACTAGCAGGAGATGAAGGGACCTCTGTACTGTCTTCTGCATCCCTCTATAGGGACCAAGGGCCAGAAAAACAAGGGCATAGAACTCATGGTGGAAGGTAACCCTGGCTTGGAGCAAGACGAACCAGCATTTGCAGAGTGCCTGCTATATCCTGTGCTGCCATGTGCTCTACACCACCATGTGCAGTTGGTTTCCCTACTGCCCAGTGCTATTACATTCCTGCTGGGATCACAACAGTCTGATGAAATGAGAATAACTCTGTTATTTATTTCTGTTGTGCTCTTCTTGGAAGGATTGACAAGTCCTTCTAACAAGCATTTCACTAGTCCACAAAAAGTTATCCATATTGCAGTCCCTGTTCTGACCGGCAAGTTAGCAAACAATAAATCTTAATTACACTTAAATGCTAGAAATTTGCAATGAATGGGGCCACATTAGTCAGTTGTAAATTGGTCCTGACTCCTGCCTCTGCTTTGGCTGGAGATGCAGCTGCAGGAATACATAAATTAGTTTTTTATTTGTTTGTGCCAGTAGAATCAGTTGTAGTTGTTTCTTAAGAGCATTTCCAGTATTAGTGGGCTTACTGGCATTCATCCTATTAGCATCTCTGATGCAGGTGCCATCTGGAAAGTTTTATTTTAAAAGACTTTTAGTATTGTACTTAGGTTAATAAGAAAGCATTATTTTTAAATATCGCGGCAGTTTTCCAGAGTGCAGCTCAGTCTCATGACATCTGCTCAGTGGATACTTGTTACCTTTGGGTTTATTGAAAGAAACCCTCTGAATAACCTTTTTGTTAGCAATCTGCTTTATAGGCCCTGCAATGGAACAGCGCTGGAGTGCAAATGGAGTTGCTAGCAGAGGGGATTTTCTATGCTGGAACAAGCTCTTTGGTATTCCAGCACTTATGTGTCATAACGTTCAATAAAATCACACAGACTCCTCCCCACTTCCCTCTTTGTGAGATTCTGCCATCTTAATTCAAGAACTGGAGCTCAGTTGACAGCCTAGCCAAGCTCCACTCCCTGTGCAGTTCCCCCTCTGGAAACGGAGGTCTGGGAAGATTTCACCATGGCAGCACAGGCAAATCTATCGTGTATTGCTTTAAACACTGCAATGAGGCCAGTCTTAAGTGACTGCTCCTACTGATTGGGAGCACTGACAAATTACACTGAATGAGTAATGGCTCGTTCACAATAAATTAAAAGAATCGCCCACTTCATTTCCAAATTTCATCCATTCCAATATTTAGCTTTCCACGGGAAAATGATTCAATGGAAATCCTGTTGGTGAACAGAAGAGTTTCATTTATACTGAGCAAAGTGAATGCCATTGCCAGAAAAAACCCTAATACCCTTCATGAAATTCACCTTTATTAGTAGCTGACAGAGTTATGGCTGGCAACCCAAACTAGATACTCAGCACCTCCCATTAATGAAACCAGAGCAGAAACATTTTTTACAAAAGCATCAGCTGAAACTTGTGCTCGTTTGGAGACATCATTCTTAATATACAAAGCCAAATTTTGCAGAGTCAAGCGCAAGAAAGTTGCAACTATAAACCAAAGTGAAGGAAATGAAATGGTCTTTTCACATGAAACAGTGGTGTAAGAACTAAGTGTCACTCAAAGACTTAGTCAGGGCCAAAACTTGTGACTGGGCTGGTTCTGGTGTGGCTCCACAGAAATCAAAGCAACAAAAGTGCAGAGGCTGAGCTAGTTCACAATTCCTAAGTGTTTTTTCTACAATTCAGTGTAACTTCTATTCTGGAATAAGGCCTGGTTATGGTTGAGTAAAAATTAAAGAAATAATATTCTCAGAAGCTGTGTCAGGACTTCTGTAAGCAGTCCTAGGAAAATTATTCTAACTGAATGAAGTGGAAACTCTGGATTTGTGAGTGTTCCTAGCATTAAAACTGCAGAAACAAACACAACCTTGGGAGGCTCCTAAAGGTGCACCATCTGTACTAAAATAGCAAATAGTACTGGAGTTACCATTGGACAGATCACCAAAATAACCATGTTCTGCTTAAGCTTCATTCAAAGAACACAGACTAAAGTAATAAAAATTGTGTTTTGGAGTGGCAGTGGATAGTTTTCTAGCTAAACCTTGGATTTAGGTTCATTTCTAAAGAAGGCAAAGTATAGTTAATCTTGGAAGAAAGAATATCACCAGTCAGCTGACACCAGTGTGATGCTGTCATTCTTTTATATGATTCTTTTCTTCTGGTGCCATACCTAATTTATGAATAATTTACAAGATAAAAGTTTATTGACAAAGTCTAGAAGAAAGAGTTGAGTTCAGCTTTGTGGTTTAGAAAATAACTGCTAGAAAGATGGACTTCAGAGTGAGCTAACAAGCAAGTGATAGAAGAAATATTCTAGAAGATACTTTAGAAGCCTTGGGAATGTTATTTCTGGATGCAAAACCAAAATGTTGTCTCTAGTCACTGGGCAAGAGCACTCAGAAAAGACCAAGAATAACTAAAAAAGCAGGTGGAATTTGCAAATTAGTTCAAACTAAGATGAACAAAGGCAGATCGTTTTTTAAATAGAGAGAAATACCTTGGGTAGCAAGGTCATATCTGTCAATTTTTATACTGCCTGTAAGGAAAACTTTCTCCACTTGGATGAATAGATATCGTCCCATATTTTTCCACATTGTGTCAGGATCCCTACAGATGTAGGGATCTGTGTCTCCAAGTGCTACTCAGCCAAGCAACAGCAGTGTCATCAGGTGCAGTGACTCTAGGTCTGCACAGAGTATCTGGCTGCAGGACTGGGAGATCAGGTCCAGGCAGTCCAGGAGCTGGATCAGAGCTGATGACCATCTGTACTAAGTCTGTCAGCCAAAACTCTCTTGGCCAGTACAGAGCTGGAGAATGATCATGTC